>NC_054382.1:73542159-73881534 GCF_017654675.1 Xenopus laevis | reverse complement strand
CATATTACAGCTCAGATTTGGTTTGGGATTCAGTTGAAAAAGTAAAATCTGATTACCTGTATCACTTTTAATGAATACACAACAGAGGTTCATGCAAGAATATAAAACAATTTAGGTAAAGAAAAGCACATACAGCAGTTGCTACTGTATATGCAGGCTACAGAAACATATGACTTCTACTGAAACTGTCCGGGAACACGGAGACCTAAACAATCTATTCTTATTGCTCTGCTTTCCTAGATAAGTGTTTTTTGTGTCAGGTATTAAGATTTAAAATAAAAAGCTCAGCAAGGTATTTAATCAACTCATTTGAAATGTATTAAGTTTCTTTAGGTTGACTTGAAAGATTCATTTGAGGAAATGAGAAGTGTAATGCAAAATAACTGGAAATTCTCCTCCTGACATCCCAAACCAAAGAACAGCTGCTTTTCTTCTCATGTCGGCACCAGGCACTTATCTTGTGGCCAAGATAAATATGAGGTAAATGCAGTCAAAGTCGTTAGAATAGGTCAATGAGATTTGTCTTTTATATAAATGATTACACTATGTTTTATTCCAAAAAAAATAGGAAACTGGATAAATTAACTGAACAATTGGGTCTCTTTCAAGTCATTTTAGTTAATTGCTGTTTCAAGGCATTTTAGTTAATTGCTTTCTTTCTCAATGTTTATTGTTAGATTCTGATCACTTTTAGTGTGAGATATGACCAATCCCATATTTGCAATCCTCAATATAGAAGGATTGCATAAAAGCTGTATACCTTCAGTGCATGTCACAATAGTAGTTATCTTGATGAGATTTGTATTGCAGCTTCATCCATCCAGGTCAATCACACTTCAATAGCTAGTACTATACTATATAATTCCGTTTTCCAGATGTGCAGTTTAATAAGAGAGTGGCAATGTTGTTAGTAAAACAGATATTGGTCACTATACCCATGTTTTAACCAAACACAAAGACTATAGTCTGCTTCCACCTAACACATTGCTAAACAATTTGCCAAGACCAGAAATATACTGAGTCAGTACTTCTAAAGGTTCATCTGGCTCAGCTATGAGGGTGCTTATATTGGCTTTTTAACTGGAAGAATAAGCAGGATACCTAAATTGTGTTGGTGTACAGGCATCCTATTTTTAATGCTGCTGCAGCTGCTTCAACCAATAAAGTTATTAATGCACCAGAGTGAAGAGCCAATTCTAGCTCACATCGGCACCCGCAGGTGAGAGCCACCTTTCATAATATTGTACAAATGTCACCCAGACTTAATCAGTTCTGATTATATACAGACCAGTTGACTGTTCACTTTGAAACAAACAAAACCAAAGAATACCTTCTGAATCATCTTGCAGTTGACTTATGCCTAATATATCAGTTTGTGTTCTGCTATGGTTCTTACTACAGCTGTGGCTTTAGAGTTATCTGAAAACTGAAGTTCTGGCTTGTTTTTCATCCTTTTCCTCAAGATAGATGGGTCAAGGCACAGTTTGTCTCCCCCCCCCGCCCCCATTGTGTCAAACCATGTCTTTGCTATTGTATTATTCACCTATATACATCTATACTTAAAAAAAGAGTTGAAAGGACTAATTTGAGGTGCACGCCTATAGGCAGATGGTGGGGACAGTGGCTATAGAGAATGCAGACCACTGATTCGGTTTCCTGTATAGTGACTCTCCTGGTTGATGCCAGTTGCACTGTTTGGATACTCACCCAACCTTAGTCTCTTCCCCTCTTGCACCCTCGACTGCTGCCTCTGCTTCCCACCAGCCCTGCCCTGAACTCCAATACCCTGTAAGGATTTGCTGACATTTCAGCTAACAGACTGTAACACAGAATAGAATTACAAGTGGACTCTGCTTTTCCAGTAAGTAGAAAAACTTGCTGTAAATTTCCTTGCTCAGCTCACTAAATAAGGATTAATTTAAACTGCCAATTATTAGTTAATTAACTAAAGTGTCCCAGATAATGGTGGGCATGAGTTTCCAAACTTCAATGCCCTTTGCACTCACAACATGCCAGTTTCTTCAACACCCACCCCCAATATCATCCCCCTCTATTATCCCATGTTTCTTAACCACGGTCTGTGCAATTGCGTGTTGATACCTTAGGAATGCAAATGTTTTGTGGAAAATGTTTAATTCTTTATACTCATATTTTTTGAATTTATTTATTTTTACTTTAAGCCCCACCAATACTACCTTTGTCACTCCATCACAAAGCATTAAGTTAGAGATCACCATAGTCCTGGAGAGTGGAAAATGGCAGAATTTCACTCTAGAGTACTGTGGAATCTCTAATTTCACTCTTTGAAAAATATACCCCATGAAGTTACAGCTAACCTAAGGTACTAAGGCCATAGCCACTAAATTTGTCTGCTGGATTTTGTGCCCCAGCAAATCTTGGGAATGCCCCCACCAGCAAAGCTAAACCCTACAAATGCAATATTTTTTGTTTTACCAGTTTGGAAGGCCATTTATAGAAATGTGACTAACCAAATCGATCTAGCCACCTACAGTGGTCAACCTATTAGATTGTTTCCCCAAATTCACTCATGTAACTAAGGGTGTTTTCGTCAAATTCAGTCATGTGTGGGTAACTAAGGGTGTTTTCGTCTGATCTGAAGTGGTCTTAAAGTTGGTAATTTTGCTTTAGTCACTTGTAATGTATACTATGGTGAGGTGAGGCAAATAATACAGTATTTTCCATTCCTACCTAAAAATGTAAATATGTAGGAGAAAGGTTCCAATCAACACCTTTATAAAAAGAATGATACTTTGCTATTTCAATATATATAAGTGTGTGTGTATTTATAATATCCATAGTTTTATACAGAAGCAGTGGCTTGCTCAAAGTTGCTATGAAAGTGAGTATGGTAGTTATGGCCCTCAGTGCAGCAGGTATGGAGCTAGAAGATGTTATATGAAACAGGATAGGGATGATAGAATGAGGAACTCAATAAACATTTTGTAAAAAAAAAAAGTACATACAGCTAGAATCTATCTAGAATCATCAGGAATGCTGCCACTATGCCATATTAATTATGGTCATTTTCAGCAGACACATTAGATAATAAATGGTCAGTAATAAGTCAATATCGCTCATTATTATTTAGAGCATATGCTGACATCTCATTTGTTGCTTATTCCTTTCCAACTGAAACAATTACTAAAGATGAAGAACTCATTTACTGTCAGATCCTCTCTTAGCCACATTGAAACCTCAGTTTAATTAACAGCAAGCAATCTATTTAAATGGCACGATATGAGTTGAGAACTGGTTAAAATTATAAAGATTGAAGTGAGCATGAAAGCAGCTTTATAGTTAGCCCTCAAATTATGATCCGTTTTGGAGAGGACAAGAAGCTGTTAATGGCCAGTAAGATGATTATTTTTTACAATATTTATTTTAAAAACTTCTTTTGCACAGTGTGAAATTCCCAGAAATTCTCATTAAGGATTTATGACTTATGTTTTGCTGTGAAAAGAGGCAATAGTAATATTTCTTTCCATATGCAGACAAGAACCAGTGACAAGGAGATATTTATGACTAAAACTCATGGAAGTCTAAATCCAATCACTTATCTACATTGGTTTCCTTTCCACTTTGTTTCTACTGAAACTTTTTGGATTTGTCAGCTTTGTTAACATTGGGCTTCATTCCAAGTCATACTGTTTGTTTAACCGCTTAACATGTATGAAAATACAGCATATTGAACCATCTCAATAATAGACAAAGCCACCCCAAAATATGCCAGAGACTTGTCATAAGAATAAATGTTATTATCCTACATAATATGTGTTACATCTGTGCATAGGTGTTACATGTTAACTAATAATAATTCAGTATAACTCACTATTTACTCACAAAAATTCCCTGACATTTGGTCCTATTTTTACTGCAGTTTTCTCCAATATAGAGACAGATCACACCTAATGAGACTGAGAAGCTCACCCTGCTTTAGTTCGGTTGCCCAAGATAAGATACACTTTCTGCTGTCTGAGCCATATTACAGAGCTGGAAGTCTGTCTGTCTCCAGCTAAACTTAAAATTATCCCATTCCAGCCAACATATTTATTGAACAACTATGCGGCAACTTTGTATGTTATTTATCTATGCATGTATTGACTTTGCATGGCATCGGGGACAGAGATTCTACCTTGATGTTAATGTATCAATGCCTTATCTGTATACACCACATTTAAATCCTCCAGTGCCAGTAAAGACACCATGCCAGGGATGAAGCATTCATAGCCCACACTCAGCACATAGTAATCCGTCTGCTCATCAGTCATTACGCCTCAACAATACATGTTCATTTGTACAATTAAAAATAAAATTTGCATCAAATTAAGACCGTAAACAGTATCCATGTGCTCTCTGCTTGTCTCCATTTCAAAATATATGTGCTGTTCGCTAACACACTCTGGTATGTATGTATAAATATGTATATTTTTATTTATATAGTGCCACTAGTATATGCAGCACTGTACATTGTAAGACATACATTGCACTAAATACATTTAAATAAACACAGTTCTGGAGATTAAATTCTGTGCACATCAGAAAAGGAGGAAAGAAGTCCCTGTTCTTTAGCAGTTTGACAGACATAGAGCATAACACAGTAAGCACTTTATCTCTCAAAAACCTCAAAGAATCCATTGCAATGGCTATTGTTAGAATAAGATATCATTTTGCATGTGATCTGCACACTCAGATTGGTTTCTGAGATATCCAAAACAAGCCCAGGCTGATTTGACAAACAGAAGGCTTTTTCACTCCACATTTATTCTAAACGTATTTTAATCAACGCCAACTTTGGCACCTTAAGGATAAAAATGACTGTATGTGCTATAATAGTATATGTTGTGCATAATGTGTGGTACATGACATGTGATGTGTGTTTATGGTTATATATCTGTATTAAAACTACATTTTAAAAGAATTTGTGGCACATGTCATGCATGTTGTGTACATAGCTGAATTTCCCTCTGCGAAACAAACATTTTGCGTACCTGTGTATACAGATATGGGACTTGTTATCCAAAATACTCAGGACCTGGGGGAGGGTCCAGGTTTCGTAATTTGTATCTCCCTACCTTATTTATGTATATAATTTTAAACATTTTTAAATATTTTTGAATCCAAAAAGTATTTTGCATAACAAAAGAAAATGTAATGCTAAGCAACTTTCCAATATAATGTTGTTACAAAGCATTGCTGGTTTTAAAGTTATTTCTTATTTGTAAGTATTGTTGCAATTTAAAACAGTGATTGTGCAATCATTTCTGTTTTCTGGTTCTCTGATACTGTAACAGAATCAGTTCTCTTCCAGGTCTATTAATAATCTGGCTTCTGCTACAATGTTTCAGAAGTCAGAACCAGTAGAGCAGAAAAAGGAAACTAATTTGAGCTGTCACACACACATCTCTACACATACACTTAATTATTTATTTATGTATTTATTTTACAAATCTGCATTCTACAGGAAAAACAAATTCTGACTGATGTTTATGCACTAAATGTACTATGTAACTTGTTTTGGCGAGACTTTCCTTCCTTGCAGGATTAAATTACTTTCCAGTTTTTATTAGTACCTTTGAACTACAGGAAATATTTCCTTAAACACTGCATATCTCACTATCATCACATATGCATGGTCCAGCTCAGATTAGAATGACTTGAAACAAGACTACTGAAAAGGATGGTTTTAAAGATATACAAGCACAATGAGGCATCCTTCCTTCTGCACCATCAGTCTGTAATGATTCAGGAACTAATGACACGACTGACATGTACAGTAATTTAATTCCTTGTCTTTGTGAATACTTGTGGACCTGTATAGGAATGTTACCATGATAGACTTGACAAGGCCCTTAAGAACTTCTAGCACTAAGCAATTTAAAGAAAAAGAACATTTTACTTCAATCAGCTGTAGGACACACCACAGCTATTGCTTTGCTTTCCCAGTTTCTATGGATAATAGTTCAGACTGGATTCAGTAATTAGCATTAAGGCAATGCCTCTACAGTATTTCAGTGATCTGCTATAAGTGTCTTGTGAGCAACATGTTGCTCTCCAACCCCTTGAATATTGTACCTAGTAAACTTATAGCAGGTGCTGCTTTTTGAATTCCTGGCTTGGAAGCAAGCTTTAGTTGCATAAAAAAACAGGTACTGCCAAACAGAGGCTCATGTAGGCTGCGAGTCTACATTGGGGCTACCAATTGCCAACAACATTCCATATTAAGCATCCCTAGGAACTTCTTGCATGATTATGTTGCTCTCCAACTTATTTTACATCTAAATGTGGCTTCACAAGTAGAAAAGGTTGAGGACCCCTGCTCGATTTGATATATTTATTTGGGTTGGCTGTATTGTATATTTACCAAGAAGACTTTCAATGTGACAGATCTGTGTTTATTGCCAAGAATATTTGGGTGATGTTAAAAATAAAGTGTGTTAACAACAAACAAATATCCACTTTGTGCCTGTGCAACAAACAACATGCTGAGCATCCAAATTCACTGTCAGTTGTTTCTGTTTTCAGAGAAGAGATCCCATTGTTTGCACCGTAGGAACAAATGTTAAGCCTTGACGTGAAAGGATCTTTTCTAGGTCTCAAACACGACAGTGGAAAGGAGTTTCCCAACAATAGTTGTTTTATTTTTAATTTCAATATAACTACAAAAATAATTACTGTTGCATAAGGGATGTCTCCTTCCTGTATTGACATATGCAAAGTGTGAAAAAGTTACAACAACTCATCAGTATATCATGTATATTGTGCTAGAACTTAGTACTGGAATAACATAAACAGCAACAGTAGAACCTTTATCTGCATGACTAATTTGAACCATATAAGTTAAAACACCCACAAGGCCAAAGAAATACTTGGGCCCCCCATCCATTGCTAGGCCTGCTGTCACTGTTACTAAATTGTGACTAAGATGGTCAGTGAACAGAGCATCAAGATGTCAGTTGTCAGCTACATTAGCTATTACTATAAACCTAAATTAGTTGTAGTAATATATTCTGAATTGTACCACTGAGGAATATTAAAAAATGCATGCCTTGGCACCCATGTCCAGCAATTTCATTTCAAACACTCTCTGAGCAAAAGTTTACACTACCCAGATCTACATTGTGCAACTTAATATTTAACACTCCACTCATCCACTTATTCTATTACAACAAGCACAAAAATGTTATAAGTCTTAGTGGTTGGTAGTGATAATTACTATGCATACAATACCAATACTCAGCATGTGGCTGTATGTAGCAAAGTATATGTATTACATATAATCAGCTTGAAACAAGCACACCACAGAAATAGCTGACACACTAGACCGTGCTCGTTTACACTAGACCGTGCTCGTTTACCAGTGGCTTAATTAGTACAATTTTATAGAACACATCTTAAAAGCACAAGATGAAAGACTGCAATTGGGTTTATATCTGACAGCATTTATGAAAAGCAATTATTTATATACAGGTTCTCAAGTTTACCCAGCCATAAAGCGTGGAGTTTGCAGTTTTATAACTGTGCCAGCTCCAATTTGACACTGTACTTAAAATATTCCTTGCACATTGATGTAAACAAGAGAATATCAGAGTCTTTTAGGCAAAGGCAAAATGAGCAATGATGCTTTTGAAATTTCCTTTTATCACTGAAGATGAGAAGACCACTCTGAATAAAGAATAAAGTAATTATGCTTAGCAAGCTCTCTTAGACACTTAATTTTTCTCCACACTAAAAAGAAAAACAAAACAAAAACTTTTAATATTGTTCACTTTACCACAAGGATTTCTACAATGTGCTGAGGTTTAAAAGTTCTAACCAGCTTTCCCAAGTCTGCAAGCTTACCATAAGAAATGCAACAAGGAGAACAGAATTAATATAACATGCTTAGTAGAACACTTTGAATAAAATTACTATTTTTTTAAGTCCCCTTTAACTGTTATTAAATGCTGCAAAATAAAGAAAATGCTACCTGAATGTGATCATTGTTTCCTTTTGCAACATGTCAGCATTTTTAAACTGTTATTTCATTATCGATATACACCACCTTGTAGGATTGAAAGAGACAAGTATAGTTATTAGTGTGACTACCCCTTTGGCTTCAAAATGTAGGCAAGTTTTAGGTAGTACAGGTATGGGATGTGAAAACCCGTTATCCAGAAAGCTCCGAATTACGGGAAGGTTGTCTCCAATAAGTAAGTAAGTAAATGCCTTGTGATAGTGCCAACGAATGATTACTAATCTGTTTTGTCACAGATTTGTAATCATTCGTTGGCACTATCACAAGGCATTGGGCATACGGGTTCTGTCACAGATATTGACAAGCAAAATCACCATGAGGTTTGATCAAATTAAGCTGACACTTCTCTAATCACATGACTCTATGTTGTGGTGGGCACTTGATGATGATGTCACACGGTTTTGGCGCCAACACTGCATGTTAAATACGACCACAATTGTGTAATGTTTGTTCTTCCTGAGGACGGCTAAAGTTGTAGCCGAAACGTCGAAGAAATAAATCACAGCCTTTGCGGCTTTTTTTGAAGGAGAGACCTGTGAGTGCGTTTTTTTTTTTGATACAGTATATTATTAATTGTTTACCAGCACCCAGGCATTTACGATCTGGGAAGGTGTGCACCACTCTGGACTTATTATATATAGAGATATAAGTTATTTTTAAAAAAATCTGTTGCTTTACCAAGGTTACCACGTGCTGTGCTGCTATACCTCTCCTATTCTCTTGATACATTACAGGTTTCCATGTTCCCATGGGTTAAATCTTCTTTCTTTATTTTCCTCTGGGACGCAGGCATAAACTATGTGCTGATACATGTCAGACTTGCCCATGGGAACTGGCATGCAATGGTACAGGTAAGAAAATATAAATCAAAATGTGAAACAAACTTCTGCTTATTTCAATGATTTACAGATACTGTGACTGAATTTCCAATAGAATAGAAGATATACACAGGCCTCTAGCTAGTTAGCAGAAATGATAAAAATGCAAATGTTACAAGTATTAGCCATTTCCCGTAATTACAATGTCACATTAGGTGATTTATCAGTGTCAGGTGACATTTCCACACATTCTATCAATGATACTTTTATGGTAAAAAAAAAAAAAAAGGTTGCAGCTACAAGATACTGTAAAAGTCCCTTTAGCCCAAGGGCGGGTTTGCAAATTTCCGGAAGCCAAGCTGGAAACACACTGGGACTGTCTGATGAGACTACTGAAAGTCAACACCCAGTGGATTGCTATGGTGTACTGTGGGTTACAGCACTGAGACAATTTTGCCAGTATTCTGTATGAAGAACAAGGAGATTTTGTGTACTCACCGTTAAATCTCTTTATCTTCAGTCGCTTGGGGGACACAGGGACAGTGGGGTATAGCTGGCACCACTAGGAGGCAGGACACAATAAAAAAATAGAAACTTGATCCCTCCTCCTCCTGATATATCCCTCCTCTGTAGGCAGAGACACTCAGTTCGTACCAAAGGAGAAACAGGAGGTTATTAATAATCAACAGAAAAACTGATAACTAAGTACAAGAAGAACAGATGGTTGAGTCAACCAAGTCTGAAGCCAAGAGAAGGCCTCTATCCAGGGAGGGAAGCCCTATGTCCCCAAAGCGACTGAAGAGATTTAAAGGCGAGTACACAAAATCTCCTTTTCTCCAGGTCGGCTTTATGTGGGCCACTACCTGAAGAAAAAATTTAACATCTGGGAGCAAGGCGAGACGTCTTTGGAACAGGATGGAAAGTGCCGAAAACGGAGATTTCAGCAACCCGAGGGACATGTCCAAGGACAATCCCTCCTGTATAAAGGCCAGAAGGTGTGGAGTGGAAAACTCCAGTGAATTGAAACCATTACGTTGTCACCACCGATGGTAAGTGGACCAGACCCTATGGTACGTCTTGGCAGAGACCGGTTTGCGGGCTGCACGCATGGTAGAATGATAGCGTCAGAGAACCGCTTCCGTCTCAGGATCGCGGTTTCAATAGCCACGCCATTAAATAGAGGTTGGCAGGACAAGGGTGAAGGATTGGACCCTGAGAAAGAAGGTCCGGGATGAGAGGCAGAGTCCAAGATTCCTCTACTGAGAGATGTACTAGATCCGAGACCCAGGATCGATGGGGCCATCCTGGAGCTATGAGGATGAGAGTAGTGTGTTCTCTCTGAAGCTTCTTGATCGTTCTTGGAATGAGAGGAAGAGGAAGGAAGGCATACGCGAGATAGAAGTCCCAGGGAGAGGTGAGGGTGTCTCCCGCCATCGCCAAAGGGTCCCTGGACCTTGCAAAGAAGAGATGAACTTTTCAATTGTGACGTGATCGACCTCTGGCATCCCCTATCTTTGAGTGATCTTGTGGAAGATTTCGTCCTATAGAGACCACTCGTCAGGATCTAGGAATTGTCTGTGGAGATAATCTGCTTCCCAGTTTAAGAGACCTGGAAAGAAGATGGCTGATAGGCGAGTCAGATTGCCCGTATCTCGAGAAGGTTGATTTGAAGACGTCGTTCCTGATAGAGACCAGTGACCCTGCGCTGACCGACCCTCCAACACTGCTCCCCAACCGGAGAGGCTTGCATCTGTGGTGAGCAGTCGCCATTGTGGATCCCCTAGAGGTCTGCCCCTGGTCAGGTGACTGGTTTGCATCCACCAGAGAAGAGAGACTCGACTCCTGCGGGACAGACAAAATTCCAGGAGAAGGGATTTGCGCCTCCAGGCCGCAATAATATTCCACTGAAGCTCCTTGAGGTGATGCTGGGCGAAGGGAGCTGCTTCTATTGCCGAAAACCATAACTCCCAACACCTTCATGTAGAATCTCGCGGTGTGGGATGACTTCGACAGGAGAGACCGCACGAGGGTCCGTAGATGCTGGATCTTGTCGCTGGGACAATTTGTGTCTGAGTGTTGAACTGCATCCCGAGGAAGACCATGGATTGGCTCTGGGTTAACAAGGTTGATGAACCAACCCAACTCCTGTAACCGAACCATAGTGAAGTGCAACGCCTGCTGGGTCTGCGAAGGAAGGTGCCTTGTTTAGGAGATCGTCCAGATACGGAGTTATGGAGATCCCCCTGGTGCGGATTAGAGCAGTGGCCACCGACATGATCTTGGTAAAGACACGAGGGGCCAAAGTCAGGCCGAAGGGAAGGGCCGTGAATTGGAAGTGGCGATTTTGGAAGGCAAATTGCAAGAATCTCTGATGAATCTCTGATCTCTGACGGAAAAATGGTACATGAAGGTAGTCCTTTATGTCAAGAGAAACCATAAATTGGCACAAACAGCTCCTGCCTCAAGGACTTGCCCTTTCCCTACCAGTCTCCACAGCACCCCCTACCTAATCCTTGACAATATGGACGCCTTTATTAGAGATGCAATTGCTTGAAGTGGCCACTTTTTATTACAAATGTCCAAGGAACCTGAATAAAGACAAAAGAGATCCTATAATGCCCTACACATAAGCCCACCCTAAAATGAATGTTCAGTGCCCCTCAAATTTCTTGGGAAAAATGTTAATCCCCAAAAAGTTTTATAGCCAAGACTTTTGCAGGCAATCCAGTTTAAAATAAGGGAATTCAACTCTGGTTGAAAGAGGTAACGTTCGAATGAGGCAACATGAGGTAACATGCGAATGAGCGTTAGCGACGGTCCCGTTCGCCTGTGAATCGTCGACTACACCGGTTAGTCAATTGGTGATGTCCCTGCAGATGGGATTTTTGCTGAAATGTTGCTAGCGTCAGCAACTTCGCACATTAGTAAATCTGCCGCAGTGTATTTAAACCCTGGTATGTAGCAAATAATAGTCTAAGTGCTGGGTCTGTCTGAAAGAGTTGGGTTAAACATTTCTGCAATAATCATTTAAAGGGGACCCGTCACCTAAAAAAATTATTCAAAATCCTATTTTATCACATTATTCAAGCAAAATTAACTTTAATTACACTGTATAAATTATTTGAATCTTGTTTCCTTCAGTTTGGGAATTCATTATTATAACAAGCAGGCAGGAGCCATTTTGTAGACACTGTTATTAAGGCAAGCCTTGCATCATCTCAGAATCTTGTTTGTGCACCAGAATGGGGGACCCGATGTCCATCCCCATGGCCTGGTTACAGAATTAAAGGGTGAAGAGAACGGGGGGGGGGTATGTGGGGAGAGCAGTGACATCTAGGAAGTTCTGAATGGAATGCCTAAGGCATAGAGGAGGGGAAGACAATATTTGATTGACACCTAAGATTTTTAAATGAGTTTACAACAGCTATGAATGCTTTAAAAAAAATAGAAATTGTATTTCATGTTTAATTTGAAAGGTACTTTTATTATATAGCTTTTTGTGTCTGGGTGACAGGTCCACTTTAAAACATTTAGTATTTCACTTGCTGCAGCAAAGTACAAATCAAAACATCACAATTATGGATGCAATTTCTAAACTACATAAAATAAAATCTAAATTTTTTTTCAAAAGCCTACACATTATGATGAGTGACTCACGTTGGCATTGTAAAAACACAATTACAAAGAAACTGAATGATTAGAACAGCATTATGGTATGCCATACTTATAGAATGACATTAAGCTCCTTCAATAAAAATCAGCTGTCTCCTGCCAGAAAGCCAATCAATTTCAATTAACTTTACTTATTATGAGGCTGAAGAACACAACTTCACATCTTCTGCCTCATGCCCTATTGATGCCCATGCTCTTTTCACAATATGTCAGCACTGAAATACCACAAGGGGATACACAGGGCTTTTGTGCCACCTCAATATGCATCAACACATGTTGAATTTTCAGTATTTATCGTGAACAACCTCAATCATTCTACTATTAATTGCAGAGATATATTCATTTTAACTTTATGCCAATAAGGATTAGCTGTGTTTTGGTCACATCAGCAGATTTACACTTAAAAGATCTTCCTTTGCTGGCACAACACAGTAGCTTCCAAGAAGCACAGGCTGCAATCATCTGTGTTTTATGAGTAGCGCACCTCGACACTCGCATTTCATCGACATAATAAGGATTACAGGATAGACAGTAATAGAATAGAACAAAAGTAGCTAGAAGCAACATAAGATAGAAAGCCTGTATTATTAGGAATAACCGCAATTGAAGATCTGTGTCATCTTTTATCTTTACTTATAAAAAGGCACTTGCTGCTGCTGCTATTAATCTGAATGGTTTGATGATGCACATGCTGCAGTTTGAAACCTTATCTGCATGACACTTTTGCTGGAAATATTGAGCTTGTAACATAGACACAAACTCCCAAGCCTTATAAAAATCATGTAATTTAAAGGAAAATGTGTTATATGTAAAAGCCAACATGTTACATGTCTTAGAAGGAAAGATATGTAGGAGATAAATCCTTTCATAAATTTCATAAAACATTTCATAAAACATTTAAAATCTGGAAATCAAACCTAAACAGAAATATAAAATGTTGCCTAAATAAATAACCATTGCTGGTTCTGAATATTTCGGGTAATGGCACCTTAGAAGATTTGTCGCCTGCATTTGAATCTGTGTTAATGTAGGTGATTTCCCCCAAATGCTTTCCCACTTGCAATATAGTAGTAGTAATGCAGCTTTAAAAGCAAAAGAAAAGCAAAATAAATTTCCCTGTGTGCCATTAGCCTAAAACAGTTTCAGAAACCTGCTCTCCTCGTCAAGACTACAGTTCCCACAATGCCTTGTACGCTTCTTCAGAGATCTGTTAGTAAGATAGTTTCTGTGATACTTAACATTTTTTTGACAAGTCAACAGACATACCCACTCATATAACAGTAATCCCACCCTGGGGGTCCTAAATAGAGTAAAATGATCTTTTCAGAATAATCCCAACTCATTATTTAACAAAATGTTGGTGCGGATTCCAGACTCCTGACCAGCTTTTACAGTAAACATGTAATGCTCCTTATTCATGCCTCTGGAATACTATTGTCCCTTTTGAGAAATTCCCTGTTGTACAAGATTAATTTCTCAATATAACACACTTTACTGTGGCCAGTAATAAACAATATATACTACTAAAGCATGAAGATATTTTAAAAAGCAGTGAAATAGTGTCACCAGAGGGTGAATAGACAGTTAATATAGACATATTATAAAACCCAAGACCCTGTTAGCCTGAATGAAATCAGAATCCAATCCAAAGACTTCAAATCACAAAGTACCTAACAGACATGCTTTAGTATCCATTGACAATACACACTTGGTTTGGACCACTGCAGGCTGTTACGTAGAGATGTAGGCCATAATGTTGTGTGTTAGCTTATGACACAGTACACAAGTTTATGTTGGTCATTCTTCAAGATTTTTTTCTTTTAACTGCTAGCTGTGGCACATGCATGAACCGATGACCATACATCTTTGGGAGAAGTCACTATATTTTATAAAACTAAAATTAAAATTAAAAAAAAAAAACGGTGTAGTGTAGTGAAGTTCTTTTATAAAATTACAAAGCTATAAAAGGAGAAAAAAAGGGATCTCTCTATCAGACTAACTGCCATACTGCAAGGATCATGCCAAACATCCCACGGCTTTAAATACTCTGTGTTAAATGATAAGAGATTTCCAGCAATTACGCCTTTGGAGCTGTATGTTGTTCCCAAATCCTTGATGCTCTTTTTATCAAAACTGTTTTTTTTGTGTTGAACAGATTTCATAGCTTTAAACAATATATGAGATGGATTATTTAGTTATTTCTTAAATAATGTTTACTTGGACATAGGTGTAAAGTAAATGACTGTGTACACTGGTTAAACACATATAAAAACTTAGCGTGTTAGGCAGTAGATATATATCAGATATAACAAAAAAGAAAGTTTGTCCTTTAGTTTGTCCTTTAGGGTTAAATCCTCCTGCTTTATGAAGTCCATCACATATAAGTAAAAGTCCTTAGCAGGTTACTGATGACATTCAAGGAGGGATATTTGCTGCCAATTTTTTTTTTTCTTTCCCTCTACTCGAGGTGTTCCCCCCGCAGATTATTGTGATGTCACTTCCTCCTGATGCGTTTCACTCCTCCTATCGGCTAAGGACATAGTTACACACATCTATTTGTTTAAAGTTCATCTGTCCTTCATTAATATAAATTTCCAAATCTAGGAAGTTTACATTCTATGAGCTATAGTAAAGTGAAGTGAATTCAAGATTTAAATCATCTTTATTTAAGCTACTACTAAATTCAAGTAGTTGTGCTTCACCTCCCTGCCATACTAGTATGACATGGTTGAGAATCTAATCCTATGGCGGCGCTTCATAGATGATGTCATAAATAGAATAAATTCTGTTGTGGGAAAGAGACACGATAGAAGATACTATCCACATATAATTGTGAGTGTAATTCTGCATATATAAACTAGACTTACTAACTATCATACTGCATGTTATAATGTGAAATGTAAAGGGGGCTTTTAGATGAGCATGTACAAGTGGAGAGTAAGGAACAGCATCAGAAGAAAAATGGACTCCAGTAAGGGACTTCATATCAGTTTTAATGAATTTTAAATAATGCTTTGTAAACAGGTTTTACTGAAGAGATCTATCGGTTGCCATAGCAATCTGCGAAACTGGAACTATGATAACCCGGAAGTTTAAAACCAGATAAGCAGTGAACCGGTGGAACGCAAGCCGAATTTGAGCAGATGAGTTGACATGGCAACCAGACGCGATTGTCCTTTTAAGGGAAATACGTAGAACAGAATACATGCCTCTGAGGAAGCCAATAGAATCGGCGAAACGCGTCAGGCGGAAGTGAAGTCACGATTAGTTGCGGGAACACCACGAGGAGTGGGAGAGAAGAATAACTTGCCTGCAAATATACCTCTTTGAACGTCATTGGTAACGTCAAGGACTTTTACTTATATGTGACGGACTTCATAAAGCAAATGTGAGTGCAAAAATGTCTTTTTAAAACATTTTATTAATATGCAGTATTACACTATGGGATTTTTGTATTCCCTTATTGGAGCCTAAAGATACACTGTGAGGAGAATCTACATCTGTGAAATACTACATGCGATATCCCTATTCAAGGTCTTGTAAGTAGGCACTTTGGCCAAATTGGTGAAGGTTGCCGGAATTAATCATTGGTGCACTGTTCAAGAGAACGTAAGGTCCATTAGAGGAAACACGCATGAGTGAGTTGTGTTTGAACACAGGGTGTCATTTAAACCTAATTGGAACTTACTACACTATATGCTGTTTCTGGTTCTCCATTGCCATAGGCACCGATCCACTTTGTTTGTGATATTTCAGATATTGTCAAACTAAGTGGCTACCTCCTTATGAGAGAGAAGAGATCATACTGTAAATCTTACCGTCTCTCCCATATAATGCTAAAAGACAAGACTGAAAGCAAATTAGAAAGGGATTTGTAGTGAATTATTATTGTCCCTGTCTCTTAGAATAAAAGTAAACTAGGGTGAGGTTTAGGGAAGCAATTATTTTCTGCCCTATACATTCTTGGAACTGCAGTAATGTAATATGACTGCTAAAACAATGTTGTTCTAATTTGGTCACTTGTTCGGGTAAATTTGGTCCTGATAAAATGTGAGACTGCAAAAAGATGCTTGAAACCAAAAAGACTATGGGTTCTACTATGGGCTGCTCTACTGTGACAGAGGGTTACAAATGCTGCAGAGTTCTTTTGATGCACCTGTAAATGTAAAGTAATATGTGGATACAGTTTTCAGAGAAATTCACTGGCAGTTAAGCAAACCCATTGAGAACATATGCACGTGACTAAATGAAAAGCAATATATTAGCAAACGGCATTTTTCCCCAGTCATTTTATTGGACTGCAAAACCATAGTGCTTTTTGTCTCAGCATATTATCTCTCCCTTAAGGGTGAGCTCTTAAACATAACACTAATATATCATAAGTGGCTGCTGCCTGAATTTTATGGTACAGTAAAAACAGAATGCTTAAAGTTAATGCTCAGTGTTTAAAAAGATCCAATGAAACCAAAGCTTGCTGTTTAAACCACGATAAAGGATGACTGTAAATTGTTATGATTGTTTGGATATCAGTACTTTTTGACACCATATATGATCCCACTTAATTGACTGACTGGATGGATAATAAGCAGGTCAGTCAGTTGGATCACCAGGTGGAAGTAAAGACTAGTGAAGTTTCAGATCAAAGTTTATCC
The DNA here is from genome assembly GCF_017654675.1 of Xenopus laevis. Classification (NCBI taxonomy): domain Eukaryota; kingdom Metazoa; phylum Chordata; class Amphibia; order Anura; family Pipidae; genus Xenopus; species Xenopus laevis. The sequence goes on along the minus strand of NC_054382.1, from coordinate 73,864,357 downwards.
CACATGCCCAACCAAGTGCTCTGTCAGGTGTTTTGTCAACAGTCATGCCTTGCACAAAACTTTCAAATGTTTTTCGATCACACACCATTCATCATCTCCTTCCATACCTTGAAATGGCAATTCTAATTACTGCAGCCAAAACGTAGCCTATGTGCTCCACTTTTGTCTTCCAAAAACCTCCAGAAGTATAACAATCTACTTACAAGTTCCACGACCTTGCAACCAAGTAGGTAAGGCTAGATGCACCTCAGGCACAAAGTTGCAGAAAAAAATAACCACTACACTATATTAGGATGATAAAATAATCATGAAATACTTCCTACACAATTTAACAAGAAAATATAGGCATTTAGTGTCAGTTTAACATTCCCTTCCATTTAGAGATGATTTCTCTAGTATCTTCTATAAAACATTTTAAACATTCACGAGTCTCACTACTTCATAACAATTGACTTTAGTCAGGAAACCTAATTATATAATTTTTGTTTAAAAGAAAAAGAAAAGTAGCTTATAAGGGGAAGCCAAAACTTCAGATGCCCCAAGTGTTTGCTGGACCTCATCTAGAAAATATAATTTGCATCTTGGGCAGAAAAAAAGAACAACAATATTGTTTTTACAGCAATTTCACAGTTTCTTCTATCAGCAGTTTGTTGACTCATGCAAAGTAAACCTCTAAGGTTAGACCAATTGAATGTTTTTGCAATGTGACAGCAACAAAACACTCAAAATACCCACCAGCAATACCTGTAAAAGCAAGAGTGCTTAGCAATTTACTTCCTGAAAGCTGAATGCTCTGTTTTGATGTGTACAGTCATTTAATTAAAAAAGCTCCTTTTAGCAATACCTCTATTAGGACAATTTCCATAGAAGGATAAACAGCACTTCTTTTCTAAAATGCAATAAATATTATTTGGCACTACCAGATGCTCTTCTTCACTTAATATTATTACAAATGTACTTTGATCATTAAACAGATGTATATATTGTAACTGCCTGACTAAAAAATTAAACGGTTATATCTTGGCAAAGCTTATGGAAAAAGGGTATGCTAAACTATTCATAACCAAGGACAATAAATAAAAAATAAGAAATAAAATAATTCATATTTTAGCATTTAGCATAGGTAACATTCGTTTTTAGGAGATTTGGCCACGAGGCAGTCAAATCAAGTTGGTCTGACTGGATCCCAGACCAATGACTGAATCAATGAGGCTGCACAAACAATCCAATGTGGTCATTGGCAACAAAATTATTCATCCTTCCCAATCATTATTTAAAAAATCCCCCAACAGATAACGGCCCAGACAAAATTCATTTTGGCCTCATACACATGCCATTTAGATGCCAACACAGCTAGGAATGCCAAGTAGGTTTGCCATCTTTTGGTCCATCTAACTCTGGGGCAGGGTGCGGGAACATGACACAACGGGGACAGGGCTGTGACATGACAGGGCGGGATGGTGAAATCAGGGGCTCATTGGCCGATCGTTGGGTCAATAATTTTTTCCTAATTTGAAAAACTGGGCAGGCATTTTTGATTCAGAAACCCTTAAAAAAAATGGCCTGTCCAGATCAAAAACAGACAGGTGCCAATATGTACTGTAAACTATATGAAATTCACATTAATTCATCTAGTATTTCTAGGTTCTTACATTTCTTATTTTACAGACCTGTTTTATGTTGGGATTTTTTTTTAAAGATATTAACTGAGAATATCTACAATAAGATACTGAGACACATTCAGTTACATTGAGAAGGAAAAAAAGCAGCCTGCCAGAAAGCATTTCTCTCCTAAAGTGCAGGCACAAGTCACATGACCAGGGGCAGCTGGGAAATTGACAAAATGTCTAGCCCCATGTCAGATTTCAAAATTGAATATAAAAAAATCTGTTTGCTCTTTTGAGAAATGGATTTCAGTGCAGAATTCTGCTGGAGCAGCACTATTAACTGATTCATTTTGAAAAAAAAATTTTTCCCCATGACAGTATCCCTTTAAAGTTAATGCTCAGTGTTTAAAAAGATCCAATGAAACCAAAGCTTGCTGTTTAAACCACGATAAAGGATGACTGTAAATTGTTATGATTGTTTGGATATCAGTACTTTTTGACACCATATATGATCCCACTTAATTGACTGACTGGATGGATAATAAGCAGGTCAGTCAGTTGGATCACCAGGTGGAAGTAAAGACTAGTGAAGTTTCAGATCAAAGTTTATCCCACATGCCCAACCAAGTGCTCTGTCAGGTGTTTTGTCAACAGTCATGCCTTGCACAAAACTTTCAAATGTTTTTCGATTACACACCATTCATCATCTCCTTCCATACCTTGAAATGGCAATTCTAATTACTGCAGCCAAAACGTAGCCTATGTGCTCCACTTTTGTCTTCCAAAAACCTCCAGAAGTATAACAATCTACTTACAAGTTCCACGACCTTGCAACCAAGTAGGTAAGGCTAGATGCACCTCAGGCACAAACTTGCAGAAAAAAATAACCACTACACTATATTAGGATGATAAAATAATCATGAAATATTTCCTACACAATTTAACAAGAAAATATAGGCATTTAGTGTCAGTTTAACATTCCCTTCCATTTAGAGATGATTTCTCTAGTATCTTCTATAAAACATTTTAAACATTCACGAGTCTCACTACTTCATAACAATTGACTTTAGTCAGGAAAAAAAACAGACAGGTGCCAATATGTACTGTAAACTATATGAAATTCACATTAATTCATCTAGTATTTCTAGGTTCTTACATTTCTTATTTTACGGACCTGTTTTATGTTGGGATTTTTTTTTAAAGATATTAACTGAGAATATCTACAATAAGATATCCAGATGGCTACTTCAAAATAGATGTATCTATAAGGTATGTAACTGTCCTATGTTTATCACTAGTCAGTCAACAATACGGTTTCCAGCCAACCTTTCAGCAGCATGTCTTTCATTTCAGAGTTGTGGCGGTGCAAATATCTGAAGTTTCAACCTGTGACTTGATTTCCCCTTTAAGAAGGAGTAGTTACTGACAGGAAAACAGGTGCAGACCAGACAATAAACACTATATAACAGCAAAGCAAATGAGTCATGTGATTTCTACAGATAAGGTGAAACAGAAGAACATTAGCTGTAATGCCATATCCTACTGACCTTATCAGCCTGTGAAGTAGTGAAATATCTCTACCATATACTCATGGAAGGATACGAGTTTTTAAACCACAGAAAGAACTTTTCAATAAACCACTCAAAGCACCCCTAGCAGCTTTTATTGGGATGGTAGTTCTAATGCAACATTTTCAGGATGGATTTGCCAATGCCTCACTTAAGTAGAATAAATTCTAGTTATTTCATAGGGGTAATAATGCAACATTCCTTGTACTTTAACAAATACTTTGCATGTCAGACAGGATATAAATTGCTCAAGGAATTGAAAGGCGGCACTCCGGTTAGATAAAAAAGGTGGTTTATTCCAACAGGTCACTGACCAACATCACCTCAGACAGGACAAAACACTGATCTCATTTAACCTTATGGAAATGTTAGAGTTATAGATTCAGTTATCTCCTTACGTTGAAACACACATTTTTAGCTGGGTCATAAATATATTTTGCACTGGGTACCTAACAGTGAAATGGTTGGATTACATTACTACAAAAACTCCATTTGAATGGTTAAGTAAACTCTGAGCAAAACATATGACCTTCGTATAACTGCTTTTTAAATACCACATTAAGCATTCCATGAACAAGCAATTAGATACAATACGTGCTTAATGAGTAACCTAGTAAATCTTTTTGGTTTGGCTGCAAGTGTGCCATACAGTTGTTGTCTTGTGATGCGTGCAAATGTGAACCAGCTAGCAAGAGGCATTGTGACATTGCGTCTGCTGCTTCCAGTTTCTAATAGTTTTGATATAAAAGTATATAGGGCAGCTTTTTAGTGCTCTATGTTAAATGTACACATTCTGCTAGCTTTAATACCAGTAACATATTTACTCATCTGCTTAAATAATACAATCACAGTTTTGATTTTACAAAATCCTGAATTCCAGAGGGGAAAGGGGCATGCTAGATGTCATTCACACATGCAGATTAGGGAAACACCAAATAAAAAAAAAATAGTTTAGTGTATCTAAATAAATGTACATCTACATATGAACTCAATAAATTAAAAACATCAAAAATAAAGTATGAGGTGAAAGTCAAGGGTGCATTTCTAATATTTTATTCAACCCCAAAATGGATACTAGATCAAGAAAAAATGTAAAAGCAGACAACAATCCCACTGCTACTCTCCCATGTAGTCAGCTGACATTTTATTTTTCTGCTTATCAAAGTACTGAATATAAAAAATAAAAGAGAAAAAAAAAAAAGTTGGGAAGGAGACAGTATTTCCCCGTTAAACTGATGTGATGGAAAGAGCTCCAACTGACAGGAGAGAGGAACATAAAACCCCTCCCAAGAGACTGTGTGTTAAGTGAGTGTCTAACAGAGGAAACAGGGACTTGTGACATCCAAGGCTGTAAGTGCTACAAATATAATGAGTTTCTGTGAACACCAAGGTGTTAAAGCAAGACTGCTATTCTTATGTGAAGCAAGTGTGTTAAAACTGTGATTCTATTCAAAACAAAAAAGACAGCCAAGCTGCATTGAACTTTTAAAGTTGGCTTCAGATTCCATTTTGTGTTTAAGGGTGGTGGCACATATGCAGATTTAGGGCGATTAATCATCCAGCAACAAATCCACTCTTCTTCGGGCGACTAATCTCCCCAAAATGCCTTCCCTCTGGCAAGAATTTGAATTGCTGGCGGTATGGCATATGGATTGTTTCGGTTTTCCAAAGTCGCCCCAAAGTTTCCTTGTGAGGCAACTTCGGAAAACAAAACGATCCAAATGCCATCCTCCCGGCAAAAATGTGAATCACCGGTACATTCTTGCTGGCAGGAAGGCATTTCGGGGAGATTAGTCACCCTAAGAAGAGAAAATTTGTCAGTGGGCAACTACTCTTCCCCAAATCTTCATATGTGCCACCACCCTAAACTGTGCATTGCTATGGTCTCCAATAATCTGAATGTCAAACTATGCAAATAGAAGAGAGAAACTATAAAAAAAAAAAAAAAACTAGAAAAATATTAAAGAGAAGGCTCAGCAGAATTTAAAAAAACAAGGGATGCACGGAATCCAGGATTTGGTTTGAGATTCAGTCAGGATTCAGCCGGATTCGGATTCAGCGGAATCCTTCTGCCCAGCCGAACCGAATCCTAATTTGCGTATGCAAATAGGGAGGGAAATTGTATGATGTTTTATCACAATACAAGGAAGTAAAAAATGTTTTTCCCTTCCCACTCCTAATTTGCATATGCAAATTAGGATTCAGATTCGGTTCGTATTGTTATTCATCTTAATCTTTCGCAAATGATTCAGGGGTTCGGCCGAATCCAAAATAGTGGATTCGGTGCATCCCTTTAAAAAAACACCTATATATCTATACATACAGATATGTATACACTCTTTAACCAAACACAAATCAAGCCTGTTAAAAAAACACTGTTCTATAATAAGAAGGTAGGTTGTAAATTAATTAAAGCAAACCGAAAGGCCCTGGGGCAGATTCCCTAAAGGGCAATGTGACTAACGCTGGCGAAAATTCGGCATTTTGGAACTTCGCCAATTTCCTAATGAGAGCAGGCGTCACTTTTTTTTTTTTGCTCTGGCGAATGGACGTAACACCGCAAATTCAGTAAGATGCGGATTTTACTGAATATTACCTCATTCGCCAGACTTGCTTTCGCCAGCTCAGACCAGGCGAAGTGAAATGGAGTCAATAGGACTTCCTAATTTTTTAGTGCAAAATTTTTCTAAGTCACAAAAAACGCTGGTGTATTTTCCTTTTTTCAGACTGATAGACTGCAAAGGTTCGTGTTTTTTTTTTGGGTAAACGGGTTCCCTCCCCTCACTTATGGAACATAAACTATACACTGTTCTCATGTGTAGGGCAATATAACAACTGTATTTCATTTATTAAGGTTCCCAGGACTTGTGTAATGTAATTCTGCAACATATACGTCCATGTGACTTTATCATTTCTCCCGCCGTATGCAAATAAGGCAACACTAGTGCATTTTCGCTTTGATTGTCAAAGTAACATTAGCGAAAATTCACCAGTGTTCTGCTCCCTGGACGCAACTTTGCACTTTAGTGAATTAGCGTTGTCCTAGCGAATTTATGCCTGGCTAAGTGCTGCAATGGCTGCCAAGCCGTCACTGGCATATTTTCTCCATATAGGGTATTTTTAACCTAACAATTCCCCTAGCAATACCTGTATTAGCTGGCCAGAGAAGGTCACCAGGTGATAAAATTCAACATACGCCAACTGAATAACCACTCCATTACAAGTGCACCGATCGCTTCTCGGCCTTTTGGCTAAGATCAAGTGTAGTACCTTTGAAACCACTTGGTCCTCTGGCTGGCAAGACCAAAGAGGAGTATCTGTTCTAATGATCCTATCTGAAGAACGGAGAAACCATTGGTCCTCTGGACTAGGCTGACAAGCAGAAGCTTGATGAAAGCTGGGTCGCCGTGTTCCCATGAGGGTGGCCCCTGACTTGCGTTTTGAGTCAGGGGAGATGCACATGCACCCATGCTTAATCAAGCTTCACTTCCTTTGCTCTTACCATAAGGTGGGCGGGAAGTCTTTTCTTTTTCTGGCTGCCAAACAGAGCCTTGCAAAAGGCAACCAATGGCCTTGCACCGCCCACTCCAGCACCTTTTTTGTGTCTGGTTTGAGCACCCTGGATGGGGTCACGGTCTTTTGGCTGGACTCGCAGGCCATAACATGCACTGGGGGAAGCGTCGGCAGAACCCAGGGTAGACGGGACTCCCCCTAGCTTCGGCGAAGGGGAGTCCAAACATCCCCAAACCCCTTCGGGGGTGGGGTGGTGGGCCCTCGCTAGCTTCGGCGAAGGGGGACCCACCCGTTCGAGCTATTCGCTGGTGGTAGCTGGGAAAAGCTTGGGCAACGGAGCCCATGCCTTCAGGTAGGACTTGGAAGGATGATTCAATATCATCACTGATAACTCTTAATGGAATATCAAGCTGGAAAAATACCCTCATAGGCACATGTGATCAGCCAATGCGGAACTGTTTGCTTTGCCCTCTGCATGGAAGTGATGTACCTTACCTAGCAAGCTAACAGGCTAGACTATGTGGTGTCGCCTCTTAAATAAAACGTACAGTTAGATTAGTCTGCCAAAGCCATCAGTCACCTTTATAAGAACTTCTTGTACCATCTGTTATAAGAAGCCCTACATTGCATTCATTGTACTGTGGAAGTGCTTCTTTCGTTCCTTTAATCTTCCTTACTTTCTCTAGTCAAGTCACCTACAGCAGAAAGGTTGGGTAAAAACTAATTTCCACTGGGTTCACAAATGAAAGCCTAGCCCTGTAAATAAAGAATTTAGACTTCTGTTAATTATATGAATCTATATCAACTGAATCTTCCAAAAACCCAGCAATCCCCTACAGATTACATTTTCTCACCTATAATGATCGGTCTGTTTTTGTCCTTGTAAATGAAAGCTCAAGCTTTACATAATGATTTCATTGTGAAATCTATAACATGCTTAATTCAAAGCAGGATAATCTATCACATCTTCATGTATATGTAATCATCATCATTTATATTTGTAGTGCCAGCAAGCTACATGACACTTAATTTATAACAAACAGGGGTAAATAAATTAACAAAAAACTGCTCACAAAAGCATACAATCTAAAGGGAATTGATTTTGAAGTCACCCTTCTAGTGTTTGTAGAGTAACCTTGCACCAAGGAGTGGGTTTCCTTGCTTTTGTCTTTCAATGTATGCTATCTATGTGGTGAACATACAGTAGAGCAAACACAATAAAAGTTGATTTTCTTTATTTGACAAAGTCACATACCAGGTTTTAAAACTAAGGGGGTTATTTATCAAAGTCCGAATTTATCTCAATATTTTCTGCTACAAACTCCGATCAAATCTGCTCGGGGTTTTTACGCTCATTTATTATTACATGTTCCCGAAAATTTGCTTTGCGGTAAAAAAAAATTTTACAATTTTTTCTGATTTTTTTTCCATACGATTTTCACGATTTTTTCAGAATTTTCACCCGAAAACTTCAGGGTATTGCACCAAACCCAGCGCACATCAAAAAATCATTGGGACTTCTCCCATTGACTTATATGTAACCTCGACAGGTCTGAGACGCCGGATTTTCAGATTCAGACTTTTCCATCCTAGGGGTTTAATAAATTCTGAAAAATTCGTGATTTTTTTTTAAAAGTTTAATCATGAATTTTTCGTGATTTTAGTAAATAACCCCCTTGATGTTTACTGCAAGACAATCCAGCGAACTACCCCTCAGTCTCACAAATAACAACAATTCTATGAAGTCAATGCAAATTTGATCTAGTAACTGAGCTTTTTTATTTTTTGTTTTAACACGTATACAACTAAGAGTAAGGCCACACGAGGAGATTCGGGGAGATTTTGTCGCCTGGCGACTAATCGCCTCGTCTTCTGAGCGACTATCACCCTGAACTGCCTCAGCGTTTTTCCCCATAGGCTACAATGTAAAGTCGCCTGCGCTAATGCACACGCGGCAATGCGTTTTCTATAGTCGCCCGAAGTTGCCTCACTGGGTGATAAATGATCATATTTTGGAGTGAATGACAGGGCAGAATCTAGGATAACCCCAAGGCACCGGGCCTGGGGAGAGGGGGTGATAGTGGAATTCTTAGCTATGATGGATACTTCCGGGATGTTACTGGTGTTAGTTAAAAGAAAGAGAACCATTTCAGTTTTAGAGAGGTTTAATTTAAGGCAGCGTTGCGACATCCAGGTAGAGATAGCGGACAGGCAGGAGGAGACACGAGTTAGGAGTTCTGGGTTAAGATCAGGAGAGGAGAGATAGATCTGAGTATCCTCATCATAGAGGTGGTAGTGGAAACCATATGAGTTGATTAATTTGCCGAGGGAGGAAGTATAGAGGGAGAATAGTAAGGGTCCCAGGACAGAGCCTTGAGGAACCCCAACAGAAAGAGGTAGGGGAGAAGATGCTACTCCGTTGTAAAAGACACTGAAGGAACGATTGGTGATGTAAGAAGAGAACCAGGACAGGGCTGTGTTACGAAGACCAAGCGAATGGAGGGACTGGAGGAGGAGAGGGTGATCTACAGTGTCAAATGCAGCTGAGAGATCAAGCAGTATTAGTAGTGAGAAATGATTGTTGGCTTTAGCAGTTAAAAGGTCATTAGTTAATCGGGTCAGGGCAGTTTCAGTGGAATGTTGTGGATTAAAACCAGATTGTAGGGGGTCCAGCAGGTTATTGTCAGAAAGAAATGAGGTTAGTCGGTTGTAGACTAGGCGCTCAAGTAGTTTAGAGATGAAAGGTAACAGAGAGATAGGTTGGAGGTTGTCCAGATTGGAGGGATCAAGAGAGGGTTTTTTCAGAATGGGGGTGACAAGAGCATGTTTTAGTTGAAAAGGAAACAGTCCAGTTGAGAGTGAGAGATTAAATAGGTGAGTTAAGGCTTTGATTAGACAAGGATTGGTATTGCGGAGAAGTTTTGTAATTTAATCTCACTGTGTGCTGTTATATGTAGTTGTGATGACCATAAATCAAAAGTTTTTTCTTTGCAAAGTAGTTGTGAGCCATACTGTTAACAAAGCTTATTGGCAAACAGCAACGATTCATTGTGAAATTACATATTGAACAAAGAGAGGACTCCCAAATTTTAAAAGACTGCATATTGTATATACTGCACATAGCTGGAATATTCACAGCTTTGAAATCATTGCCATAAATGATCTGCCGGTTTTGAGACAAATGCATAAAATATTACACCAAACGCAGAAAGTGTCCTATTATTAAATGAAGCTACATACTGTAGCTTACTACATAAGCAGCTCGCTGTTCTTTTATGACACCTCTGTCTGTAATATAAATACATAAGTATAAGAGGGAAAGTTGTGCATTAATACAGCTTATAATGCATCTGCACAAAATAGAATGCATCCTAGACTGTTACAAAAGGCCAGTAAATAGTTTTTTATTCAATCCCAAAGTCATCAGCAATAAAGTTCCACCATTTATGGTGAGATATAAGGCATGATCTATCAATTTTTACTGCACGGTTAATCAGACTGCAGACAAGGTCAAGGACAGCAATAATAAACATGCAAACCATTTCTATAAATTAAGACCAGATTTATTAGTATAGTTTAAGGATACTTACGCAGTGCATACAATGATAAAATTATTCCAGACAGGCAGAATCCTTCAAAAAACCTGAGTGTGCTGAACATATTCACATCTACGGAGAGGGCCACTGTCATTCCAAAAACTAAATTGAAGATTACAGATATCAGTAGCACAAGACGCCGGCCAATCCTAAGGGACACAAAAACATTGTGGATAAGGAAGTTCAGATACAACATACACAAGTATATAACTATAAAAAGTACAGATAGCATTATTTCAATAACTAAAAGGTTGTCATTGTAGACTGCACTAAATAAAGACTGTGGGTTTTAAAACAAAATAAATGGAGGCTCACGCAAAAGCCCAACCAAAACAAAGCTGAAATTAAAATAAAAAAAAAATAACCTTGCTGTATAATGCTGTTGAACCCATACTCCCATATGTAATAAAAGGCACTAAGTTTGCCCAGGGCAGTAAACCCTAGTAACCAATAAGATGCTTGCTTTTAAAAAGGTGACTAGTAAGTTCTAACTGCTGATTGGTTGCTATGGCTTACTTCCTGGGCGAACTTAGTGCCAATTATTACATAACCTCCATAAAGACTTGGCTAGAATTTTCACATACATAACAAACGTTACTATCACTTTTTAAAATATTGACTTTGCCTTTAGAATTGGTCTGATTTCTGTATTTTTGAAATCAGAACTCTCAGTCCATCAAAACTGATAATAAAAAATATCATGGGCAATATACTACAGGTATGGGAAACCCGTTATCCAGAAAACTCAGAATTCTGAAAAAGCCATTTCCCACTGCACACTGCACCCCACTCAGTAGATCAATATACTTGACGTATATCCTTATATGTTATCCAGCAATGCTGTGTCATATCTGAATTCCCTTTGTTGGCAATGCAATTTATAATTTGCTGCAGTTATTTTAAAGATGCTTTTGCACCAAGAAATTCCACTGGGCATGGAAACCTGTTATCCAAGTGACAATAGAATCTTTAAATGCCGTATTTGTATCTCTTTTTCTGGTTCTGACATTTGAAACAATGTAGCATTGTGTTCATTAGAGTCTTGGCTGCAGAGAGCTGGCTTCTGCTTTTTGGACCAGCTGTGGGCTCAAAATAACCGTCCACGGCGATTGGTTGTTTAGTCGATAGGACAGGTCAGACATATCGGCTAACGATAATATCTTTGCATGTATTGCCTAGCTGATGATATCCATGACTATCAATACTATTTCTCTGACACAACTTTCATACGATTGCGGTCTGTCATTTAATTGCCAGAACACCATCGGATTTATTTTTTCTACTGATAATCTGAATAATTAGTTATTTATAGTTACATGAAAACAAACGATCTTTCGTCATACTAAGTATAAAATCTGCACATCTGTGGCCAGCAGAGACAGAACCAGCAATGAGTGCAGAAAAGAACAGACATTACTTTTAATTGGAATAAGAGTTACACATTTTCGTTCGTTAGGCAGAATTTTATTTTTGGATTTTACCTCCTCTATAACATATGCATGTAAAATATTTCTTTTACAAAAACGGAGCAGACCATTTTTAATCAGGTAGCCTTTAGGAAGGGTTGTTAATCTTCCAATATGTTTATTTTATAGCCTTTGCAGGTAGGTTTTTTCCTGGAAGTACTCAGTGGAAATAAAATATATTTGCTTCAATTATAACTTCTTGTGAAATGCTGCATTTCCTTCTGCACAGCAATTTGCAATGTTCCTTAGCAACTGCATTTAAACTGTACATGCGTACTGCTGAATCCCTGCAGTGTCCCTTTTTGCCTCAATCTCTGTCTGGCCAGCAACATACATAGGGGGGGGGGGAATGTCTGAAAAATATGAAGGACAATCTCAAGGTTACTAGGGCAAATGGTTGTGCTCTTATTCAAGATGCCTGGTTCTCCTAAAACAAAACAAAAAAATTCCTCTGTTGCGTGAAACAAAATATATCTGGAGTTTTTTTCTCCATACCCCACAGAAGTATTTATATACAAAACACTGTACAACATGTAATGGCACATCAGTATGTTTGTCACAGAGGCATAAACAGAGATTCAGGGCACAGTCTGTAACACAGCTTACTGCAGCAAACAGATAGGGTTAAAAATTACAGTTTACAACCTATATTCTAGACACATAAAAAAAATATTGCCCCGCCCGATTTAAAAGAAAAAATCTCATCATCATAATGACTTGCATTAGTATTCTTTCGGCAAGCTGCGGAATTAAAAGGAGGGCTGACATGCAATTGAATGCACACATTGTTGTTTTTATTTCCCACTCAGCAGGATGATAGTCATTTTTCTAGTCCATGCTGAACACGTCTGTAACCCTTGTGTTTCTTTTCAGTTGAATATAATTGCACTTCTTTATTGCATTTAATGTTTTATGCCAGGAATGTCATACTCGCCACCTCCCAGCCAGTGTCTAGAGGAGCATTCTGGGAGTTGTAATGCAGAACAGAGGGAAGTTGTTTTTTTTTTTAAAGATGGACACACAGGGCACTACCTGGTATAATACACTGCATTTTGCCTCAAATAGCACAAATGACTTGAACCACTTTATGTTATTAGAATGCAGAATTGAAGATGTTTCCCCAATATTTTTTGTCTATGCATTTAAGCAACTATGGCAGTAGCAGATATCACAGGACAGCTACATTAAATCTGACAGTTTGCTGGTAGGCAAAGGGTTAAAGCAGTAAAGTACAATCTGTTTTATTTAAAAACTGTACCATTTTATACAATATTTCAAATAATTTTTCAGTAAAAGTAAATTCTTTGTATTAAAAATGACAGTATCCCTTTAACCCTTAACCTGCCAAAATGTAGCTACTACAGCAGGCAAAGGCTCAAAGTGCCAGTCACACAGCAGTTTTTTTTAAATACACAAAGATGTCTAGACAATGAACAGAGGAACTGTCGCATCATTTCTGAAACAACCTCATAGTCCCAGGAGTGATCCCAAACAGCAGATACACAATACCCTGCTGCTCTTTGGGGATTTTCAGCAGCCCCATAAGCCACCCACACTTCCTGCAGTGCAGCTAAAACTCTCCTGTTGGCGACAATAAAAATCCTGCTCCAGAATTTTTGGCGAAACGAAACGGGTCAAATTCGCCCATCCCTACAGTTTAGTAGTTTGAGGTAGAAAGACACATTTACATCAGTATGTTTACGGTCTAAAAATGATTTTTTACCATACATAAAAACAGGTGTGCTTCTTTTGCATCTTTATTGCGGTAGTGAGCAACGTTTCGGGGTCACGCCCCTTTGTCAAGCCAGGGGCTTGACAAAGGGGCGTGACCCCGAAACGTTGCTCACTACCGCAATAAACGTGCAAGGAGACCCTTGCTTACACTAAGCTGTGTGCCGTGGATACTTTGTACTTCAAACAGATTGTGAGGTTGCCGAACCTCTACCACAGAGCACCAGATATCTAATTGAATTGTGGTGTGCGAGAGCTGGATATATATTGTGTCTTCTTTTGCATCTGCCATGCAACATTTTTATGTACTATTTTGGCCCTTTACATGCCCCATAGTTTACACCTTGTAAACACATGCATATTTAGCATCAAACTGTTAGAAGATCCCTGTCATTCATATTTAGGATATTTTGTACAAGTTTCAACGGCCATGCAGGAGAATGCCAATATTGTCAACTTTAGCAAAGTTTTGCAGTGTTGTACAATGAAATATTTCTCATTTTTAGTTCATCAGAATGTGTACATTCTCCCCTTGAAATCTAAGGATAAAGACACATGGACCTACAGTAGTAGCTTCTTGTCACAACTAGAAAATGCCAAAAATACCTTGCCATATACAATAATGAGAACTGCCTTTGCTAAAACGCACGTAGAGACAATTATCTATAAATAATCAGCATTTTCTATTTTTGCAGCCATAGAAAAAGTTTATAGTAAAAACACAGTACAAAAATAGGGGCTTTTTTATTGCCTCATGTTGCCTTATCAAGATTTTTTTTTAAGTACAAAAGCACAAAAACATAGTACTAACTAAGCAGATACATTTAAAGCAGTTGACTTCCCTCCTCCCCACACCAGGTTGTATCCGCATTTCCTTGCAATTAGACATGGCTCCAATGGTTAAGGTCTGGTCTTCGCTCCTTAAAGGAGAACTAAACCCTTAATTAAAAAAACCCTACCCCCCACCCTACATAAACCCCCTTCCTGCACCTCCCCAGCCTAGCGGTTAACCCTGGTAAATGCCCCTAACTCTTTACTTACACCTCGGTGCAGATTCAGGGCATCGGAATTCACAAGGGCCATCCTCTTCTCTTCGGTAATCTTCAGGAAGAGAGCGGCATATCAGCGCATGCGCAGTTGGAGCAACCTTCCGTTTCGCGACAACTGCGCATGCACCGAAAGTCACAGAATTTGCAGAAGTGCCGGAAGAAGACCCTAAGATTACAGAAGATGGAGCCCGTGAACTCTGATGCCCTGAATCTGCACCGAGGGGCAGAAAAGAGATTCCCTGCCACTTGGCCAATATGGCAGAACACATGCTTTATCAGCTACAATTTCAGTTGATTTCTCATCTCTCAAGTCAATTGTCAACTTTCATCTCAATTTTTAGATTTATAAATATTGCACAGATCCTCCATCCCACCTACCCAACCACATCAGTTACACTAGCAGTAACTAAACTGTGGCCTAAAGGCCATCTAGAACTGCAAAGCAACAAAGGCATCTTTGCCCATGTAACTTCAATTCCTATCATGGATCTCATCTAGGAACATGTGCAGTAGTCCAAGATCCCAGTGCTTGCTGATCTCAGATAGCTGGTGGAAACAAAAGTGGCACAGTTGAAGGTGGCTCATACACTCCTGAGCTGAGCTGTCCTGTGGGGGGGGAGCAAGTGTCAGTTACTGTACATGTTGGGGAAGGGACAGGGGTTGTTTACTGGCACTAAAACTAAAAATTTGACAAGGAGGCTTTACTTCCACTTTAAACAAAGATGTATACACTGCCGTCCTCATTCCGATCAATGGCATTACAGCAATTGTCATCTGATATGAGGCTCAAGGGTTAAATGTTCAGATCCGCCCAATATTTACCACCCCATAAGATATGGCCAGTTTACAGGGTTATGTACTAAAACTCGACTTTTTTCCACTGATTGGCAAAAAAATAAAAAATTTACCAAACACACCGAATCCCCTTTATTTATTAATAAAAGTTCTCGAATAATTTGCTGCAAAAAAACATTGCAACAAAATCAAGCGTCAATTCAAATAATTTTCTAATTCTAATTTTTCCAACTGATGCTTCGAAAACTTGAATTTATCAGATTATCAAACGAAAACCAGCGCAAAACTCTCAAGAATCCCAAAGGTAAAGAAACATGTTTCAAAAGGTTTCATCTGCCATTGACTTTTACATGATTCCAACAGGTTTTAGCTGGACTATTTTCAAATTCAAATTTTTAGTAGCTTCAGAGCATAATAAATCATGAAAAATTTGAGGGTTTTTTTCCTCTAAAAATTCAGATTTTGTCGTTTAAAACTTGACCAGAGAAACCCGAGCTTTAATAAATAGACCCTACGTGTATTTATGAAAAATGAGCTGGCAGTGACCGGGTTAATGACACAAGGATGTACTGGTTTCTAGCTTCAATGCTATGGGAGAACCAGTGACTAAAGTTGTCAATAGACGCAAAGATCCTATCATACGAATCAAGGATTCATACGATTTTCGGATCGTGTGTGGAGTGTGCCGACATTCTCGTCCGGCTGGGAGATCGGACAGGTTTGATTTTGACTTGACTGATCCAGCCGGAGCCCATTGCGCATCGTAATCAGATTGTTTGGCCATACAGCGGAACATTCAGATTACCCCCCCCGATATAGCCATGCTCGTTGGCATATCGGGGAAAGATCTGCTTGTTTGGCGATGTCACCAAACGAGCGGATCCTTGCGTCTATGGCCACCTTAAGTTATATATCTTGGTAAAAAAAAAATGGTTGCACTTGTGACACTCCAACTAGCTACAGTACAAATTTAGTCATTGTGGGCAAAGCAGGGAAATCTAAAAAGCTTTCACAATGATCAGTAAAATTGTCTGATCCTAGCCAAAGATATGTGCAACACAATTTTAATGCAAACTGCAAAGGGCTGCTAAAGAGCAGCAATGATTCCTTAGGGAAGGAATAAAATAGCCCTATCTTAAATACTACTGTGAGGCTCAGTACAGTGTATAAACTACAAGAATACATAAGGCTGGGGGCAGATTGAGCATTGGTTCTGCTGCTCTCAGCCTTTGTTTTTTTTGTGGTTTTTTTGCAGGCTGAGAGAAGCGGATTCTTTTCCCCCGCTCTGTTTATTTGCACTGAAAAATGCAAATACGTTTTGGCTGGTATGCAGGCACACGAGGAGGAGGACTCCCTGAAAAGGATAAGCAGACATTTTTGGCCAACCTCTGCTCCCTGTGCCTGCACATAAGCTGAAGCTGCACTTTTCAGTGCAAATAAACGAAGCTGGGGATAAAAACAAAAACAGGCTGAAAGCAGCAGAGCCAACACTCCATGTGTTTTCACAAACAGACAAGAACAATACAATATCAGGTACAATGGTATTGGATTAGTGTCGGGTAAAGTGCATATACAGTATATATACAGGCAGGAGAATGCAATCATTTAGCGTCACAATTGTTAGCATGCATGCGGGTGTAATTGATGGTATAAGGCAGGTTGCTTTCTGCAACAGAAAACTGAACTTCAAACTGCACTGTGTCTAAATAACCGTTTAACTAAAAACGTTGGTATTTTCTTAATCACTAATTCAACATTCTGGCATGTATAACATGTTTCCACTTTTAGGCAGGAGCTTGAATTGTACAGCTGAGCCAGAGTATTTAGGATTCTTTGCTCTTCAATGAAGAAAAAGAAAAGAATCCAAGGAATCCAATTAATGCAATAAGGATATGATGTCATTGCAATTCTGCCACAAGGTTAATTTCTGTACCAATTCTTTTATGTAATTTCTGGTTTTAAAATTTTCTTCGAGCTATATCATTATTTTACTTTGAAAAAATTTTTCCAACAAAAAAAAAAAACATGTTACAAAGGCAACTTGAGCAAAACCAATATGTTTGGTACTCCTGGACATATACACAAGGGGGAATTTGGCCTGATAATGCTCAAATGCCATTTTCAGACCAAAATCTGTGACGTGAAAATGCAGTGACGTGTACAGTGACATGAAAATGAAAGCAAAATAAACAGTAGGAAGGAATACTGGGGGTGGCACTTTGGTTAAGGGCACATGTGGCATATGCTTCATCAGTGTTTTTCCTAATAGAAATAATCCTGTGCATATTAAAGGGGAAGTCCAACTTCACAAATGTGATTTTCTATTAGTATGCCAGAAACAATACATTTCTACTTGTATTTTCTACTATTTTACAAATATTTATCTTTATCCCTCTCGTAAATAGTCTTTAAAGTCACTAACATTCAAAATACATCAGTAGATATATTCCTCAGCAGTATCACAGAAATGGGAGCAACGACGTGCAGCGGTTGCTCTGAGAGAGACATTATTAAAGCTTTGAATGAATGGTCACTAGAGGCTGAAATCAGTAATCTGGTTTACAGAACTACAACTGCAAAACACAATAGAGGGAAGCTTAAAATGTAAATTTACAAAAAAATTCAGGAAAGAAACCCCAGAAAATAGAAAGTAAAAATGTAATGAAATGAAATACTGTGAAGGTGAACTGCACCTTTAAGTAGATTATACATTTTGACATCGTACAAAGTATACAGAACGTTACACTTGCAAACTTCAAAATATGGACACCTTACCAGTCAGCAATAGATCCTGTTATCAAGTATCCAAATATCATTCCAACCAGCAGAGAAAACTTGGCAATGTGGACTTTCCAGGAAGAGTCACAAACAAGATCCCACTAGGAGATAAAACAAGAGACTCGTATTGAAATGAGCAAGCTGTAATAAAAAAAATATATAAATACAGCAGTAAAACAATCAATTTACTCATTCATTGCAAACTTTTCAAACTCTGAAAATAAATGTATCTTTTTGAAATTGTCTGCATATTATTTATACTTAAAGGGGCTGATTCACTGTGGGTCGAATATCGAGGGTTAATTAACCCTCGATATTCGACTAGGAATTGAAATCCTTCGACTTCGAATGCGGAGTTAAACTCTCCACAGCAGTTTTCAAATACATGATTGTATGTGAAGTTGGGAACTAGATATATTATCATAAACTGCTCAGCACTTAATTCCCATGTACACAAAAATAAGTGGAACCAATTTAAAAAGGGAATTTGTTGGATAATACAATCCCTATTTTGCAGTAGCTCTGTGCACACACTCCATAATTAAAGGGCAAGTTGTATTAAACTATCTTGGTCACACAGTACAATTTAAATCTGAGTAACACTGTTGCAGATGACAGTATAGGCAGCTGATCACAAGATCCCACGCTTGGCTTATTTATAAGTCACTAGTAAATATGCAAAAACAATCCCCTAAAATGAACAGCGATTTAGGGATAAAGCAAAACTGGAACATTAAATGACAAGTAAAGTGATGGGATCAACTTTCTGCAAAATCGCAGGTGCTCACAAATCCACAGTGGAGTTTTAATAATGCACTAGTGTTTACAGGTCATCCAATTATACCAGCAACTTTGTAAAAATCCAAAACACAGTGAGGTGGATTTATGAGCACTGGACAATACTGTCTAGTAACCTATAACAAGCAACCAGCAAAAATCTAACAAGAATGAAAAGCTAGCCCATAAAATGGATCTAAAGATATTGTTGCTTAAACCCCCCCCCCCCCCCCAAAATAAACCTTAACCATCAACAAAAATAAAAGCAACAAGTACCTGGGCAGTGCATGCATTCATTCAGATTTAGAGAATTGTGTTATAGGAAAAAAATTTTAAAGATGTGAAGTGAATTTGACACCAAATACATATATAAAGCTGCAGCATTTAAAATAATCCCAAAAGTGTATATACTACAGATATGGAATTTAGCTAAAATGTTTATACTTCAATTAACTTGGCAAAAATGCCAGGATTTATTAATAAAACAACTAGAGTACTCAAATTCGCTTGCTTAGCCTGGACATCTAAGTGGTATGATATTATCCTTTTAAATTGATTTGCCTCCAATATCCCTATTCCCTTGTGAGGCATTATTAGATCTGAGATCAGTAGTTTCTTTATAGTATTTTAGTCTGTCTTTGAAGTGCTGTTTGATAAAATTATTAAACTGCCCTTTTCAAGAGTAAAAAGATAATGGCAAAGTAAAGTGGCTTTGCCATTAATTTTATATCAATTAAATAGGCAACACCATTTCACATTGTTGCAAGTGTCATAGATGTATAATGGGATGTATTATTAAATAGCAACTCTGCATTTTTATCAATTTAAAAATATTATCCTTTACTTTGTACCAGTGCTGATGGTAATATTTCCCCTTTTTAATATGTTCCACATCCCTGGACTAATAAAAATATATGGGACTGCCAATTTTGCCCCAGTACAACGTATCAATTACCCTGCCAAAGTTCCTTCTCTGTAACACTTTCCTTGCCCAAGAGCTAAGGGGCAGATTCATTAAGGGTCGAATTTCGAAGTTAAAAATACTTCGAAATTCGACCCTCGAATTGAAATCCTTCGACTTCGAATATCGAAGTCGAAGGATTTAGCGTTAACCCTGCGATCGATCGAAGGATTTTTCGTTCGATTGAACGATTAAATCCTTCGAATCGAACGATTCGAAGGATTTTAATCCAACGATCGAAGGAAAATCCTTAGATCAAAAAATCACAGGCAAGCCTATGGGGACCTTCCCCATAGGCTAACATTGACTTCGGTAGGTTTTACCTGCCGAAGTAAAGGGTCGAAGTTTTTTTTAAAGGGGAAGTACTTCGACTATCGAATGGTCGAATAGTCGAACGATTTTTCGTTCGATTCGTTCGATTTCGTTCGAATTCGAACGAATTTAACCAATTCGATGGTCGAAGTACCAAAAAAATACTTCGAAATTCGAATTTTTTTCATTCGAATCCTTCACTCGAGCTTCATGAATCGGCCCCTAAGTGTATGTTTTTTTAGTTATAATATTTGTGTGTAGGCAGCCATCTCAGGTCACTTTGCCAGGTCACAGTGTCGGACTGGGACACCAGGGGCCCACTTTCAGTACTATTAGTCTTCCTCTCCTCGCTCAATCTCATTTCTTCTAGTGTCTTTTCTTTACACACTTTAATCTATTATTCCATCTATTTAGCCTCTTTGATCTCATAGAAATAAGAAATGGCTGTGAAATAGACCAAATGTTTAGGAGCAGGAGGGCCCACTGGTATCCTGGAGGGCCAGTCCAACACTGCCTGGTCATGTGCTTTCAGAAAGAGCCAGTGCTACATTATGGAAATACTTGCTGACAGGCTATTGTTTCTCATAGTCAATGTAACTGAAAGAGTCACAGTGGGACATGTATTTTTACTGAGCGCTGTTCTTAGATCTACCAGGGAGCTGTTATCTGGTTACCTTCCCATTGTGGGCTGCTGGGGGGGGGGCTAAATCACTCCAACTTGCAGTGCAGCAGTAAAGAGTGACTGAAGGTTATCAGAGCACAAGTTACATGACTGGGGACACCCGGGAACTGACAATATGTCTAACTGCATGTCAGATTTCAGAATGAAATATGAAAAAATCTATTTGCTCTTTTGAAAAATGGATTTCAGTGCAGAAGTCTGCTGGAGCAGCACTATTAACTGATGCATATTGAAAAATGTATTAGACTGACAACAGGTATTTGACAAGAATGATTGCTCTCTGCTTCAATGACACACCATAATCTGCAAGGAGATATGGCCATTTTAATTGGAGAAATTACATACAGGATATAAACCTCTAAAGGCTGGTCAGTAAAAATGAAAAAAATTGTTGTTGATTACACTCAATTCATTTATGGGTTAAATCACATACCAACCAAAGACAGAATTATGCTTGACTACACTGTTTGTGTGTTACAGTAACACTACTGGTAACCCTTTTCTCCCTAAATGCCCTATTCAGATGTTCACAAAGAGAATTTGCATCTCTGACCCCCTACACTCAGGTTGGGCCATCATCAAAGGGTATATATTACTAAAGATCATGGCAGTTTTGCCTTATACAATGGCACTTAAACAACAGAAACTTTTATTGAATAGACTGGATAGCTATTACAGACACATACACAAGCATTTGGACAGAACTGTACAAGTCCAGTTTGAGGCTACCCTGCCCTGTAAAACATATACAGTAGTAAGCATTCTGCTGAATAACTCAGTTCATGTAAGGACAAACTATGGATTATGAAGACGAATGCTGTTATAGGAACACTTTGTGAAATCTATGCAATAAGCAGAGTCATCAGGCATCTATAACTTAAACATCCAGTCAATCACACAGCCTCTCCAGCAAACAGCAGCAGTTCTCAAGAATCATTTATCAGTGATGACAGACACAAGAGCGATCAGTGAAAGATTCTTTTACATTTAGGATAGAGAAAAATCACACACCGCTTGATTACATTTCCATCAGGGCTCACGCACCAATATACCTTTCAGTTATAAACTCATTCTATGAGAACTAATCAAGCAATGTCAAGTGTTAAATTATTTTCCATTACATTACTCAGCAAGGGCTCACAGACTGGCTTCTGTCAACCTGCATATCTCCTAGCCTTCGATATTCTTATCTTCCATTCAGAGACCTGAAGCCAGTCATTTGCACTCTCCCTCCATGACCTCTTGCCTACTTTCTCAGCAAAAAAAAGCAATTCACAAAGTGCTGAATTAGATTTTGGTTTCTGAATTCTGTTTGGACTTCTAGCCCTAAATGTGTTGGACAATTTCCATGATTCATTCATTTACTTTCTTTAGATTAATGTCACATGTGGATATATTAAGAGGATGAATTGTTGCATCCCCCCCAAAAAATATATGAAAGCAAACAATTTTAATTAGCCTGCCACAAGACACGATGAAACTGAAGATATTTTACATATTCTCCTCAACTGACATTTGCAAGAAAGCTGAAATACTTTTCAGAGACCTCTGTGGCTGCAGCTACCAGTGTTTGTCACAAGAACTTGCTCGTGATCACTGACAGTCACAAACAAGGGTTTCAGTTTTCACTTTACATGCACTTAATCATACAAAGACAGCTGAAAAGCCTACACTTTTTAGTGTGCTTGTTTGGGCTATAGAGACACAGGATAAATAAGCAACTCTCACCGCCCAAAGGCTTTCTTGTTGATAATTCAAAATGCCTAAACAATTGTGATGTTTCAACCAGCTTTGGGCTGAATCAGTGATCCCTAAGGACCCAAATGCCTGGGAATGCGGGGATGAAGAAAAGCAGGGCAGTCATTATATTTTAACATAATGCAGTCTGTTCCCTGAATATTGCATTACAGCTGGCTCTCTATATCACTATTCACAGTCCCTGTCTATCTGTGCATTAACAGTCACACATCGTCCTCAATTAGGAAAAAGCCACGACAGAAAAAGGGGATGGAAGCAAAGAAATGTTAATATTTATATTGCAGCACAGACCCAATCTCTAAAGATCAGTGACTGGATTACTAAAGACAAGAAACCGGATTGCATCAGGACATACAAACTTTTTAAAATATGCTGCAAGGTAATTTAAAACTGTGATAATGACTGCTAATCAAAAAGATTCTTAGCTCTACCTTGTATAATCTGTATAAAGCCTACATTAGTCTAATCCAACCATTCCCATAGAAATATGACTTTAAGACACTCTCCCTTTAATGGACAATACACAGCTTCCCTTCAGCAGGTGCCATAATAGTCAAAGAAGAGACCTATTTAAACAGAAACATTTGATCCTGATTACTGCTAAACTTAGTTATAATTTAGTTATTTTGCTTTGAGAACTTCTGGCACCCACATTTTGCCAGTGTCAGTGTGTGAAGCAGTGTGGAACCCTTCAAAAACTTTTATATACTGAATACAAATCTTGTCAAGAAATTTAGCAAAATTAGCTGTTTTTGTTTTTTACTGTAACTCATTATTTTAGAGTGCCATTTTATGTTACAAACATTTTAAGAAACAAAACAAAATCTGCTATTTTCAAACCTTACAATTTAAAGATGATTATATTTTTCTCCAGCCTGAGAGCTATTCAGAATATGCACCCCAACTTAGACTCTATCACAATAATTAACAATATTCAAGTGTAAACCTAAATCTTTCTGGTCAAGGGGTGAACTCTGTTGCAAGGCAACTGTATATTTCTATAGAGGCAACGGGGTAAATGTTCGCTGCACCACTGAGAGCTGAATAAGATTGTTCCTGTTACTGCAGAAAGTGTTCTGTTTTTTTTCTTCTTGTTGGCTTATCCGCTCAAAAGCAAATAAATCATTGCATTAGAGAACGTAGAACACGAGCAGGAAAAGAAGCAATACATATATCACGCTATTTAAACTGCTTGCTATTTGGCATGTATAACATTTGAACAAGTTCTCAACATTTGAATTGGGGGATTACATTTCGTGTGTGAATTCTGACATAATTTACTAATTCGACCCTTACTAAATCTGCCCCTATGTATATCAGGGCAAACATGCAATATGCTGTAAAAAATTTGGTATTAGATACTCCAGTTAACAAACCTGAAAGGCTGTAGATGCACTTAATCACACTTTTTTCCCCAATGTCATAGTTGCAACCACAGGGTAAGGGATTTGGATTGACAGTGATCCCCTTACATTAAGACTAAAGCTACACCAGCACTGTCCCCTCTAAGCTCTGCAGGGCACACAATAATCGGAGGTGGACACAAAGAAAACACAATTTTAATGTAAGCTCACCAGATTTGCAAAAGTGTGCACACGTTTCTAAAAAGTGAGTAGAAAAGAAGAAAGAGGGAACATTGCACACAAGGCCATTTCTTTGCCTGCATATACATGCAGGTAGAGAAAAAAGTCAATCTGCTCACATCCATGGATCCTCTGTATATAGACTCACACCAACCTGCACCGCTGATGACATCATAAAAGGGGTGGGGCATGCACATGTCTATAAAACCAGAAGCCGGCAGCGTAAGGTCGCAAGCGGGGAGAGCAGGCAGTGGTGTGCCAAGGTTGGCCCGAACCTATCCGACCCACAGGTATCGGGTTGGCCAACACATTACTACAGCGCCATGCCTGTCAGTGCACCACAGAGCAGATCAGAACAGCCTGGTGCATCATTACCTTAAGGGTTTAAGCACACGGCAGATTCAGGGAGATTTAGTCGCCTGGTGACTAATCGCCTCTTCTGCGGAGCGACAATCTCGCCAAACTGCCTTCCGCCTGCTATAATGAGAAAACGCCAATGCACTCACGGCGCTTCCATTTCCGAAGTCACCCGAAGTTTCCTCGTGAGGCAACTTCAGTCAAATTCACAGGCCCTGAGCACCCTTTAGTTACACTACTACCATTAATTGTTACTACCATCACCTACTAAGAGGAAAAACATATTACAGATGGACCCAATGCAGGACTGGAAATGATCTGCTCCTCCCCATTGCAAATTTTTAGAAAACACACAATGAAATTCTATAATTTAAAAGCAAATAGGCTCCCTAATAATTTCAGGTCCAAGTGCTGCTGCACTTTGCTGGTTCTTGGATTGCTTTCCCAGGAGGTTTTCAAAACTTATTCCAGTGAATGTTTCTCTTTTTGTACCTGAAAGTACAGTTATATAATTATGATAATTCATTATTTATATACCACCAGCTGTCAATCAGGCAGGTTTGATTTTCACATCAGATAGTGGACCCCACTGGCTCGTTGATGTGATCCTCATTCCGACAGACCTTATTCGGATCATTGGAATTCAATCATTTGGCCCTTTGGAGTACATATCGTCAGAAATATCTGCTTTTTATGTGTTATTGTCAAACGAGTGTGTCTTGTAATTTATGGCCACCTTAATTACATTCACACATGGTCAATACCTGTTTTTTTGGAAACCAGATTACTCAAAGGTAATGCACACAAGCAAAGGGAGAACATGCAAACTCCTTGCAGGTGGTAATATAGCTGACATCGAATCTATGTGGGGCCTTATTATTGCTGCCTTCACTTGGCCCCCCTGGAAGAACAGTTAATGCAACCCTTGCTTTGGCTGAACAAACTGGATATTTGTGTGTGTAAAACTATGGTTAAAAGCATAACAGAAGTGTTCCTAAGCACTTGTGAACAAAACCTACCTTCCTTTGACATGCTTTCCTAAGGCTGCTTTGAAAACATCTTCTGATTACTCCAACAGGCTAAAGATGGATCCAACAAACCCCAGTGTTCTTATACACCATATTCAATTTTTTTTGCATATGCTGTAAATGTAAAAGGCCTCCCAACAGTGTACCATACTGCATACTAATCTATAGTGAATAGGAATTTCACTTTGGGGGCTCTATGTAAAATAAAGACTAAAAAGCGACCCGTTTGTGCCATCTGTGCTCATCCATGGCAAACTAATAAAATATTATTTTTAAATAATTATTAATTACGGTCTCTTTTTGTTTCTGGCTCAACTGATTTCATTCTTGTAAAAGGTGTGCGCTTGCATTCTGCAGTGTGTCTCATTAACAAACAGAAACTCTGACTATCTGACTTAGAGGAATTGTTGGAAGAAAAACAAACATTCACATATAGTACAAAGTGCTATACAAAAAGTTACCAATAGACAACCCAAGTTGTAGTTACCAGCAGTTAAGGCATGGAACCTTGCTTTGTTTATAGAATTCACAACCACATTCTTTTGAATAATGTGGTGTAAACAGTAAGGGGGTTGGCGAATGCCAAAAACGAAAAGAAAAAAAATAAATCCAAATTTATAGTGGAAAAAACCTAAAATTTTTCGAGATTTATTATACCCGAGGATGGGAAAAGTCCAAATCCAAAAATCCGGCAACTCAGACCTACCAAGGTTGTATATAAGTCAATAGGAGAGCTCCCTATGCTATTTGGAAGTTTTTGTGGTCTGCGCTGGAATTAGCCCAAAAATCTGACTATTTTGGACAAAAATCAAAACAATTCAGTTTTTTTAGGAAAAACTCTGACTTTCACACAATTTTTTCGTGTTTGTCCCTGATCTGATGAAATCGTGCTTTTTTAATACTAAATAAGGTCTAATCGTGGATTCTAGTTTGGTCGGATTAGTTTTTTATTAAAAAATCAGAAAAAAAACAATTTTGATAAATAAGGCCCCCAATAATAATTCACTATGCTTATTGCAAAACCAACACCTGGAAACAAGCAAGCAGAAACCCTAACCAAAGGCAAAAAGCCATTTGTTCATTTGTAGAACATGTTGAACATGCAATTAGCTCAGTCATCACCCATGGAGTTAAGCAGCCTTCAGCAGGCTGAGAAAAGCTCAACAGAGCTGTCTATATGTATCAGTCAGTTATGTATGAGGCGTGTGAATGAAGCTCTGGGTGGGAGAGGAACACATGCACACTGCATGCTCAAGGACAGAATATGGCACAACAGATATATCCATGTATAAAGCAAAAGAGGATAAGGCTATTAGAGTGGTGATAAACTACAGGTGAATGTTTAGAACAGCAATAGAAGGAAGTGGAACATTTGAGCCTGCCTCTGATTATAACCCAATATCTCCTCCATGTGTGGACAACATCTGAAATGAAAATCACAAGGGGGCTGTGTCATTTGGAGTGCGCAGCCCATAAACCTCAAAAAGTATGCATAAGGTATAATACCTACCATGATATGCTAAATAGGCAGGCGTATGACAAAGTTATTATTTAAACATACAAGAACACTAATTTAAAGATAAAATTGGAATAGCCTTTTCAAAGGGGTATCTACCACAATATATAAAAAATACAATCCTAAGCAACTATTGCTACATTGTTTACATGTAGCCATGAACCACAGTGGTCATTAGGACTAAAATTACAGTATATTTATAAATAACTTTAAAATCACTGATGATGTTTAATTAATGTAGATTAAAGAGTTGCTTGGAATTATACTTTTTATGATTACACTTTATGAGTGAAATACTCCTTTAAAACTGGAATTACTCCTGCAGTTAGTCATTTATAAAAACGTGGGACATTTCCAGGTAAAACATGCCAAGCAGCCAAAACTATGGATTTACCCTTGACCATGGTAAGCTAATTTAGGGGCAATTAACTTTAATAAAGGCAAGGGTGCAGTGTGAATTGCTCTTGCACCCCCTAGTGCTCTTGTATACCTCCCCCATGAGTCAGTGTAAATGAGTAAATTATCCACCTTTAATGTTCATATTTAAAGGGATACTGTCATGGGGAAAAAAAATTTTTCAAAATGAATCAGTTAATAGTGCTGCTACAGCAGACTTCTGCACTGAAATCCATTTCTCAAAAGAGCAAACAGATTTTTTTATATTCAATTTTGAAATCTGACATGGGGCTAGACATATTGTCAATTTCCCAGCTGCCCCAAGTCATGTGACTTGTGCTCTGATAAACTTCAATCACTCTTTACTGCTGTACTGCAAGTTGGAGTGATATCACCCCCTCCCTTCTTCCCCCCAGCAGCCAAACAAAAGAACAATGGAAAGATTTTTACTTCCTTGTTTATCTTGTGTTAGCTCCCTAACACAAGATAACAGCTGCCTGGTAGATCTAAGAGCAGCACTCAATAGTAAAAACCCATGTCCCACTGAGACACATTCAGCTACATTGAGAAGGGAAAACAGCAGCCTGCCAGAAAGCATTTCTCTCCTAAAGTGCAGGCACAAGTCACATGACTGGGGGCAGCTGGGAAACTGACAAAATGTCTAGCCCCATGTCAGATTTCAAAATTGAATATAAAGAAATCTGTTTGCTCTTTTGAGAAATGGATTTCAGTGCAGAATTCTGCTGGAGTAGCACTATTAACTGATGCTTTTTGAAAAAAACATATTTTCCTATGACAGGATCCCTTTAACTACAAGAAAAAAAAAGCAACTTTACACATATTTAAAAGGAATTGCAGCTTTTAGTTTTTAAATCTCCAGTTTTGGTAATTTAGACAAATTACAATAGATGTTCTCAGATGGATGCCGCTGTTTCCCTATCCAAGCACATAAATGATTACCTATAAGTAGTTATTTTTCCCAAAGCAATTTAAACAGTATTTTACATTGGTTAAGTGTCCTGTTAATGATGACATTGTCCAGAAGAAGTAAATGTTGATTTTGCAGGGCAACTTATTTTTTGCAATAAAGGAGACTTAATTTTACAGGGACGCAGAATATAATAAGCAATGTAAAAATTTGATTTTTGAATACAGGACAAATATTCTGGTAGTATTGAAATCTGGCAAATTTACTGCATAGGTGTTGCATGCATTCGTGCATTCATATTAAGCATTTTCTAATTCAGATACACATCAAGATCTGTAAATTAAATCTGTGGTTGAGCAGCACTGTGGTGTACCACAGATATATATCCATTAACACATGAACGATAATTTAAAGGTTGCGGCAACAAAGAAACCTTGGTGAATCACGCAGCTTTTGTGTGATCTTGCTAAAAACATACTTAAATTGATATGACTTGACGTGCACTGGGCTATTTTTGGAAGAACAGCCCACCAAAGTGCTGCTTATTTGAAATACTCATTTTAATAGGTAGGAAAAATATTTTCAAACACAGGCAATGCATGCAGCATCTTTACAGTGAAAATAACTGGCTAGAACTTCTCAATGATTAATGATTATTGAGCAATGCAATGTAAAAAAATATGTATGTATATATATATATATATATATATATATATATATATATATATATATATACACATATACACACACACACACACACACACACACCATATTAATATATTAAGACCCAGTTTATTATCCAAACTATATGAATGCAGTTTATGTCCACTCTAAAGGAGGATTGACCTATATAAGCACAATGCAATGGGCCCATTATGAATTTTGCATAGAGGATGGCAATTTATATGTACAACCACAACCACTTTGGTATGTAGTGTGCAAGGCTCCACCCGACTGTTCCAACAACGCTTCCCCACTTGCCTACCAAGAAAGTATAGTAATATGTTGTGACTGTTGTCCCTTTAATATCGAACACAGATAACCAGTGATAACCGGAAGTCCTTGGCACTGCCTAGCCTGTGTGTTTGTTTCAGACAGGTGCGGCTCTTTGCATTCCGTTCAAAGTAGTGGAAAGTCCTGTGCCTAAGGGCAACTGTTTCGGCAATTTACCATACATATGAGCAATGAGTACAAGAATTTTTATGGGTTTTCTATTTGGTCTGATCTTGCACATAACTAATCTCCCAGAAACAAGCAACTGACTCATATGGGGTGCCAACTAGAGAATAACTTCAATACACAGAGGTGATTATTTGCATTACTATAAACCTGGAAAATAAATGAAAGTACATTTCAAGGAATAGTTTGGGATATATATTCTAGAGCTGAATGTGTAAACAGAGATTTGTTTAATCTAAAACTGTACCGTGCATGTAATACTTACGCATTATTTTTTAATGACTGAATCCATGGCCATGTGGGAAATGCAGAAATAAGGTATGGCACTGAGGCTGCATCTTTAATGACTCAAATGTTTCAAGGTGTATCTAAGTTTGTAATCTCTAGATAACCGATATAACCTTTATTTCAATGCCCTGTGTTTCCTGCATGACCAAGCATGCAAGTTGCAGTTAGATCACACACTGGAATGCAAAACAGACAGGGTGTAAACATAGCCATAGCAATGAAATTACATGACTTGTACATCTTGAAAAAGGGCCCGAAATATATCCCGTGGATTGCAATAAAATTGCACTGTGGCAGTAATCCTGCATCCTGTCCTTTTGTCCTCCTTATCTACGTTACCTGTTGGACTATATGGTGTTGAGAAGGAGCACCAGTGGGACATACAAAGGACAAACAATACACTGTTCTTAAGTGTATAACTACAGAGTGTAGAAAAAGCCATATACAACTCTAACAGTTTTTAAAATCAGTTATCGGTCAAATAACAATTTTGTAATTTAAACAAAAAAAAAACTGTAATTGCTTTCAGCATACTGGAACTGATAGTGGATTTTCTTTAGCAAATTAACTATAAATGGTAGTCTGTTTTTAAATGGTCTTCAGGCTTTAAGGGGAATATGAAAAAGTTAATTTTAAACTCCAGTTCTTGTAGCAAAGATCATATTCCCACTATTTACTGTGGGTTGCTCCCAACTGTGAAAACTGGGAAACCCAAAATGATCTCATTCATGTAGGTGTGTGCGTAAAAACTTACTTGAATAATAAAGGAGGTGCAGCCAGGAACTATAGGATTATACAATGTAATCTAGAACAGGTTTGAGGATTGAACAAATCTAGCAAATCTAGCCTAGATACAATGTGATAGGATGGAAACAGAACTTAAAGAAGTACAATTCTAAAATTATTCGGTAGCTGTACAGCTAAAATAGTTTGTCAGCTAAAACTAATGCCAATTTCTAGGTGAAATAGTGTCTTCCTCTCTCTCTGGGTATATTGCAGTTTGCCCCATAACTTGTTTAACATGAGTTCAATGAATAGGGCTTGTGGTAACCATACTTATTGCCTATTGTATAATCATGGTAGATGTTTTTTTCTGTGATTTCCTGACCTAAAAAGGGCAAAAAGTGAGAGTAAGGTTACTCCTTGTTTGGTAGAGAATTAGATTGATAGAGCACAGATTTTCAATATAAGCCCCATTTACAGTCATATGAAAAAGTTTGGGAAACCCTCTCAGCCTGCATAATAATTTACTCAATTTTCAACAAAAAGATAACAGTGGTATGTCTTTCATTTCCCAGGAACATCTGAGTACTGGGGTGTTTTTTAAACAAAGATTTTTAGTAAAGAAGTATTCAGTTGTATGAAATTAAATCAAATTTGAAAAACTGGCTGTGCAAAAATTTGTAATTTTGCTAATTTGAATGCATGTAACTGCTCAATACTGATTACAGGCAACAACAAATTGGTTGGATTAGCTTGTTAGGCCTTGAACTTGAGAAAAGGTATTTAAGGTGACCAATTGCAAGTTGTGCTTCTGTTTGACTCTCTTCAGAAGAGTGACAGCAAGGGATCCTCAAACAACTCTCAAAAGATCTGAAAACAAAGATTGTTCAGAATCACGGATTTGGGGAAGGATACAAAAATCTCTCTCAGAGGTTTAAACTGTCAGTTTCAACTGAAAGGAATGTAATCAGGAAATGGAAGGCCACAGGCACAGTTGCTGTAAAACCCAGGTCTGGCAGGCCAATAAAAATACAGGAACCGCATATGCGGAGGATTGTGAGAATGGTTACAGACAACCCAAAAATCACCTCCAAAGATCTGCAAGAACATCTTGCTGCAGATTGTGTATCTGTACATTGTTCTAAAATTCAGTGCAATTTTTACAAAATCTGTAGGCAGGGTGATGAGAAAGAAGCCCTTTCTGCACCCATGCCACAAATAGAGTCGTTTGTTGTATCAAAAGCTAATTTAGACAAGCCACAGTCATTTTGGAACAAAGTGCTTTGGACTGATGAGACAAAAATGTAGTTATTTGGTCAAAACAAAAAGCACTTTGCATGGCGGAAGAAGAACACTGCATTCCAAGAATAACACCTGCTACCTACTGTCAAATTTGGTGGAGGTTCGAAAATCTATGGGATGATTTGAAGCAGGCTGTCCGTGCTCAACAGCCATCAAATATAACTGAAGAGATTTTGTATGGAAGAATGGTCAAAAATACGGCCATTCAGAATCCAGACACTCATCAAAGGCTATAGGAGGCATCTAGAGGCTGTTATATTTGCAAAAGGAGGCTCAACTAAGTATTGATGTAATATCTCTGTTGGGTGCCCAAATTTATGCACCTGTCTAATTTTGTTATGATGCATATTGCATATTGCATATTTTCTGTTAATCCAATAAACTTTATGTCACTGCTGAATTACTACTGTTTCCATAAGGCATGTCATATATTAAAAAAAAGTTGCTACTTTGAAAGCTCAGCCAATGATGAAAAAAAGCATTAAGAGGGGTTCACAAACTTTTTCATATGACTGTAGCTCAGAAGAACAAAAATCATAGTTTATTCACTATATTATGACAATAGGCAAAACATACAGTATGTTCATTGCAAGCTGAATCATGCTGAATAAGGGGGTAGACTGATCCTCACTGCAACCTCAACAAAAACATGTTTATATTATATTATATTATATGGAATACAGCTACAGCACACCACCTGTTATGTTTAAAAAATTAGAATTTGGGACACCTAAAATGACATGCCCTTTTATGCTAATAATCTCATTGAAACTGGAAAGTTGGCAAACGTTGTAAAACTCCCCATTTAGAGCTGCCACATGCAGGATCACTTGCAGCCATCACTACCCTACTCTGTAAGTAGCATATTTACTACTTTACATCACATTACCCATACTGCTTTATCAGTATGAAATTATGCAACATATAATATGACTATGCACAAGGTTCTTTACAAATACGTAGTCTGAAATACTCCATTAGTCTATCTTTATCATTAGCAACAAAAAAATTAAAGAACCCATTTGAGGCTTAATTACACCACCTGCTCTACTACATTTTATTCAGTACAACAATTTATGCGTCTAATATGCCAATTCCATTGCTCATTTACATTCCTCTCATATCTGAGAAAGAAAAATGAAGTGCCAACAAAGTTCACGCCTTTTGGCTGGTGAGAACATTTTGGACTATTATGAGAATCTTAGGAAAACATTGTGCATTTATGGGTCAAGGGAAAAAGAACATTTCAGCTACAGTCTTGTTACCTTTGTGAAAGTTACAGAAATAATGATTTTTGTACAGAAGAATGAAAATACTTGTGACATATTATCATAGTCAAAGAAATTCGCTCATTCCTCCACTATGACAAAAAGGTAATGTGGAAAAAATCCAGTCAACAAAATACTACAAATATTGGTATTACGCATATCAATTATACAGAGTAGATAAATCCAAGAGAAATATATAAAGGTAATACAAAAAATGAGCACATATTGAGAAACATTAAAATGCATACTATAGCCAGATTGATATACAGTTGTATTCAGAATAATAGCAGTGTGTTTAAAAAAAGTGAATAAAGCTCAAAATCCTTATAAAAGCTTTTATTTCTATACACGCAAATGCATTGGGAACACTGCACATTGTATTCCAAATCAAAACATGATATATAATGTATAAAATTTGTGTTATTATTTACAAAAAGTGAAGAAAATGGTATTGTCTGCATTCTTCTTTACAAGCTCAAACATTCACTGTATAAGCTGAAAATGTTTCAAGGTTTTGCTTTCCTTTGAATCACTGAACAATCATTTAGTTGTATAACCAGTGTTTCTGAGAAGTGCTGCACATCTGTGTTGCATGGAGTCAACCAACTTCTGGCACCTGTCACATTCCACATTTCTTGGTTTTGCCCCAGAAACAGCATTTTTGATGTCACCCCACAAGTTTCCTATTGGATTAAGGTCCCGGGATTGGGCTGGCTACTCCATTACATCAATCTTGATAATCTGGAACCAAGATGTGTGTTTGGGGTCATGGTCTTGTTGAAACACCAATTTCAAGCTTGATAAGTGAAGTCACACCACCATCGATATATCAGTATTTAAAAAGCCTTTATAGGTATCTTGGCTCAGCTCTCAGACAAGGAACAACGTTTCAGGCCTGACACAGCCTTTTTTCAAGTGGAAAGTGATTTTCCACTTCTTTATATGTTTTGCTCTCTCCAAACAACTTTTTAATCAAAGTACATTGTTCTGTCTGGAATAACCCATTTTACTCAGATTTTCACTACTCAGATGCACTATAACCAGCATGCACAACATTTGCTGCCTTCCTTCCTTAAATAAGGGCCATAATTGACACCTGTTTTTTCACAGAATGAATGACCTCACTAATTGAAATACACACTGCTATTATTTGGAACAAGCTATTATTATTTTGACACTGCTATTATGCTATTATTCTGAACAAGCCTCAATTAATGATTCAATTATACAGAATCAGCAGCATGCATGTCATGATGGTTAGGTCTGTTGGTTTTCTATTACTCTACTACACATATTAGTAAATTATTTACAATGTAGGAATATAATTTCTACCAAAAACTGTGACTGATCAGGTTAGTGATGTCTGACTGCTATTATTCTGAACACAGCTATATAGGAAACTGC
The DNA here is from genome assembly GCF_017654675.1 of Xenopus laevis. Taxonomy (NCBI): domain Eukaryota; kingdom Metazoa; phylum Chordata; class Amphibia; order Anura; family Pipidae; genus Xenopus; species Xenopus laevis. The sequence continues at coordinate 73,829,792 of NC_054382.1, read as the reverse complement.
AAGTTAAGTATCCAAAGGCTGAAAGCCCAGACTGCCATTTGTCTGCCTGAAAATGCTCTAGTGTAAGTTTTTTCTAGACTGAAAAATGCCGGTATCAATTGTATATATAGCACCCTTTGGACATGGTCTACATAAAAAAAGCTAAAATAATTAAATAAAAATACCACCACCCACAAGAAGTGGTGAAGCAGCAGAAAGCGGTACCTCTTGATTTTGTAATAAACACATGCAAGGTACACTATACCGCTCATGCACCAGTCACCAAAAGGGGGGCAAGCAGCTCAGTGCATGGTGCCTAGGTTGGTAACAATTCAGGAATTTCACTATCAACTATAGGAGGTATCATGTTATCCATTTCAGATGGTTTTGAATAACACTGCAAGCCATATGACCCTACAGTTTTACTTTACTACCTGGTTATCTGGCAATGCAAATCCCATTCAGGCAGTCTGCCTGGACTGAAAAGCATATCTACAAATGCCCCTCCCGTAAACACCGGAGGGGGCACCAACAGATGAAAAAGTAAGATGACCCTAGTATGAGAAGGCAATGTGGATAGCCGAAATGGACATGATTCAATTTATCAGCTCATATATCAAATCAACTTCTTTCCACTGGCTAAAATAGGTTTCATTGTTTCTAATAGATCAACAGAACATTGTATAATAGATCAACAGAACATATTTTTATCCAGCTACAACCAACAGAAACTAATCATCTGGTGTAACATTAGCCTTAGATTCACAGGGCTCCTCCACCCACTGATACTATAAGACCAAGTTGACATCACTGGAAAGTCTATTTATTATACCAAAGGGGGTGTTTAACGGCACTTTGCAGTCTTTCATTAGCCTTGATAACTTGTGCTACATAAAAATGGGCAAACAATGCAGACAGTGTTTTATGGTATCTTACTGTACTGTCTAGGAGAATACTAATCTGAACAAATTACTACTCATCCTTGTATTGTGACATTTATATTCTATATATAGAGTATATTTTGAGTTGGTCCTTAAAGGGATACTGTCATGGGAACAAACATTTTTTTCAAAATGAATCAGTTAATAGTGCTGCTCCAGCAGAATTCTGCACTAAAATCCATTTCTCAAAAGAGCAAACAGATTTTTTTATATTCAATTTTGAAATCTGACATGGGGCTAGTCAATTTCCCAGCTGCCCCAAGTCATGTGACTTGTGCTCTAATAAACTTCAATCACTCTTTACTGCTGCACTGCAAGTTGGAGTGATATCACCCCCTCCCTCCCCCCCCCAGTAGCCAAACAAAAGAACAATGGGAAGGTAACCAGATAGCATCTCCCTAACATAAGATAACAACTGCCTGGTAGATCTAAGAACAGCACTCAATAGTAAAAACCCATGTCCCACTGAGACACATTCTGTTACATTAAAGGGATCCTGTCATCGGAAAACATGTTTTTTTCAAAACGTATCAGTTAATAGTGCTACTCCAGCAGAATTCTGCACTGAAATCCATTTCTCAAAAGAGCAAACAGATTTTTTTTATATTCAATTTTGAAATCTGACATGGGGCTAGACATTTTGTAAATTTCCCAGCTGCCCCAGGTCATGTGACTTGTGCCTGCACTTTAGGAGAGAAATGCTTTCTGGCAGGCTGCTGTTTTTCCTTCTCAATGTAACTGAATGTGTCTCAGTGGGACATGGGTTTTTACTATTGAGTGCTGTTCTTAGATCTACCAGGCAGCTGTTATCTTGTTACCTTCCCATTGTTCTTTTGTTTGGCTGCTGGGGGGGGTGATATCACTCCAATTTGCAGTACAGCAGTAAAGAGTGATTGAAGTTTATCAGAGCACAAGTCACATGACTTGGGGCAGCTGGGAAATTGACAATATGTCTAGCCCCATGTCAGATTTCAAAATTGAATATAAAAAAAATCTGTTTGCTCTTTTGAGAAATGGATTTCAGTGCAGAATTCTGCTGGAGCAGCACTATTAACTGATTCATTTTGAATTTTTTTTTTTCCCCATGACAGTATCCCTTTAACAACATGCTTACCTTTTTGTTGCTCCAGCAAGGGTGCAATTGCATTTTCTGCACTAGAAGAGTTGAATTTCCAGTTTAAAAAAGGCATTGTCTTATGATAAACAAAATCAATTTAAGTCTTTATACAACATTTGCATAGCGTCCTAAACACAACATTGCACTCTACTATGGTTATTAAGACCCATGGTACTAAGCAAGCCAAGCTGTTGCTGTGCCCGACACTTTTGCTTCAGGTGAAAAAAAAAACAACAAAATTTCTACTCAGTGGGATATTGCAAATAGATTTTCTCACACCATACAAACAGATATATATGATCACAAATAGGCACAAGCATTAACACAGACAACAGTTAAAACAGAAGAAATCACAGCAGACAGCTGAAATACTGGAATGGTTGGAGGACTGCATCTTGCTTTCTTTTAAAAATCAGATCCAAAACAACAAATAAACAATCTCTCAGTGCCAACAACTTCCCAGACTGTGGCTAATATTTACCATGAACAAATCAATAATATTTACCATGAACAAATCAATATCCTACTCCAGCATGGTTAATAGTGTTACACACACACAAACTTTTTCAACCTTCTAAAGCAGCTCTGGGTGGGGGTGGGGGTGTCATGGACTCTGTAACTGCTCTAAATTGATACATTTTAGTTGATATATTTGTTATCTTTGTCCCTGCTGAGCAGATTCCCAGAGTTTCAGTAAAGGCAGCTGTAAGAATTGATACAATAGTTGCTAATATTCCACATATACTGCTAAAAAATGTATCAACTAATTGTATCAATTAAATGTAGCAAATTATAACAGTTCAGAATGCTCTTGGATCATTGAGCTGCCAGGCTGAAACACTAAAGACAGGAACATGGCCTTCTGAACATAGATCAGTTATGTCATGTAAAAAAACAAACAAAAAAAAACACATTTCTACCTTTTCTTCAAGTACCTTCAGGGTAATTCCTTAACACTCATCATTTGAAATGACAAAGCAATGATTGTACTCTAAGCATACAGAAACCTTTACCTTGAAGCAGATGTTCCAGTTTTTGGAACAGGCTGTACACGGATGTACACATCACTTCTAGGCAACATAACACGAAAACATAACTTATACCATATAAATCCCTACACATTTTAAATCCAGTCACAAACAGAAAATGATTAGATTGCTAAACCTTCAGTCTTTCTCCTCGTGCCGGTCCAGATACAATCTCTTCAAGTACCAATACAAAAAGTCCACCGAAATGGCCATCTCCACACGGCTAGCGAGGGAGTAAACAACAAAATATAAAGTGCATATAGTGTAGTATGTTTTAAAATAATCAAATCAAAATTTGTGACAGATCAAATGTGTGTGTCTTGCGAGTAGGAAATTCACCTGATGGAATTAATGATGTCTGCTTTGGGCAAATAAGATATTTCATGATTGAAATCCTCACACTACAGCCCCTCCCTGGCCTCTATTATGGGTTTAAAGGGTAACTTAACCCAAACTTTTTAAGACACACACACACACACTTGATCTGTCACAAATGGCGATTTGATTATTTTAAAACATACTACCCTATATGCACTTTATATTTTGTTGTTTACTCCCCCGCTAGCCGTGCGGCGCTGGCCATTTCGTTGAACACTTTAAATCCATACATAGTCTAATGTATTCAGTGGCACGTTACATAACACTGTATATAGTTAGACACTGTGTCACAATGCCCTAGAGAATGAACATGCGCAGTATTGAGGAATGGGGACAGTTCACCTTTACAAACAACTTGGATGAGTGTAATAAACATGGATGAGTGTAATAAAAGTTGCAAAGTTTGCACCAGGCATAGTAAAAATTTACATTTTGTTTAAGTTTCCCTCCTCTCAGATTTTCCAGTATAGGTCACAGGCTCTCTACACTGTTACAATTTAATAAAGTAACATAGGTTGGGGGGGGAATTGATGGGCAATTGTCCATCAAATTTAGTTTACATCAGCATGAAACATGCCTAACTGCTAGTTGATCCAAAGGAAGTTTAAAAAAAAAAATCTTAAGCATCTACAATTTGCCTGAGAGGGGGAAAATTCCTTCCTTATTCCAAGATTGCATTTTGTACTGAGAGGTATTTTCAGTAGCCCTGTATTTCCTCACTTGCTTGATATTAAAGCTAGCATTTCTCAGAAGTAGCTGCTTCAGTATCCATCACCTGTGTTCAAATAACAGAAGCTTAAGGGCAATGACACACAGTGGTGTGTGTGTGTGTGTGTGTGTGTGTGTGTGTGTGTGTGTGTGTGTGTGTGTGTGTGTGTGTGTGTGTGTGTGTGTGTGTGTGTGTGTGTGTGTGTGTGTGTGTGTGTGTGTGTGTGTGTGTGTGTGTGTGTGTGTGTGTGTGTGTGTGTGTGTGTGTGTGTGTGTGTGTGTGTACCCTGCCATAAACAATACTAAGAATTGTCTCTGCTAAATCATTCAAATTGTACAATCGCTCCAAAATGCCATCCTATGCTACAAATAGCACTGTGTCATTGCCCTTATCAGCAACGAATATATCAAATTCTAAAAGTTTAGAAATTCTACAAATCAGAATTTCTAGCTGCTACTTGGATACTAGAAAGGGAGAAACTATGTAAATATCAGGAAAATATTAATAAGCATATGAAATTATTAAAGATGATCTGACTGTAACACATGTTCAGCTTTAACAGTGCTGCAGTTTTAATATTTAGATTTGCCTTCCTGATCTCACCTAATAGGAGGTCTTTCACCAAAATCTATCTACAGTATTTATTGGGTAGAACCTGTACCAGACATACTGTAAATATTTAATAAAGGAAAATACATTGGTTAAAATAAATATTCTCAAAGGGAGCTATAATTAAGTATCATAATTCAAACAATGCATCTCCTCTTAACAGCCATCCCACAGGGATATTATCTTTGTGATGTGCAATAGCAACATTTTCTCTGCACAGGCTAATCAAAACATGAATTGCATTGAATACATTTTTCTCTCTTTTCATAGAAATGCATAAACTAAGCAATACATGGTTAATACTGCTTTTTAAATTAGTTTATCTGAAAGAGAAGAGGAAGGAAAATAAAACACAAAGAACATTTACAGAGATACAATAGATTTTGTGGGTATGCAGGTTCTGGGAATGTAAGTAATCATCATTTACTGCACTCTATACAGGGAAAGGTTTTCACATTACTCAACCTTAAAGATTTCACTGCACTGAGCGTTTCACTTGTGAGATCCATTACAACAGCTGATTACAAATGGTTTACCTTGCTCCGATTAGTATCAAAACTGGTATACAAAACAGAGGGTACAGTATATGCAAGCAGCTGCCACTTGCAATGGTCAGATATTTTGCATGATTCTGACCAATGTCTTATGCTGTAGCTCTCCATTATTCTTAATATTATTATGAATCATCATGCAGGGTCTTGGTAGAGCATGTATGACTAATAAAACCACTTTATTGTGTTTGAATTAAAAGTTCCCTTTACAAAAAACTGTCTATTTGCAGTTAGTATTCTGTAAAAAGGTTATATAAAGTTATATATAATCAGTACCTCTTAGCGAGCGCTATGATGATCAGGTATGGGGTTTGAGGACATGTTTTGGGAAACACTCATTACATTACTTATTAAGATAATTTCCCTTTAATAATTCACAACTTTTAAACATCATCAGAATGGTCTGTTCAGTTCCTCCTCTGCCAAGGATGCCAAGTTCACTAGAACCTTATGTACCTCTTATATGAAGTGGCTCCTAATCTTTTATTGATGCAGACCGAGATCAAGCCAACCACTTGCTGCATGTTTAATATTTTGAAAGTGAATTTTATGAGAATTTTCAAAAAACTTTTTCCCCCTACTTACCATTCCATATAGCACTATTATTTAAAGGAGAAACAAACCCGTCATGTAAAAAACACCTACCCCCTTACCCTTTGTAGATACCCCTCCCTTCCCCCCCCCCCAGCTTAGGTAGTATCCAGGGCAAGTTGTATTGATACGACCTGATTAATTAATACATTGTGATATTCATGGTCCATGACAGACATAATTTTAAATAAAAGGGTGCTATTTTCTTTCATTATACAAAAAACAGTTTTTGGGTGAAGGTCCCCTTATGATCCCATTTTTATAGTCTATGTAAAGACAACCAAGTATAAAACATGTGTGGTAGCAATTTTGTTTATATACTGTATGTCAAACAATAAATTTGTTAGCAGCAAATTTCTACTCCTTTAGTACACAATATAATCTAGCTGAGCCACATTCATATTCAGCCCTTTCATAAAGAAATGTGAATACAGAAACCGTCAAACGGTGAAAAATTCGCCAAATGCATTAAAGTCTATGGATGACAATTTTTTTTTGACACAGGAATTTTTTTTTCACGGTGAAACCTGTCGAAAAATTTTGCTCATCACTAACTGCTCAGGCCTTCTGCCATTATACCGGTATCTGAACTTTTTAGTATAGGTTTGTATCAGTTGAGAGAGTGAAAAAGCAAACAGCAGATTAAAGGAGAACTCACTGTCCCGTACCAAAAGCCACCCTAATCTTGCTGGCATTGCCCCCTCCCCTCTCTCACCCTGTAATATGCTAAGAACCCTTTTAAAAATTCTGTCCCTTAAATGCAGAGAAGCGCAGCAGGCTCTTTGTGTAGACTCAATGGGTCTCAATGCGCAGTTGAAGCGATTCCTGACTTGGCCCAACTACGCATGCACTGGCAGGATTCATGATGGCGAAGAGACCCAAAGACTACAAGAAAGATCCAGAAGATGGCGACCGGGAGCTCCACTGCGCTTCTCTGCATTTTAGGGTAAAAATTTTTTTAAAAGGGTTTTTTTTCCCCACACATCACGGGGGGGGGCAATACCTACAAGATTAGGGGGCTTTTAGTACAGGTTTAGTTCTCATTAAATTAAGTATTGATTATTTGAATTTATTTTAAGTTAGACCTCATGATTTCATATAAGTGAAGGAACACTCAGGCATATTCAGAATGTTCATCGCGCATCATTACTTTAGCTGCTATGTGGGGTAGTAGATAAGCAACAGCTGGAAGATAAGATGGAACATAAGCGCCTTCCAATCCATATCATACAGGTATATTTATATATGTATTTATGTTATATATTATACATCTATGATCTATAGGGGGGTATATTTATATATGTATTTATGTTATATATTATACATCTATGATCTATAGGGGGGTAATCTATTATTCTGAATGCTAGGGACCTAAGAGTTTATAGATAAGTAGTCTTTCAAATTGGAGCAGCACTGGAACCATCACTACAATACAATTTGAGGATAGTTGTTCACCTATATTTTAGTGTTGGCAAAAAAACATGCTTGTCAATCATAAATGGTTTATTTCTAAACAATTTGCTTCCACATGAGGGAGGATCAAGGTCTAAAACCAAGTGAAATTTAAAAAAACAGAGATAACCTCAAATGATATTTCCTACAGCTAATTAATATAGCTACAGCCAAGTCTGTAACCAGCTTTTGAAGCATATTTGATCTTTCAGAGTACTGGGGTCACATACTGTATGCATTGGTAACTGTTAAATGAAGAAGAAAAAATAAACAATTATAAAGCATCAACATTTTTAACAAATTAGCACATTTACATCTATAAAGCTTCTAAGCTAAATCTGTTCATTACTGGAGCCAACTGCACTAAGTCACTGTAGCCTGCCAACTATGCCATCACTACCTCTCATTTATCTAGGAGCGATAGGAAGCATTTTATTACTTCTGTAAGCACAGAATGAAAATCCTATACAAGTCATCAAGGAGAATGCAGTGACACAACTATTTGAGATTCCAAGGGGAAACTATATCATCTATACAGTTACTGTTCTTATAGGGGTGGTTCACTTTTAAAGGGATCCTGTCATTTGGGAAATTGACAATGTCTAGCCCCATGTCAGATTTCAAAATTGAATATAAAAAAATCTGTTTGCTCTTTTGAGAAATGGATTTCAGTGCAGAATTCTGCTGGAGCAGCACTATTAACTGATGCATTTTGAAAAAAAATGTTTTTCCCATGACAGTATCCCTTTAAGGTTTAGTATGTTATAGAATGTCCTATGTCTATTGGTTGGCATTCATTATTTAGTTTTTATACTGAATTATTTGCCTTTGTCTGTAAGTACATGCACAGCCTGGTATGATTGAGAGTTCAGCATTACTCACAAGTATCACAGGGAGAACCCCGATTCCAGTGTTCCTAGCAAGTGTCTGCTGACTCACTAATCTGATTCACAATATACACGTGAGGAATGGGGCTTGCTTGTTCTCACGGTAGGCAACACTGACAAATGGTAACAAAAAGATTACAAGCAAAAAACACGCAGAACATGAATTAATTCAGCAATAGACCTAGGGAAATCAAGCTTTCAAATAAAGAATAGCTTAGACAGGATATATGCATAGCAAATATATCATCAATATAATGACAATGAAAATTTATAAAATTGTATATATACGAAGCACACGCGGCGATTCGTTTACCGAAGTCGCCCGAAGTTTCCTTGTGAGGCAACTTCAGGTGACTTTGGAAAACGAATCGCCGTGTGTGCTTTAGCGCCGGCGATTTTTCATTTTAGCTAGCACAAGAGTGAGGGATGGCGTTCAGGGAGATTGGTCGCTGCAAAGATGAGGAGATTAGTTGTCAGGTGTCTAAATCTCCCCGAATCGCCCAGTGTGCCCCTACCCTAAGGGGGAGATTCATCAAAGGTCGAATTTAGAGTTTATGGGAGTTTACAAACAACGAATCAATTTTTTAAAAAAACAAAACTCTTAACCTTTTCAATTCGGGTGAATAGGATTAACCCACAACTTTGAATCTAATTCACTTCAATTTTTTCTCCAAAAAAAAAAAACTCTTTTTTCAGGATGCCACCAAACAACTCCAAATTGATCCCAGTCCCCCATAGGTTAAAACAGCAATTCAGCAGGTTTAAAGTGGCGAATAGTCAAATTCAAATTCCTAAAAGGCCAATACATGATAAATTTAAAAATTCAAATTGAATTTTAACTATTCCCTAGTCGAATTACACTAATATAAATGAAAATTTTAATTTTTAAATTCGAAATTTCACTTCAACCCTTGATAAAAATGCCCCTTAGAGTCCCATTTATCAAAGGTCGAATTTCAAATTCAAGTGTTATTTTTTCATTTGAATATACTCACAATTCAACCCTTGATAAATCTGCCCCTATACTAAGTTCAGATGTATCATGGATTTCTATTAGCTCCCCCAAGCAAGGATATTAACAGACTAGAAGCAGAGCTAGTAAAAAAAACTGATTGTGCTACCAAACAGGCGTAAACAGATTATATTCAATGAATTAAAGTGAGTATAATGCAATATGATATTAGCTTGTTAGGCTAGCATGGTGGCGCAGGACAAAGACCTGACATTTGTGAATCTATGGCTACTAAAAGCTTCTGCAGTGCTCAACCCCCCTTTTTTATAGGCACAATAGATGGGAGGCAGTCAATTTGATATCTCTATTGCAGAGTTGTCCTAGTCTGACAAAGTATCAGTAGACAAGGAAACCAACAATAATCCGTGCTACCTGACAGCACTCACAGTAGCAAATATGCCTGAACTGAACGACTATTCACATTCCTTAATTTCAAACAATAAATTAGATAACAGTTTTCTTTTAAGCACTATGCAATTTAGCTTAAATGTATGAATAATGCCAAGAGAGAATGCTACAAAATAAAATCTAAAAGATGCACTGCATATAGTTCACTGCGTATTTTAAAAGGAAAAGTAAAAGTGATTGCCACTGAAGGGTCCCCGTAATGAACAAACTGGGTTACAAGACCTACAGGGCATCCCAGAGGGAGAGAACAGATGTTCAGATGAGAAGATCTCCCAATGGTATTAAATCAAGAAGACACACCAGACATAGCAACTGAAACACAAAGACTGAATTATTAACAAGCAGAAAAGGGAAAAAAATGATATTTATTTAGCAATTCTGGATATTTAATTCATCAGAATCCAAAAGGTATTTATAGAACTTACAATCTTTATTTTCAGTCCATATACATTAAAATATAATCGTCCAAATGTGCCACTAGATAAATAACTCAGTCTGTGTATATATATATATATATATATATATATATATATATGAACCAGGATATTAATGGATTTTAGACAACTGAAGGGCCCTTTGTAGCATATCATAATATGAATAAAATCTGCCCCTGAAATTACTTGTAAAAACATTGAACTTCACTGCAGTACAATGACCCTGGAATGTACCCCTGATATAGAACTAGTATGTGCAGCAATTACAACGCAGATGCACTATGTTAGAACACAAAATTAAAAATAAATAAAACAGGGAAATCGCTGTTAAATTGTATGGAGTCATGTGTTTCTCGACTTGACAAACGTAACTGAATATTTATTTTGTTATCATGTGCCTTGTTCTGTCATCGCATATAGAAAAAGGTAAATATACATATAGGAACATGGTGATCCTACGTTGTATTTTCATTGTCAGGCAAATGTGAAACGAGGGCAGTTTGGATAAGGGTCAGAGCACACGGTGACACTTGTTCAGCACCACTCAACACTAGTGATCCCCATAGGTTGCAGCCCATTGTCAGGAATAAGAAGCCATGCAACTCAATAACTCAGGCCTAGGCATTGGCAGCAAAAGTTCTCACCAGTGGCAGTCACTGACCACCTCAGCTGTGTCAATAGGAGACAAACCTTGGTAATGCCCTGATCTTTGCCACATAAGAAATCAAAGCAAGTGTCAGCGGGAAAGGTTGAATTCTCATTTATATCAATGGACCATTGCATTGATCAGTGGGCTAAGCAATTTTTAGATAGGGAGCAAACACTCTGCACCCGATTAAATCCAATTTCACTTTGTTTTATTGTATTTTCTTTGTTTACAGAGCATTTATTGGCACCCAATGAAAGGAGAGTGGAATGGATTATAGGATGTTATGTGTGTTCCAGTAAATTGGAGAATTATGGTTGTCACTACTTAAAAGTGCTCCTAAAGTTGTGGATCAATGGATGAGGGCCCTGAACTAATGTTTCTATGCAAGAGGAAAAACTTTACTGTCATTCCCATTCCTGCAAGGCCACCTAGTAGAAATGGCACTTATTGTACCATATGGACAGACAGACAGACTTGCAGCCTGGAACCCCCACACAGAATGAGCTGCTTTCCTATTTCCACAAACGCTTAAAGGAGGAAAATGAATTCCAGCAATGGCCCAGGTTCCTTACCTTGCTAACCACATTTTGCAGCAGTCCAGCCCGGATCCTGTAGTCCCACTTGTTGCACAGGCAGCTGTCCGTGTGGTTGGTGGCGCTGGTGGGAGCCGGGGTGGTTGGAAGTTGTGGCGGGGGGAGCAGGAGTAGAACCCCCGGGGCCCCTGAGCTGTCATTCCCCCCATGAGCCTGTCTCCCATGCACTCCCAGGCTGCTATTCACCTGGCACCACTTGTCGGGCTGATCCAACAGGAAGAAGTCTGAGAACTGGCTGAAGCTGAGAAACAGAGCCGGGATCCAGGTGAGCAGCACCAGCCGCTTGTTGTAGCGTCCCAGGCCGCCCAGGAATGGCAGCACCGAGCCGTCATAGTCCAGGAGCAGCGGGTTGTAGCGAGAGACGGGCTCGGGGCGCCCAGGGGATACGGGAGCCGCCAGGATTTCCTCAGACGGCACAGCCATAGAGCTGGAGGCCGGCAACACCGAACCGTTCTCCTCGGCCTCAGGCGGACTCCTCCAACCACATTCCCGCTCTATGGACATTCTCAGGAAAGCACGGGGAGAGCGTCAGTGAAAGCATGCAACCATCCGGGTACTCTGAGCCCTGCCACTGACAAGCAACTGCCACCTGCGCCCTGGCACTCACAATGGAAAGCCTCAGTGTATCCCACCGCTCATACATAGACAATGAGAGTCCAGCGCAGTATAGCTCGTGTAGTGATTCAATGGGCTGCTATAGACATAAAGCCTCGCTGTACATATCACATGTATGGAACTGCAAATGTCCTACCCCTGTCAGTCCCCCCAGTCCAGCAGCAGAACGGATTCTCCTCACACCCTAGGGAAGCGATCGGCTTTGTGAATGGGAGGCAGCGGCCGTGCTGTGAGGAATGCTGGGCAAGTGGAGGCAGAGCACGAGCAGAGACCCCAGAAGCGCAGTCTTTCCCCTCCCAGTGAGAGAGTGTGCGGCTCAGCTCCGCGTTTCCCAAGGCCGAGAGAGGAATAACATCACGCTGCAACCGGTTTGGTCAGTACTCGCTGTCAGTTTCTGCATCGCCTGCCACCTCTTTCCCTTCGCCTTTTCATCTCTAATCAACGCCCCCGGAAGTATTGGCAGTTCCACTGAAAGGCAACCTGCAGAGACTGCTCAGCGCTCTGACTCCCTGGGGAGGGGATCAGGTAGTACAGGGAATCCTCCTGCTGATTGTTGGGCACCGTGCTACTCCCAGTCCCTGCTGCATAGGTAGGAGGAGGGTGATATTCCCTACTGATTATATCAGCACACACTCACTAGTTCACTATCAGAGGCTTATGGAAGACATTGTTGATTAAAAAACCTCCGCAGTGTCGCTACAATACGTTGTTAGTGAGCTCAGAGCAGGGAAAGGTAAACAATCGTTCTGCCACTTTCATTATCATTTGGGATTCCAACACATATTAATGGATACGAAAATGAAGAGAAAATGTTCTATTTTATAGTTTACTGAAATACCAGTACAGCATATGCTTCGTCTCATTACATTCAAATTAAATCCTGGAATTTAAAGTATTGAAGCCCCCGCCAGCCCACTAAATAGTGCCCAGGAAATGCTACTGAATAATGATCGTCTATGGCATCTTACATAATATAGTGAATAAAGTACCCCCTCTTGTAAAATATAAGGATATTATAAGTTACCGAGGAGTTTCATGACCATATAAAAACACGAGGCCGAAGGCCGAGTGTTTTTATACAGGTCATGGAACTCCGAGGTAACTTATAATATCCTCATATTTTACAACTGGGGGTACTTTATTAATTATAATACACACATTTTAGTGAGTCATGTGACAGAAATTACATCACTACTCACCGTTTATAACTGATGACATCACTACTCACCGTTTATAAGGATATAATTTACAGGATATTCATGGCTTTTGTGTATTATATACAATTATATTACACAAAATAAAACCATGGTTTATGGACCTTTTGGATGAAGTCTCCCTTTGTGTTTAAATGTTTGGTTTGGGCCCCTTTAGCTCATCTGTTTCCAGAATTTCATGTAGAACTCTCCAGCCTCTCTGTCACACTCACCAGACTTCCAGGGCCGGATTTACATAGTGGGTGCCCCTAGGCCCAATGCCATTCGTCGCCCCTGTCCTCTCTTCTTTATTCATGCAAATTTTCATCATCTGGACCAGAGCAATGGGGATTGGCGCATGGGGAATTTAAAAAATGATTGTATCCCCCTGTGTTTTTGAACCAATGTGGGTGTGGTTGGGCAGCATGCCGCCCCCCTAAAATCCTGCCACCCTAGGCCCGGGCCTAGGTGGCCTTTCCACAAATCCGGGCCTGCAGACTTCATAGGGGTTATAATTAGTTATCCAAGAAAGCAAACTCTCATTGTCTCCAAGTTACATCCTAACTGAACGTCACATTTGGCTCCATCTGATGCTTTGGGACCCCAAAGAGAGACTGCAGCAGGGTTTGGTGACCAGCTTTATAAATATGTGGCAATAATAACTTCAGGTATAGAAACTACCAAATACTACAGAAACATTAAAAAGTGAATGCTGGCATCCAACCAATTAGTACAAATAGTGTCAGTGGGTGTTTATTGTATGTTAAGGCCACCAGTGGTGTAACTTTGCACCCAGGACCCCATGCCCGGCTGCCACCAACACCAGTGCTAAATACAGCGTTTACCTGAAAATTTTTATATATTTCTAGTAAAGCATAGTTCATAGTTATGTTAGGCACATGCAGGGGCAGATTAATGGATAGGATACCCTAGGCTATAACCAAGGGGTGATGAGTGACCCATCTAGCTTTTTCAATTATAAGCCTTATTTTCTTTTTAATCTGCGCTGCTGGGCCTGGGTCCATTGGGCATGGGTGCACAATACCTCCTGGCGAAGATTAGGCAGCCAGCCAAGGCAAGGCATGAGTCCTGAACACAACACATTTTAAAGAGCTCGAACACATACCACGCATATGTTTTGCCTTTACTAGCTGCCTAATCTTCTCCCAGCTGGTACTATGCACCAGTCCCGACCAGACCCCAGGCCCTGCAGCACAGATATAATAATCAATAATACTAATTACAAAAGAAGAGAAAGTACAAATAATATTTAAAAAAAAAGCAGTAATGTAACTAGCCAGTGCCGTACCTCCTCCCTAAGTGATCTTCTTACCGGCTACATCGGTGCGTGATCTGCTGGCGGGCCCTGAGGGGGTATTGGCCCTGGTCTAATCACACCCCCTGGTCCCCCAGTAGTTCCACCACTGGAAAAAAGCTGGATCATGGGTCTCCAGGTGCCAGATCAGGTGACCCTGATTAAATGTAAACTTTTGGTAGCCTAAAATGGAGGCCTGTGGAAAATGTAACCTAACGTCCTCACATCGAATTAATCCACCATCGGACATATGCCCCAATATATAATGCAATTTTCCAGATTTGTTAAAAATATAGATAAAGGTTATTAAAAGATAAATGTCGCAGCACTAGATTTGCACCATTTTAGGATGATGAACTGTTATTCCTTAAGGGTAGAAATAGAATCCCTTAGAAATGACAAACCTTACATTTAATTTGTTCCATTTTAAAATAAAATGCTTATATAAAACAATTCATGAACACAAATGCTTGTACTCTGCAGTACAGTATAGTATACAGAACATGACAGGAAGCTTTCAGCGAAAGGCACAAACAGTGATAAATAATAACCAGCAAATTAAATAGTGAAAACTTAACAAGGCATGATATTAATACAATTAGCCTGAGCAGAAACCACTAGGAATACTAATCTTAAGTGGACCGAGCAATGGAACAGCCTGAGAGCATCAGTATTACAAGATGTAAAAGAGACGTCTCTTGGAGAGAAGTCACAGACTGAATGAGTAAATCCTTGCTGGAGACCATTTCAATCCTAGCAAGCATTAGAAATAAGTTATAATAATACAACAATATAATAATAAGTGTAATGCATAATCTGTTCAATCCTACTATTGATGCGTTGACTTGGCTACTACATGCATATAGTGACAGTGTAATGGCTGTGTAATACTGGGCAAATTGCCCTCATATGGAAAGGCTATTGAGAGTATGAATAATTGGGCAAGGGACACAAGCAAGCATCAGTTGTGACAGTTTGGAATACAAATGTATTTGATCTACTCAATAAGAGGCATGGTGCCACATTTCCTTTCTTTTTCCATCAGCACTCTTCATCCCACATTCCACCACTTCTTTAGGCATATATGCATGAAGGGAGGAAATACTGTTGTATCAAGGGAACTTCCTCAAGCTTAAAGGAGAAGGAAACCCCCTGGGCGCAAAACCCCTCCCCCCCTCCCCTGTGTTGCCCCCCCTCCCTCCTCCCCCTGGCCTACCTGTCCCCCTGGGCAAATGCTCACCCCTCTGCGCAGGTCCTGTCCACGGAGTTCACATCTTCTCCCACCCGCGTCTTCTTCCTGCTTTGACCGGCGTCTTCTGGCGCATGCGCAGTAGGAATAGTTACCGGTACAGATCTACTGCAGATGCGTCGAATGTCACAAAGTTTTCCAATTCGTGACATTCGGCGCATGTGCAGTAGATCCGTACCGGTAACTGTTCCTACTCCGCATGCGCCAGAAGACGCCGGTAAAAAGCAGGAAGAAGACGCGCGAGAGAGAAGATGGCGACTGTGAACTCTGTGGACAGGACCTGTGCAGAGGGGTGAGTAACAAGTTAGGGGCATTTGCCCAGGGGGACAGGTAGGCCAGGGGGGAGGAGGGGCAACATAGGGGAGGGGGTTTGCGCCCAGGGGGTTTCCTTCTCCTTTAAGGGATATTGAGGGAGAATAGTTACTATAATATTGTTATAAAGTTTTAAGGCAAAATTCAGTGCAAAAGTAATGACCCTGCTTTATTTTATATCCAGTGGATACACTCTGTATCATTAAACCCTGTGACAGTGGGGGGCCTGGAAGAGAAGGGGACCTAGCATCCATGCTCTTATGGGCAGGGGAGGTTGCAGATATGCAGTAATGGGTGCCCAGGAAATACTAGTGTTATATGGTAAGGGTGGTTCACCTTTCAGTTAACTTTTATCCTGTTATAGAATGGCTAATTCTAAGTAACTTTTCATCTGGCCTTCATTTTTTATTTTTTATAGTTTTTTATTTATTTGGCTTCTTCTTCTGACTCTTTCTAGCTTTCAAATGGAAGTCACTGACCCCATCTGAAAACAAATGCTCTGTAAGGCTACAAATATATTGTTATTGCTACTTTGTATTACTCTTCTTTTTATTTAAGCCTTTCCTATTCATATTCCAGTCACTTATTTAAATTAGTGCATGGTTGCTTGGGTAATTTGGACCCTAGCAACCAGATGGCTAAAACTGCAAACTGGAGAGCTTCTGAATAGAGCTTCTGAATATAAAGATAAATAACTCAAAAACCACAAATACCACAATAAAAAAAATGCAAATCAATTGCAAATTGTCTTAGAATTTCACTCTACATCATTCTGAAAGTTAATTTAAAGGGGAACAATCCCTTTAATGTCACAAAACAACATTTTTTTCCGACCAGTGGAGAAATCGGCAATTGATCCAGCTACTGCCCCTTGTGTTCTGTCATTGACGGGTATGATTCGCTGTATATTCACGGAATTTCCATTCCTGTTAGTCAGTAGGACTAGGCCTCCTAGGGCACATCAGAGAACCCGACATCAAGGGCCCTCGCTCAATTAGGTGGAGACAAGGCCAAATGCTATAGGGGTTACATAGTTACATAGTTAAATTGGGTTGAAAAAAGACAAAGTCCATCAAGTTCAACCCCTCCAAATGAAAACCCAGCATCCATACACACACCCCTCCCTACTTTTAATTAAAATTCTATATACCCATACCTATATTAACTATAGAGTTTAGTATCACAATAGCCTTTAATATTATGTCTGTCCAAAAAATCATCCAAGCCATTCTTAAAGGCATTAACTGAATCAGCCATCACAACATCACCCGGCAGTGCATTCCACAACCTCACTGTCCTGACTGTGAAGAACCCTCTACGTTGCTTCAAATGAAAGTTCTTTTCTTCTAGTCTAAAGGGGTGGCCTCTGGTACGGTGATCCACTTTATGGGTAAAAAGGTCCCCTGCCATTTGTCTATAATGTCCTCTAATGTACTTGTAAAGTGTAATCATGTCCCCTCGCAAGCGCCTTTTTTCCAGAGAAAACAACCCCAACCTTGACAGTCTACCCTCATAATTTAAGTCTTCCGTCCCTCTAACCAATTTAGTTGCACGTCTCTGCACTCTCTCCAGCTCATTTATATCCCTCTTAAGGACTGGAGTCCAAAACTGAACTGCATACTCCAGATGAGGCCTTACCAGGGACCTATAAAGAGGCATAATTATGTTTTCATCCCTTGAGTTAATGCCCTTTTTTATGCAAGACAGAACTTTATTTGCTTTAGTAGCCACAGAATGACACTGCCCAGAATTAGACAACGTGTTATCTACAAAGACCCCTAGATCCTTTTCATTTAAGGAAACTCCCAACACATTGCCATTTAGTGTATAACTTGCATTTATATTATTTTTGCCAAAGTGCATAACCTTGCATTTATCAACATTGAACCTCATTTTCCAGTTTGCTGCCCAGTTTTCCAGTTTAGACAGATCACTTTGCAAAGTGGCAGCATCCTGCATGGAACCTATAGTTCTGCACAATTTAGTATCATCTGCAAAAATAGAAACAGTACTTTCAATGCCCACCTCCAGGTCATTAATAAACAAGTTGAAAAGCAAGGGACCTAGTACAGAGCCCTGCGGTACTCCACTAACAACACTGGTCCAATTAGAAAATGTTCCATTTACCACCACTCTTTGTAGTCTATCTTTTAGCCAGTTCGCTATCCAGGTACAAATACTATGTTCCAGGCCAACATTCCTTAATTTAACCAGTAACCTTTTGTGTGGCACTGTATCAAATGCTTTAGCAAAGTCTAAGTAAATCACATCCACTGCCATCCCAGAATCGAGGTCTCTACTTACTCTACTTACATTCTCGTAAAAAGAAATTACATTCTCGTAAAAAGAAATTACGAGAAAATATTATGGCAATTTGCCCAGACTGGTACCCACTATGGCAGGCCCATTGGGAGATCCACTTTGGCAGAACATGCCAAGAACTGTGCTGCTGCCATGAGACAAATTGAGAAACCTGCCCCAGGTGGCAGCAGCCCAAAAGCTACCAGGGGCAGCAGAAAAAGCAGCTACTGGTAGCTTTAGGAGCCGAAAATCTGATTTTTAAATTTTAAAAGTTACATCAGAGTCATCAGAAGTTTTTGGAGTGTGGGAGGAAACCCACAGAGTAAAAAAAGGAGAACATGCAGACACATTGCAGACATACTTGCCCTTGAAATTGTATCCTGTATTAAAATCTAAATAAAGAAGATGAGAATAAGAGAAAGTTTGCTCAAAAGCCAAAAAAGATTAAAAGTACAAAATACACTAGACAATTGCATAGCTAAAAAAATTAATGTGCTGTGGGGCCTAGTCATTTTTAGCTATGCAATTGCCTAGTGTCAATTGCATAGCTAAAAATGACTAGGCCCCACAGCAC
The DNA here is from genome assembly GCF_017654675.1 of Xenopus laevis. Classification (NCBI taxonomy): domain Eukaryota; kingdom Metazoa; phylum Chordata; class Amphibia; order Anura; family Pipidae; genus Xenopus; species Xenopus laevis. The sequence goes on along the minus strand of NC_054382.1, from coordinate 73,810,895 downwards.
ATCAATTTTTGAGCCTTTGGCCCCCCAGCAGTCACAGAATCTGCTCCCATCATAGATACACCCGTGGCACTGAGGCAGATAAAATGAAAAAAATTAGGGAATGTTGAGTAATATTCAATATTTCAGCAATGCTGTGTGCTTTGGTACAAGGTGATACCCTTGCTGATTTCACAGTTTCTCATGGACAAAATTAACTGAAAAATCCTTTGTTCTATATACTACCCGATACATTGTGACTGCTTTCTCTCGCTTAGTGCTGGTAAGCATAGAAGTGAAACTGCAGAATAATCATTTTGTTGTTTAGAGCTTGGAAGGGTTTTTTAAGGTCTCGCTAAAATCCTTCTTTTGTCTGGTCACTGCACATTTTTGTCCAGTGAGTTTCAAGAGCAGTTCCCTGCTTGCTCTATTTGCAACGGGAGAGATGTGCTGTGGCAATGGTATTGTATATTCTGCTAAAGCACACAAATTCACTTACATTGCATGTGATACAGGGGGCTGCTTTGTACAGAATATGTCAATAACTCCATAATACTGAGGATACATACAGTAATGGGGTGCATGCTCTGCAGCCAGGCTCCCCACCCCCCTCCGGAAGAGGTGCGGGCCCTAGTACCGTCACACCCCCTGCACCCCTAGTAGTTCCATCACTGGCTACATATTATTATTATCCATTTTGTGCCATATTTATATGGCACACAAGAAAAGTAATGATGTCTAAATGTAGCGTGAAAGATAATCAGAAAGTGCATAAAATGTTACAAAAGTTGGTAATCCATTTGGTAAATGGTAAATTTGGTGAATGGGATCATGTACTGGGGTCTGTGGATCAGGGAACCCCATACTCAGGTCAATAAGCTGTTGACTCTGGTAGGGGGTGAGTCAGCAGCTTTTTATTGGGCTGTGTAAACAACTCTCAACTGTCCTGGTTATTATGGGACAGTCCTGCTTTTCATGCCCCTGCAATCCCATATTGTTGGTTCTATGTCCTGCTTTGTCTTGGCTTGTTACTTCTTGTATTTCCATTTTAGATAGCATGCCAGAAAGTTCAGAGAGCAGTGGACAGTGGTGGATTAATGACATTTGGGGTCCCTAGGCTACATACATATTAAAAGAAACTAAAAATAATTAAAAATTACTCATGCTCACACTGGGCCCCTAAACTATAGCCTGGGGGGGGGGGGCTGGGTATTAATTCAGTCTCAGGAGAGATAAAAGGGAGATCAAAGTGACACTTAGTGACTCTTATTTAGTAATGCGTATTACATACTTCTGATTTGTCGTCATATATATTTGTTGAGTATGTGATTTCTTATTTCTAGGATCATGACTTAAGACTGTGCTCCAAGTATCTTCCTAGTAAAAATTAGCTTGGGCTACCTTTTTCTATAAGGTCAGGTGTATATCAATAAGATTACAAAAGGTTGTGAAGCACTCCAGGGCTAACTCAAGTATAAGTTATGTTAGTTATGCCTCACTGAGTCTATCATAAAATGCTGGGAGGCTCTCACTGTGGATGTCATAAAATGCAGATGCCACAGTGTGTCATGGAATACTTAGGAGTAGCAATAGTTAGGAGTGCTCTACCCTCTTGTATCCACCTGTGCAGGTCCAGGTGATAGACCGGAAGACCCTTGCCTGCTAGCTGGGTCAATTTTTGCATCCAGTGAACAAAATCCAGTAGCACTCTGGTAGTGTTGCATAAATCTTCAGTGATTTATTAGCCCATATACAAACACACAAAGGGCAATGTTTCGGGCCCTACTGGACTTGATAAAGGGTCCAGTAGGGCCTGAAACGTTGCCCTTTGTGTGTTTGTATATGGGCTAATAAATCACTGGAGACTTTTGCAACACTACCAGAGTGCTACTGGATTTTTTTAACGGAATACTTAGGAGTGTCATGGCATTATGGTTGCCACCTGTCGGGATTTGACCTGGACAGCCCAGTTTTCAGAATAATTTCCGTATAAGGAAAACCGGGCAGGATCTCCCCTGATTGACATTTCGATCAGCCAATCGCTAATCGCCATGTCATAGTCCTGTCCATGTGACATAGCACGTCCCAAGCGCAACATCACTGACCTGCCCCTGTGATGTCATGGCCCTGCCCGGATTGTGAGCTGCAAAAACGTGGCAAACCTACATGGCATGTTTAGGAGCACAGTATGTTAAGAAATAATGTCTGCCTTAGTTTAATTCAATTCTATTTCTGAGTTTTCTGAAGAAACTATAAATATTCAGAGCACTACTCTGTGGATCAGAGCATGACCTTTTCAGCTGGTGGCTGCTTTCATTCATTACAAATCAGCACTCATGTATTGTTCAGTACAGGTCTTTGTCACATATCTCTTTCAGAAACCAGTGTATGCCTTTTTATTTTTATTAACTTGCTGAAAAAGTAATCACATTTTTATAGTTCTCCTGTGTACAGTATAAAATTCATTTTGCTTAGATATATTTACTCGAGCCTCACATTTTCCAAGAGAAGGGCCTTTGCTTTTGATTGACTGCTGATGATGGGTGGCTTTTTTCTTTCTTTTCAGGTTGAGTGTCATTAACTGTTTAACTGTGACAGCTACACAGAACACAATATATATATATATATATATATATATATATATACATTTTCAGCAACAGAGCTCACAGGAGATAGCTCCAAACACAAGATGCCAGTACAGGAATCCACAAGCCCCAATTCCAAGGGAAGACTACCCGCAGAGGACCCAGAGCAAACGGAGGTAAAGAATTTATGCATCAATATTTCCTTCTATAGACTCACAGCAAATGAGACTGCAGTTGTGAACAAGGGACTTGGTTTTGTGCCATACTATGAAAATGAACTAGAAAATTGGGAAATTGAGTTTCTAAAATTTATTAGAACCCTCAAATTAAAAATGCATTTTATGGATGTAATAGATACTGAACAAAATAAGAAAGTGCACACACTTAAAAAACCTAGCACATTTGTACCAATAGTGGAAGCCCCATGTATAATAACGTTTGAAAACGTAATCAGAAACGAGGTATCACTTATTTGGGAACTGCCAGACAAAACACAAATGGGGAAATGTAAAAACAATTTAACACACAAGGAAAAACAAGCACTACAGGCCCTACAAAATAACAAAAACATCATAATAAAACCGGCGGATAAAGGGGGGGCCATTGTAGTAATGGATAAGTGTAAATACATGGAGGAAGCACATAGACAACTAGGCGATAGTAGCTATTACGAGAAAATCAAAAAAGATCCAGTCTTTGAAATAAAAAACAGGTAGATGCACTGATACAGGAGGCATATGAGAATGGAGTAATTTCTAAACCGGAAAAAGATTATCTACATGTGGAACACCCTCGCACCCCAGTATTATATCTATTACCAAAGATACACAAATCTTTAATAGATCCTCCTGGGCTCCCTATAATAACGGCTATAGGGTCTATACTTGAACCACTCTCAAAATTTGTGGACAAGTTCCTCCAACCAATTGTATCTAAAATCCCCACTTGTCTTAAAGATACAACAGATTTATTACTCAAACTACAAGACATTGTCCTACAACAAACAGATGTCCTCTTATGCAGTATAGACATACAAAGTCTCTATACTTCAATACCACAAGAGGAAGGGATAAGATACATAGAGGAAGCATTATTAGAAACAAATCTATCACACCACCTGATTTACTTTCTGATTGACTGCTTAACAATAGTCTTACAAAAAAACTACTTCAGATTTGAAGGGGAATACTTCTGGCAACTTTACACAGAGGATGCCATATTCTTGAAAGGACAATACTGCAAAAATATTATCCAATATTGGCGCTTTGTTGACGATATCCTGGTACTATGGGGAGGGACTGAAAAAGACTTCCGAGAAATGATAGACCAGGGTAACCATAACATAAAACTATTAAATCACCTGTGAGAGCTCTACCACATCAACTCATTTTTTAGATGTGAACATTACGATTGATAATAAACAAATAAAAACCTCCATGTCTTCTAAACGCACAGACCGTAACACGCTGTTAACATCAGACAGCTTTCATAATCCTAATATTACAAAAGCTATCCCCAAAAGCCAATACATAAGGGCCCGACGTATTTCCTCAGACATAGATTCCTTCCAAGGTTCTGTTAATACGCTTACGGAAAAGTTTCTCAATAGAGAGTAAAGGAGAAATAAACTTGTACCCACTATTAAAGATGTAACACAACTAGACCGACAAAAACTATTGAAATCAGAAAATAAAACAAAAAATAAAACCAGGATACCCTTTGTTTCGAAATTTGGAAAACAAAGCAGGGCTATAGAAAAGACTATAAAAAGATACTGGCCAATAATCCAACAGGATACAAAGTATGGGCATCTCTACCGTACACCTCCCATGTTCTGTTACACACGAGGCCGCGCACTAAAAGATACCCTATGCTCCCTCAGATAGTCAAGAAAAAAAGGATTGCCGATTCTTAGGCAAACCAAAGAGGGGCATGTTTCCTTGCTTAAACTGCATATGCTGTGCCTCAATTGTAAAAGGAAACACAGTGAGTCATCCAACTAAGGGTACACAAATTAAATTGAGCCACTACACTACCTGTGAATCCAAATACGTAGTCTACATTCTAAAATGCCCTTGTGGACTAGCATATATATCGGCCAAACCATTCGAGCAGTCAAAGATCGAATCAAAGAACACAGGGGAAACATCAGAAATCTTAAAATGGGAACAGCCACAGATACATCTGTCTCTAGACATTTGCACATGGAAGGACACAATGTAAGCCAATTGAAATGGATGGTTCTAGAGCAGATAAAAATGCCTAGTAGGGGAGGTGACATTAAAAATTACTGGCCCAAAAAGAAGCCTATTGGATTAAAAAAATTAATACAATGGCCCCAATAGGCATGAATGATCACCGGAGCATCATACCGTTTTTAGGATACCGTAATAAACTACCTGTTTTCCTCCACAGATATTGAAGACAGCCCAGTCTAGAATAAATCTCGTTATAGTACTCGCAATATAGAAACCAGCTAATGGTAAGATAAAACTAATTATACCTAAGATGAAACATTTGCAGACAAGAAAGTTATTTTTTTCAAGTTCTTCAGGGTAGGCTTAGAATAGAGCAGTACCATGTGTATATATACAGAAAACGTATGTTTATAATTGTTTTTAATTTCACTGTGAAAAACTTCTTTGACTTTTTTAAGGATGTTTAGACACTATGCCATACATATGGAGATGAACAAGTTTACACATGGACACTCAACAGTGGCACACGGACTGAGAAGGAAACCCCCTGGGCGCAAAACCCCTCCCCTGTGTTGCCCCCCCTCCCTCCTCCCCCCTGGCCTACCTGTCCCCCTGGGCAAATGCCCCTAACTTGTTACTCACCCCTCTGCGAAGGTCCTATCCACGGAGTTCACAGTCGCCATCTTCTCCCACGCGCGTCTTCTTCCTGCTTTGACTGGCGTCTTCTGGCGCATGCGCAGTAGGAACAGTTACTGGTACAGATCTACTGCGCATGCGCCGAATGTTACGAAGTTTTCCGATTTCATTTGTGACATTCGGCGCATGCGCAGTAGATCTGTACCAATAACTGTTCCTACTGCGCATGCGCCAGAAGACGCCGGTCAAAGCAGGAAGAAGACGCGCGTGGGAGAAGATGGCGACTGTGAACTCCGTGGACAGGACCTGCGCAGAGGGGAGGGGGGGGAGGGGTTTTGCGCCCAGGGGGTTTCTTTCTCCTTTAAGAAATTCTCCAAGATGTTAATAAGGACTTACGGGTTAACTTACCTGTTTGTTGTTATTGGTGGGCGGGACAGCAACACATGTGGTGTATAAATATGTTCATTTCACACTAGGTTGTACACACTTGAAAAAGGGCCAATAGGCCCGAAACATGTTCTGTGGTTACACAATAAACAGCTGAATTGCAGGTAACCTGCTGTTGTGATTGATTCCCACATTTCACAATACATTGCATCTATATAGGGTGCCAGAGACGGAGTATCCAGGGAACCATCAGAAGAAGTGAGACACAAACGCTAATCAGTGTAAAACCTCTTTTATAGAAATCAGTATAATTATTAAGATATGCAAGTTTCATATGGAATTTTACTAGCAAAGCTAGTTTCTATACAAGATATAAGTGGCTGTTTACATTCCTATTCACTTGAATAGATTTTGCCTTGACATTTTGACAACAGGAGAGAGATCTTAAGAATGCTGGGTCAAGAAGTCAGGCCACTATTAGTAACTGTGCCTTCAGGTACATTTTAGTATAATTTTACCTTTATTACTAAAGGAATAGTGTGTCAGTCAAGAACAATAAAAAAAAAACGATCTAAAAAAAAAAAAAACAATTGTGATTCGCCTTAAAGATAGATTTTCGTATGTATATAAAAATGGCTAATTCTAAGTATCTTTTTAATGGAACTTTTTATTTTTTTATAGTTCTTGAATAATTTGCCTTCTTCTTCTTGCTCTGTAAGGCTAGAAATGTATCAATTTAAATATTCTTCCACTAGCTTGTGTACTAGATATTCTAAAAAATGTATTCAGTCTGTACCACAAAACCAGGATGCTTGACAGAAAATCTAGTAACACACACACACTTTGAATCAAATACCAAGTGGACTTTTAAAGCTAAACCCTCTGCAAATATCAACACTGAAATTGAGCTATACCTGTCAATTTAGAAATATAGAGAGAAGAATACATCAAAGGGAGCAAAGTTATTCCAATCAAACATTTATTGGTGTTTTTAAGGAACCAATTATTGTCATTTTTGATTTTTATGTTTTTAGTGTAGACTAATCAGCTACAATTTTATGGTTATGTATGCATAATTTGTTATGTGAAATCTGCTGTCTGAAAAGGGGCCCGATAGCCCTATTCAACTTGAATGGCTGCCTCCATGGCTACAGAAAGGTTTATTTATATGAGCTAAATTCTAGTTTATGAAGAAAGCACACAGTTTGTATTAATGATTGCTGGGTAACAGAAATTCATATTTAAATTCATGGATAACCTATCCATTTTGGTTTTACTGGTCCTTTAAAGAACATACGAAAAATGAAAGTGTTTTAAAGTAATTAAAATGTAATGTACTGTTTCTGTGCACTGATAAAATTGGTGTGTTTGCTTCAGAAACTCTACTATAGTTTATATAAACAAGCAAGCCCGGATTTGTGGCAAGGGCACAAAGTCCAGGGCCTAGGGCGGCAAAAATTTAGGGGCTGCATGCCGCCTAGAAGTAATAGTGCGGAGCACTGGGGATGCACAGGTCCCCGGTGCTCCAGGGCATGGGTGTTCGCAGAGGGCAGAATCTAGGACAGAGTGGCCTTAGGGCACTTCTAAGGGAAATTCGATCCTGTAAACAAGTTGATGTGAAGCCATGGGGACAGCCATTCAAGGGTCAGGTTTTCTATTATAGAGCTTATCTGTTATCTACCTGTGCCTTTTCAGCCTAAATGACTGCCCCCATGGTTACACAGCAGCTTATTTATATAAACTATAGTATTCTTTATAAAGCAAACACATCACTTTTACCAATGCAGGGCAACAGTACATTATATTTTAATTACTTTAAAATTATTTTATTTTTTGGTGTTACTTTTCCTTTAAATTTGTTTTCTGTTAGATAGGGTCACTGACCTTTAATACCAGACTAAAGCAAAAAATAACCAAAGTGATCTGTTGCAAAGTTGCTTAAATTACCTTTGGCTATGACATAAAAAACATATAGTTTTTGAGTGACCTTTGTCTCCCTTGTGCTCATAGAAGCACCTGTTAGCACCCTAATAAGATGTATTTTGCAAACACAAGATGAAATGCAAGAAAAAAACAGCACCAGCTGTCTTGCTCTTTAGCACAGAGATGAGGCTAAAGACTGAGTGCCAACCAAGGTCAAACCACAAGCACACATACTGTATGACAGAAGCACACTCATCATCTATTCTATATCAAGGCTCAAAGTAATAGTAATAAAAGACACTGACGGGGTAACATATTAAAAAGTGTTACGTTTGCCCACAGTAACCCACAGCAACACATCAGATGTTTTTGTTTTTCAAACAGCTAATGAGTAAATGCTACCTGCTGATGAGTTGCTATGAGTTACTAGACTTGTTTCCCCCACCAAAGGTGTGGGCTAACTCATTATGCGCATGTCTGTGATGTTACGCACATGCTCATAACAAGTAAAATCTGGGGCACAATGCTTAGTGTCTCAACATGTCCACCCACACCAGGCAGCTTAACATTCAGGAGGGCATTTAAAAAACAGAGTTTACCCCTAACAGAGTGCGAGTTCTATTAAATTTTTTGACAGTAGGTACCATTTACAAACATTTATTACACTACCCCCCCAAGCTGTACTGCAGCAAATGTTAACACTTTACCATTATGTATTTATTACTACTAAGCAGTGCCATACTGTACATTGGGGCAATTAGCCCTATTGTAAAGTAATTACAGTCAATGGCTACTTATGGTGCAGTCAGCAGCAAGCATCAGCACGTGATTCCTGGAATTTTGATCAATGCTACTCAATAGCATCAAAACACCCTTGCTGTGTAGCTGAACCATCAAAAGGTTATAGGGGCGATTTACTGTTCTCCCAGCAGAAGTGCAAGAGTACTAAGGCGGAAAAGGTGTAATCCTAAGGCTGATGCCACACAGGGCTGAATCTTGGCATGCTAAAAAAAACACAGGCTGACATTGGCATCGGCCTTCCTCCTTTCCTGTACCTGGAAACATTGCATTGGCCTTTGTGCAGGCACAACAGAGGATTTCGGCACCGAATTGCGAACTCTCACATCTTAGTGCCAAAATCTGATGCATGTGTCTGTACCCTGGGCCAACGCAATGGTTTACAGTGCAGGCAAGGAATAGGCTGATGCCGGCACAGGGGTTTATTTTCAGCTTTCATGTGGCATCAGTCTAAATACGTTTTTCTCGAATGTTTTAGAATTACCGTAAAAAGTAAAAAGACTTAGGGGCACATTTACAAAGCTCGAGTGAAGGATTCAAATTAAAAAAACTTCGAATTTCGAAGTGTTTTTTTGGCTACTTCGACCATCGAATGGGCTACTTCGACCTTCGACTACTACTTCGACTTCGAATCGAACGATTCGAACTAAAAATCGTTCGACTATTCGACCATTCGATAATCGAAGTACTGTCTCTTTAAGAAAAACTTCGACCCCCTACTTCGGCAGCTAAAAGCTACCGGAGTCAATGTTAGCCTATGGGGAAGGTCCCCATAGGCTTGCCAGCGTTTTTTTGATCGAAGGATATTCCTTCGATCGTTGTATTAAAATCCTTTCGAATCGTTCGATTCGAAGGATTTAATTGTTCGATCGAACGAATAATCCTTCGATCGTTCGATCGTAGGATTAGCGCTAAATCGTTCGACTTCGATATTCGAAGTCGAACGATTTTAGTTCCTAGTCGAATATCGAGGGTTAATTAACCCTCGATATTCGACCCTTAGTAAATCTGCCCCTTAATATCAAGCCCTCCAATAATCTTTAGTTTGTGATAAAATATATATAAATAAAATGCCATTTTCTATGCTGCAATCCAGCTGTTTAACAGTTCTTCTCTTTTTGCATCATTTGAAATCCTGGCAGGGAAGGAGGGACTAAAACACTAACAACTTCTCCACAGCTTACAGACAGCATGCAGGAACTACACATCCCACAATGCATTGCATTATGATGTTCTGTTCCTTTTTGAAAGCATGTGTGCAGGGAATTGTGGAGTTTGGAGGATGCAGGCTGAGGACAGCTGGCTGTTGATACAAAGTAACAGTAGTCAGCCAGCTCAGCAAAATAGTCAGAAAGATCAGCAGAAGAGCAGGGGGCTAGGCTTAGGGAACTGTCAGAAACCATTAAAAATTATGAAAAGTCTGCATATTTTTTCATTGATGTATACTGCAAAGTTGCTTGAAATTATGTTTACTTTTCAAGAAGCTTAAGTTGTGTTAAATTCCCCTTTAATTAAACCAATGACAATATTTAAGTTCAAACTTGTATTGTAAACTCAGACTGAATCAATGTAATGAAAATGTCACATTGCTGCGTTTTTTTGACCTTTCTCTGAAGCAGATAGGTATCTTGGTCTCATATATTTTTTTACATGATGATTCTCCATGAGGAAGTATAATGCCCTAACCTATAAATGGAAATTTCATCCTGCACCAGAAATATCTCTTCATCCAGTAATAAAAGCTGTTAAATGGAAAAATAGGGTCAATGGCAAAAAATGTTCCCTTTGCGCAATTTTTTTTTCCTTTGCATGACAATAGAAACGCAACACCTATAAGCAGGTCTTTAACAAATGTACTGTACCATGCACGATTAAAATGCACAACTAGTAATAACTATCTAAAGAGGAATGTTACATTGCACATTTGTGTTTGTGCTGTTTTTTTTCCTTTTATATTTTCAGAATTTAATCAATAATGACATCCCCGCAATACTTTCCTTACACGAGATGTATTGGCAATGACACTTCCTACAGTGCACATTTATATGAGAGCCAGGAAATGCCTGCGTAACCGGTGAAATTTCCTATCTGTTCCCAAGTACACATTTCCTGTAGAAATAAAATTGACTTATCAGTAGATCACTACTTTGTCTTTCTATTTTTAGGTCTATTTTTCAAAGATCCAAGGTTTTTGCTGTAATATATGAAATGCTTTGCAGATGAAGCAGGAAAACTGTTAAAACTAAAATTATTCTCTAACATTGTATGGTTATGACACTGGTATCAATGATTACAGTATTCCTGTCAATGCTTTTGTACATATGTTTAGTAAACCCAAAATATAAATTCCAGTCTTGGGGGGAAAATTTACTAAAGGGCCAGCGTGACATCATTTCAGAACTTCTCCGATTTACTTCGCTAGCGAAGGAGATAGACTCTATCGGTACTTCGCACCCTAACACCAGCCGCTCTGGCGAACGAACGTAACTACCCTAATTCACTAAGATTGCGATTTGATTAAACGTTACCTCTTGCGCCAGACTTGCCTTCGCCAGCTCAGACCAGGCGAAGTGCAATAGAGTTGATAGGTCTTGGTAAAAAAAATTGTCCAAAAAAACGCTGGCGTCTTTTACTTTTTACAGGGTGATTGGCTGCAAAAGATCGTAATTTTTTTTGGAGTACCTGGCTTATCCCCTACATTTACTAACATATGGCAAGTAAACTATACAGTGGGCACATGTGTAGGGCAATATAACAACTCTAGTTTATTTTATTAAGGTTCCCAGGCTTGTGTAGTGTAATGTATTGGCTGCAACATATATGTCCATTTAACTTTAACTTCCCGCCGTATGCAAATTAGCCAACGCTAGCGCAACTTCGCTTTGCTTGCCGCAGTAACGCTAGCGCAACTTTGGAAACATTCGGCACCCTGGACGCAACTTCAGATTTTCGTGAATTAGCGTTGTCCTGGCGAATCTACGCCTGGCGAAGTGTTGCAATGTCAGTGAAGCCGTCGCTGGCGCAATTTGGAGGTAAGTAAATTTGCCCCCTGGTATTGGGTTTGAGCCCTGAAAATTTTTAAATGGGGACAGTGATACATTTTTCTGTGACCTTCTTGACAGGGTTTTATGCATTGCCAAACAGCAACAGCAGTAAAGTGAACCATAACTTAATGTCATAATGGCAGCAAGGCTACAGAAGGTAGGTTCTAAAGTTACACAAACAGCTACAACTGCTGCCAGTTTAATGTGGGCAATTAAGGTTTTTGCAGCTTAGTGCAGTAATGTAGTTTCTCACTTTAGGTGGGCCTTAGTTTCCAAGGAGGATACCTTTCTTAATTCCTGTGACATGACTAAATAGTTGAGTCAAGTTCAGGAGCAAAGATATTATGAGGCTAAAGCCGTCAGGGGGATATTTGTTTGTGCCTGTAACTACTTTATCTTGGAATGGATTTTCAAGGCAGTTTTCTGGTGTGCGTATCATATTCGGTCAGTTTGGCAGGGGACACTTACGTGAGTGTGTTTATGATAAATTGTTTTCTAAAAATTTAACAGCAATATGTTTGTTCAATGTTGCGTAATGCCTGAGTCTTGAGCGTCAACAAAAGTTAGCAGGTCAACAGAACCCACCCCCTTTGTAAAGTTGTTAAATAAACATTCAGTGCAGCTGTTGGCAACCATATATCTTTATTACTTCACCTTCTTATATTGGTACATTGGAAACCCGTAAGGGTGGTGGCACATGGGGAGATTAGTTGCCCAGGGACAAATATTCTCTACTGTGGGTGACTAATCTCCCCAAAATGCCTTCCCACCAGCCCATCGCCAGTGGTATGGTATATGTATGGCTTTGGATTTCTGAAGTTGCCTCGTAGAGGTTGTAATTTAACAGGTGAAATGTGGCCATAGCTGTATATGCATTGATATGTTTGGACAGATTGCCCGAATTTGGTCATTCTGCTCCTCTATCTGTTCATCTAAATGCACTTTATTATAGAGTTTGGATAAAATGTCCTACAATCCCACTGAATTACATCCGTCTGTCTGGACTAAAATAATTCCCTGTGTCTCCATACATTAATAGGCTGTTGGTAATTCTACACATTTGGGCCATTGACCAAACAAATGGATCAGTGCTGTCTAAGTTTCAGTTTTAGCTTTGATGCAGATGATACCAATTTGAAGGCTACATGGTGTAATGAGATCTATGGCTGCACCCTTGAACTGATTATATTAATAGTGGAAAATAAGTAACAGGGTAGCAACAGCACAAATTAACTTCATAGTAGGGTTCAAGGAATTACAGAAAGTAGTGCAGTTTAAAAACAATCCTGGTTTCTGACATGGTATTTCCACTGTCTACCTATTTAACTCACATTCTGTATGGCTGAATAATAATCTCAAATGACATAACATAGCCTGAGGGATATATGCAACCTAATCACTAATCAGCTTTGCACACATTTTCTTTATGTGTTTATTTGTATATACAGTAACTGAAGGAGAGCAGCCAGTCCTTTTATCTTACTAACAATCCAAACTAACAAAGTTCCAAATATTGACCCACAGTGTGTGATGACTTACATATTTTGTTTAAAATTAAAATTGGCAGATGTAAACTTTCTTCCAGATATTCTCTATTCTTCCTGATATTTTGTCTTGTGACAACAGTTTCAGATGCAGTGGTGTAGGTGGGTACTTAATGACCCCTTGTACAGTATGGGTTCATCACGGATAACATCAAGGCTGTTTATTTGTGTATTCTTCAATCTTCCTGCAGATCTGCTATTGCTATAAATATAAGAAGCAGGAAGATGGCTCAATCGTGTAAAACCTTACTTTAATAGAATATAAAAGCATGTACTGCACAAGGTTTAAAATGATAGAAAGCGCTTAGACACCCCAAGCCCCAAAGTCCTGAATCCAAATAGTGAGGAACTGTGGCCAGCGTTCTATTCCCTATTCCAGTACGGGCTGGTAGGAAGTGGATCACATCTGACATGTCTGCTTTTTCAGAGGTGTAGCTTTCTAATCATCCTGCCCCTTATTTAAACCTGACCATTGTCATTAGCCAATTACGTGTGCCCCATATGTAATTGGCTAATGACAATACTTTAGTCCTTTTTTCTAATTGGACGCATCTTCATCTTCACTATTTTCTCTAACTAGTCCTGAAGTTTTTCCACTTAAGGGGTGGTTCACCTTCACGTTCACTTTTAGTATGTTATAGAGTTGCTCATTCTAAGCAACTTTTCCATTGGCCTTCATTTTTTTCTAGTTTTTTTTAATTATTTGCCTTCTGCTAAGGACACTTTCCAGCTTTCAAATGGGGGTCACTGACTCCCATCTAAAAACAAATGCTCTGTAAGGCTACAAATGTATTGTTATTGCTACTTTTTATTATTCATCTTTCTATTCAGGCCTCTTGTATTCATATACCAGTCTCTTATTCAAATCAGTGCATGGTTGCTAGGATAATTTGAACCCTAGCAATCAGATTGCTGTAACTGAAAACTGGAGAGCTGCTGAATAAAAGGCTAAATAACTCAAAAAACATAAATAATAAAAAATGGAAACCAATTGCAATTTGTCTCAGAATACCACTAGATACCACCAGAATATCACTAAAAGTTAATTTAAACATGAATAACCACTTTAATATCGGCTCACAATAGCGATTATATGCTTTGATACTACATATACCCACATATAATGCCAACATAGAAAAGGCTAACATCTAAGAAGGGTAGGTAATAGAGTATTTGTCTAACGTGTAGAACATGTATAAATAAGGGCCATATGTCAAAGAGAGGCAAATATAAAAAGGAGGTTTGAAAACATAAGAAGCATGTTTCAAATATAATAAAGGATTAAATATGATTTATTTATTATATGGGTGCATGTCTACTATATAAACATGTTATGTAGACAAAGTTATACATCTACTGATTAAATTCGATTTTTTTGGGTTGTTTGTTTATTATAAAATGTTCCAAATTCAATATTTGTATTTAGGCCTTTGGGGTCAAAGTTTGTAACTCACGGATCTATTATCTAAGCTCTATTAACTGTAGCCATATAGGTCATTTTTAAAAGCTGACCCTATAGACCTTAAGCACTGCTTATAGGTTAGTTTATTATCCAGCTGGAGTTTCATATGGAATAATGTTGCAGTGTAATCTGGAATTCACGGCTTTGTGACAGGATGACTTTGATAAAAATCATCAGCCAATGCTCCTGTTTCAGGGTGTGTCTGCTGTTGAGTCAACAACCTGCTTTTTATGACTTTCACCTGATGAAATATTACATGACGTGATGTTTCATTTAAAAAAAAAAAAAACAGTACAACAAGAACCATACTCATATGTCACACAGTTATGTTCTGTATGCTTAGCTCGAAGGTATGCAGAATTACTAAATACCTACAATTTTGCTTGGCTGCGCTGGTCACTTTTGAAAATATGTTCTCTTTGGTGGCTTCTAGAACCACAATAATTCTGTATTAATTAGGGTATTTATACTTCAAGTGAGTTACAAAGATAGCATCAAACAGAGGCAGATAGTTGATTAACCCCATGGGGCAAATAGTAAGTTGTTGTTTGAACTTTGCCTTGATAAGGCTGACAAATGCTAAATGGTATAAACAAAGATCTTATTTCTTATAATGCAAAAAGTCCTATGTGGTTCATATTTAGACAACGTTTTGTAAAAAAATGCCTTGGAGAACCTTATTCAGACTATAGCCTTGCAGTTGGACAACCCTGATCTACCAAATGTCGTCTGACCATTTTTCCCATTTATCTTATTGGGTTTGTCTGTAATCAGGAATGATTCATATCCTTAACCACTGGATTTAAGCAAATTAACTCAAAAAATAATTTGTTAAACACCATACCAAATGTAGCTTTTCATATGAAAAAATTTGAATTCAATCTTTAAAGGAAATCTTCTATGTGAGCACCATGGAGAGATCCTCTTCTTGCGTTCTTCTTCTTCATACAAGTGCAAAATTGCAGTAGAATGAAAAGCCAAACTTAATCAAAAAGCCAGATTTTTAACTCTACTGCAATTGTCAGTAGAGTTTGGACATAATGAGGTATGAACTGTGTGCATAATGTGAATGTTTTCATGGGAGACCATCAAGAGACCCTAAAATACAGAAGCTTTTTTCTTAGTATGGTGCCTGTTTAACCATCCATGTGTTGTACGTGCATAGTGATTGGCCATGTTAATTCATTGCATGCAGTTTAAAAACATCTATATGTGACCTTGTAAGAGTTTCCCTTTAGAACAACTGTTGGGTTCGTGTTCATGTCTGTTTGATGTATTTTCCACATGATGAGCAGATGAAGTCATATGACTGACACTATAACCAAGAGAAAGAAACATTTGCTATCCATACAATTATTTTCATTCAGCATTCCCCTACAAAAAGATATGACAATGATCTTTGCATGGGAATATAAAGATCCCTTTGAAATGTGAAACATCGATGTACTTAAAACATGGCAATACGGCTAAAAAAAGGCATTGATACAAATCACAGAGCATGTTGGCGAACATATTGCAGAATGTAAAATTAAAAATACAGAGACAGTATGTGCAAATACAGAAAGTGATTGTAATGTGAGTAGTTTGCTTCTGATAGTTCCAAAATAACTTCTGCTTTCTTCCATGAACATCCACCTCTGAGATGATCCCAATTCCAGAAAATGGTCACATGACTTTACTTAACCAGTGGGCATAATAAAAACTTCCATTCCTAAAAACTCCATTGAAAAGAGCAAGTGGTTTTTTTTTTATAATTGATACTGATGTAGTTCCTAAAATTAATTGATCCCTTTGCACAGTCTCCAGATTTATCACAGTAGGTACAGGTTATGGAAATTGGCCGAATATTGCTAAGCAGGGCTGCTGTTTTAGAATGAAAGTAAAAACATAAAGGCTCATGGACGCAGTAGTTGTGCACATTGACGCCATTCATTAAAGGTATTTGCGTTCAAAGACACATCTTGCACTTGTTGCTCTCAGCGCTACTGCATTTGTCCTGCCTCTTGTTCTGCCTGCAGTGGAACCCTGCAGCCACCTTAAAGGAACGATAACATCAAAAAAATTAAAGTGTTTTTTTTTTTAAGTAATAAAAATATAATGTAGTGTTGCCCTGCACTGGTAAGACTTCTGTGTTTGCTTCAGAAACATTACTTTTGATGATATAAATAAGCTGCTGTGTAGCAATGGGGGCAGCCATTCAAAGTGAAAAAGGCTCAGGTTACACAGCAGAGAGCAGACAAGTTCTGTAGAACATAATGTTATCTGTTATCCACTATTTAACCTGCGCCATATAGCCTTTTTTCAATTTCTGCCATTGCTACACAGCAGCTTGTTTATTTGAACTATAGTAGTATTTCTGAAGCAAACCATCACCATTAAGCACTTTTTGGTCCAAGGTGCCTTCTGCCCCGGACCCCTCATTTAAGGCTGGGAGTCGGTACGGTCCACCTAATCTCCCCACACATGGGACAAATGCATAAAGTGTAAAAAAGATGAGTCTTACCCGACGTTGCTGTGACCCGGGTACTGCCGCCCGAGTCCGTCGCCAATAGGAACGTAATCAACACATCAGCATATACAGCTGTGCACTCTGGAACCACTTCAAAGAACCGCGCGCTTCCAGATCACTGGTAAAAGGAGACAATCTTTATTTCCACATCTGATTCACAAACATAGCGTCTGAGGTCTGACACATTTCGTGGCCTTGAGAGGTCTCTGAGGAAGTGTGCTGCTGAATTTGCTGATGTCCCTAAGCTGGTGGCCCTGTCACTGCAGGGTACTAACCCTCCTGGTCTCCTCGTCGAAACCTCTGGCTGCTCTCTAAATAACTCCTGATCCTGTCTTTCACTCTTAGAGTGACTATAACACAACTGCCCTTGCCCTTACTTTGCGTATTCTGGAACCTTCCTTTGTTCCAGACCTTATGGAGCACAACTGTACTTTCTCCAGCAAGTGTGCCGCCCAAAGAGACTGAGCACATGGGATCTTCCCCTTTTATATAGAATAGAACAGTGACATCTACTGGCCAGTTCCAGAGCAGCCTGCAGAATACTTTCACACAGGAAAAGGAAACAGCTTCCCCTCTATAACTGAGGACCCAATCTAGCGGACTAAGTTATGCCCAGGGTACCAAAGGACCTTAAGGTTGGCCTTTAGCCTTATACATTTAAATGTAAAAATCATGTTTACTTACACAATGTAAGTCACAAGGCAGAGATAGACAGCAGGTAGGAATTTTCCGAGAGGGCCGCCGTGGCTTTAAAACATGTTTTTTTCAAAACGCATCAGTTAATAGTGCTACTCCAGCAGAATTCTGCACTGAAATCCATTTCTCAAAAGAGCAAACAGATTTTTTTTATATTCAATTTTGAAATCTTATGAAATGGGGCTAGACATTTTGTCAATTTCCCAGCTGCCCCTGGTCATGTGATTTGTGCCTGCACTTTAGGAGAGAAATGCTTTCTGGCAGGCTGCTGTTTTTCCTTCTCAATGTAACTGAATGTGTCTCAGTGGGACATGGGTTTTTACTATTGAGTGTTGTTCTTAGATCTACCAGACTGCTGTTATCTTGTGCTAGGGAGCTGTTATCTGGTTACCTTCCCATTGTTCTTTTGTTTGGCTGCTGGGGGGGGGGAGGGAGTGTGTTAAATCACTCCAACTTGCAGTACAGCAGTAAAGAGTGATTGAAGTTTATCAGAGCACAAGTCACATGACTTGGGGCAGCTGGGAAATTGACAATATGTATATCCCCATGTCAGATTTCAAAATTGAATATAAAAAAATCTGTTTGCTCTTTTGAGAAATGGATTTCAGTGCAGAATTCTGCTGGAGCAGCACTATTAACTGATTCATTTTGAAAAAAATGTTTTTTCCCATGACAGTAACCCTTTAAGCACCAATGAGCATTCACTTGAATCAGATGAAGCTCTGGTCTACAAAAAGAGTCAACCTGATGCTGACTTGCTTGCCCTTTTCCAACCCAAAAACCAACCCAACCTGGCACGCCATCCTTATTTACATACCTATGCCCACCCATCCCAGCCCTTTCTAATGTCACTGAAAGGGGCAGGACAGGCACAAGTATAACATTTAGTGACATCTATCAGTTGCAGAATGAGTTGATCTGTCACAGACAGGCACAAACCCATCCACTACCTAGTGAAATATCACTGCACCAGCCCAAACCATCTTACCTAAGGGTGTCAACATTGTCAGTGACCCGTTCTCCAGTGCAAAAATAGGCCTAAGGGAAATGGGCTACTTTTTAAGTAATGAAATTTAAAAAATCAAATTTGAGTAAAATATAGTATTTGGAAAAATGCTTATACTACAGTTTTTTTTTTTGTTGCAGATCAGAATGTCTGATCAGTTTCTTCTGCGTTGAAGCCTAAGGTTGAATACTGGATACACTTAGGCAGAATAGTTTGCCCGTTGTTTCCAATAATGCAGCTTCCATAGCAATTTGACTTTTCTGATGCTACCCCTGTCCCCCAAAGGGGGTGGCAGACATATCTCTAGTGCAGTCTTTGCACTTAAAAAAAATAGAAATTGGGCTTTTTGAGTTATAACAGGTAGCTTTTTTCCTGTCCCTGTTAACCGTCCTTGCCTCATGGCAGGAACAGCCTTGGTGATTTACTGTATATTGCTAAGCATTGTTTTAAGTAATAAGCATGTTATTTTATGTTTGTTAAAGAGAACTGGTGTGCCTAAAAGTGCATCCATGCTGTAGAATATGTCCTGCAATATGACATATGCCTAACAATATCCATCCAATAATTTCTGGTTTATACCTAGACTGAGAATCATCCCCCTCTTGCATTAGTTTAAGCAAATATTAATGTTGCTGTAAAAGAAAATGCCTTTTCTCTAGTCTAGGTGTGGCCTTTTGACATTTGTTATTTTTTGTGTGATAAAAAAGACCCCCCACCACCACCACCACCACTATTTGCAGCAAGGGCAGTAGCACATGGAGTGGATCATCTGCTTTCTGATCAGTGGATCCACTCTCATCCGCTCCTTTGTCTGGTCCTATTGACAGGCACAAAAATGCAAACTTTTGCTTTTCCACAACAAAGTACGCTTAGTGAAGCTACACACTGGCCAATGCCATGCCTGTTAATTGGGCTACACAAATGAGTTGCTGAATAAAAAATGCAGGCAGAGGAAAGCAGATTGATGGCTTCACTGATATGTCATTATAAATCTTCCAGATATTAATCAGACAGGTTTAAAAAGCCTGATGGATGAGGACTGCATTGGCCTATTGATGTGGTCCTCATCCAATGGGATGCTTTAATGCATGATCTGATTGTTAGCCCAATCTGATGGGTGGCCAATCAGACCCAGATTTGTTTGTTTGGAGATGGCCATGTTTAGAAACTAATAAAGTATAGTCACTATCATTTACATAATCCAAGATAGTGACTATGATGGGAAAATGGATGGTTCTCACTGAAAACCAAACTCCTTTACCCAGTAGGGTTAATATTTTTGAGTATAAACAACATAACACGGCACAGTCTGTTCATAGTTTGTTTTGAAGGTAGTGCATGGGTGCAATAGAGTTCTTGATTCTTCTAGGTTGGAGCCTAGTGTAAATGGTTTTACTTCATGGAGTTGTTGAACTTCCCTCGTTACTTGAAATAGTTAAGGCTTACCATAAAAGAGACAACAACGGGGAGGGGTGCTTAGTTACATTTTGGGGTCTTAAAGGAAAACTAAACACTAAAAATGAATATGGCTAAAATGCTATATTTCACATACTGAACTTATTGCACCAGCCTAAAGTTTCAGCTTCTCAATAGCAGCAATGATCCAGGACTTCAAACTTGTCACAGGGAGTCACCATCTTGGAAAGTGTTTATGACACGCACATGCTCAGTAGGCTCTCAGCAGCTGTTGAGAAGCTAAGCTTAAGGGTCATCACAAATTATCAAGCAGAAAATGAGGTTGGCCTGTAATATAAGCTGATGCTACAGGGTTGATGATTAAATTCTGATGCTAATTGTGCTAGTTTCTGAACTGCCATGTAGTATATTGTAGCCTTTATATTGTAACATTTATATTCTATGTGTACTGTATATTTTGAGTGGGTCCCTAAGCTTAGCTTGTTTTATTATTTGATTGTCATAACTTTCAGGTCCAGATTTACAAGGCGGGCACCCCTAAGGCCCCCTGTCATTCGCCCCCCCAACCCCTCCTTTTTATTTGCTCAAATTTTCATCAGGACCAGAGTAATGATGATTGGAGTACAGGAAATTAAAAACGGTTGTATCTCCTGCGCATCCCCAGTGTTTCTGAACAATGTGGGTGTGGTTGGGCAGCATGCCACCCCCTAAAATCCTGCCGCCCAAGGCCGGGGCCTTGGTGGCCCCTCCACAAATCCGGGCCTGATAACTTTACTACATTATTATATAGTGAATAAAGTACCCCCTTTTGTAAAATATAGGGATATTATAAGTTACCGAGGAGTTTCATGACCATATAAAAACACGAGGCCGAAGGCCGAGTGTTTTTATACAGGTCATGGAACTCCGAGGTAACTTCTAATATCCTCATATTTTACAACTGGGGGTACTTTATTTATTATAATACACAAATTTCAATGAGTCATGTGACAGAAATGACATCAGAACTCACCGTTTATAACTGATGACATCAGAACTCACCGTTTATAAGGATATAATTTACAGGATATTCATGGCTTTTGTGTATTATAAAAAGATATAAGTTGTACACTGACATAATGATGTTAACTGGTACATTCTAGAAACACAACACCTAATGTTATACTTGCTGGTATGGATGAATATTTTAATATTACAATTACTAAAGCTCTAAATAAAACAAAAGACAACAAAATTTCACTTTAACGGACCGAATGCTGACTGTAGGATTATACTAATATTCTCATGCTATAGTGGAAGCAGAATTTCAGTTAGAAGCATAGTAATCACAGTGACAGAAAAGTCTTTTAGCAAAATGTTTCAAGGTTGGACAGTCTTAACATTAAATATTTTCCCTACAGCACAGAATTAACAATGCAGTCCAGAATTTTTCATGAAAGTGGTCCGGAAAACAGAAAAGAAAATAATTGTTACAGCCATTTGCATATTCTATCTCAATACATGTACATTTCAATAGTAATTAAAGCTCACCTTGTCCAGGAATGTCATCAGGGTCTTTGTAATGCAGATTGATTAAGCACACTATTACATTAATGAGCCCCACAGCTGTATAATCATGTTTCCCTTGTTTTCTTGGCCTTCTTACCAAAATAATATTTATATTTTTTTTATAATTGTGATTTCCTCTCATGCTGGTAACATTTACATTTTGATTTTCTCATTATTCCACTGGAGCCTTGGAGTTTGATTATTTCACTGTTTTCCTCATTTCTACATTCATTACTTTTCTTTTTGCCGTTCTTGTTGTGGATCGATATGACAGGCCTTTGATAATTAAACCATTTACAAATGGACACACAAATGTCCATTAGTTAACATGGCACAGTATTCCATGGAATCATATCCTACGTAATTGCTAGCTCTTATACATGCAGCATCAAGAATTTGGAACTTGGAACACAATTTTAGAAGTTGCACACAATCGATTATAGCAAACTGCCAAGGAAACATTAATTACATGTTTACACTTAATTACAAATAATTAGCTGATGGACTGGTCAGGAGTGTGTTATTATTCAGGGGATACAAGTGTTGCACAGTGTCTAGTTCCAATTCTCTGACAAGCGGCTTGCTGTCCCTGCTCGTTTCTAAGGTGAGCCTATCCCCACAAAAAGGATGTTACAAACTCCCGATACCATGTCTACTTCAATACTAGATATTGTCAGCAAAAAAGGAAAATGAATAAAAAAAAATACAGAAACCACTTAAAGCTGCTATGTGGTTTTATCTTGGCACATGTTACTTCCTTAGGGACTAAAATGAACACCAGCTCTGATTCCCTTAGTCAGCATCAAGGGGTGAGTTTTCAATGTGCTTATAAAGAGTTGCCAGTTTTTCCTTATTAAGGCTCCCATTATGAGCTGCCATGTTGTGGCACATTCATGCGCATAATGAGCAAATGCTGCAACTTGCTCATTAACATAGTAAGTTAGGTTGAAAGAAGACACACGTCCATCAAGTTCAACCTTTTAAATCTAAATATATTGTCAAGATACTGTGGATGCTGCCTCCTGAATGGAATTAATTAGGCTGCATAATTTTGTGTCATCTGCAAACACTGATACATTACTTACAATACCCTCCCCTAATGCATTAATGTAGACCCAATACTGAGCCCAGAGGGACTGCACTAAAAACCTTACTCCAAGTAGAGAATGTCCCATTAACAACCACCCTCTGCTCCCGATCCTGTAGCCAGTTTCCTATCCATGTGCAAATGCCTTCATTAAGCCCAACAGACCTTCATTTAGAAAGCAGTCGTTTGTGGGGCACGGTATCAAATGCTTTGGCAAAATCCAAATAGATCACATATACTGGCCACCTGCTGTCCAGCATCTTACTTACCTTATCATACAAAGCAATCAAATTTGTCTGACATGACCTATCCTTCATAAAGATGAAAAGCTCTTCTCGCACTCCCTGGCCTTCGTGTTGATTGCCCGGTGCACGGTGACGGCGGGTCGGCACCCTCCAACTTCAAATAGGTAAAAAATCACTGGCACTCAAAGGGCAGGTGCAAGCAGGGACAAGCCCTTGCGTTTATTCACAGAAAAAGCAACGTTTCGGGGTCAGACCCCTTTATCAAGCATCAAACGTTGCTTTTTCTGTGAATAAACGCAAGGGCTTGTCCCTGCTTGCACCTGCCCTTTGAGTGCCAGTGATTTTTTACCTATCCTTCATAAAGCAATGCTGATTACTGCTCATAATGCCATTCACCAGGACAACATTTCGAGAGAATGCCTTAACAAGTCTTCAAATTAGGGATGCAGCGAATCCAGAATTCAGTTTGGGATTCAGCCTTTTCAGCAGGATTTGGATTTGTCCGAATCCTTGTGCCTAGCTAAACCGAATCCGAATACTATTTGCAAGTGTAAATTAGGGGTGGGTAGGGAAATCACATAACTTTTCGTCACAAAAGAAGATTTTTTTTTCTTTCCTACCCTAATCTGTATATGCAAATTAGAATTTGGATTTGGTTCGGTATTTGGCCAAAACTTTCACCAAGGATTCAGCTGAATCCCAAATAGTGGATTCAGCTGAATCCCAAATAGTGGATTCAGTACATTCCTACTTCAAATAATATCCCACCATAGATGTCAAACTTACTGGCCTATAATTGCTAGGCTAAGATTGTAATCTCTTTTTAAATATTGGAATGACATCAGCTTTCATCTAGTCCATAGGTACAATACCAGATGAAAGTGAATCTGAGAAAATCAGAAATAGAGGCTGGTCTAAAGTTTTCTTAGAACCTGGGGGTGCCTGTCATCTGGCCCAGGCACATTGTTGGAAATGATCTTTCCAAGAAGGATTGTATGTTACATTATACACGTGTAGAGCTTAATTGTCAGATATACAGGTAGAAACAATATAATTCTACCTGTATCTGACGATTCAGCAGTAACAATGGCCGATATTTGGGTGCATTCATATTTTTTCATATTTACTTTTGAAATCTGACATTGGGCTAGGCATATTGTCAGTTTCCCAGGTGCCCCCAGTCATGTGACTTGTGCTCTGATAAACTTCAGTCACTCTTTACTGCAGTACTGCAAGTTGGAGTGATAAAACCCCTCCCTTCTCCCCCCCCAGCAGCCCATCAGCAGACAATGGGAAGGTAACCAGATAATAACTCCCTGGTAGATATAAGACACCTTCCGTTACATTGAGTTGGAGAAACAATAGCCTTTCTGAAAAACATGACCAGGCAAATGACCTGAGATGGCCTACACACCAATATCAATTGAAAACAAAATACACTTCTTAGATGAGAAATGAAATTTTACATGGATGAGTGAATTATTTACAGTATAAACAATGTAATTTAGAAATAAAAACTACACCATAAAAATCATGACAGAATCCCTTTAACTTTACTACGATATTAAGCCACATACTGTAGGGTGATTCTTGGTGCGTCTACATTTACTTCTTAAGGGAATAAACTGAGAACAGAAACAATTTTATATAATTTTAAATGACAACCACTTCTGTTCTTTCTGTGTTTTTAGCTGAAAACATAATGTCCACAATCTGCTCTGAAAGGCAGTCCTCAAAGCCCTTATGCGCATGCATGTGACGTAAAAAGTGCATTTAAAAAAAAAAACAAAAAAACACTGTTACCCTTAACCAGAGTGCAAGCTCTATTAGCCCGCAGCTTTGGTTGCTTTTAGTTTCGTTTTGCCTAACTTGTTAAGTGTGAAAACTGAAAAGCACAGATGGTCTTTGCAGAAATACTTCTCCTGACAGATATGCCTTCACTCATACAGATGCAAACAGCTTACCTTTTAAGCAAAATTACCCAATTAGCTTATTTTAGGATGTCATGTGATAAAGTGAAGAATGCTGTGGAAGGAAAGAATACTCTCAGTATCAAATGCTTTGTTTTTATTTCTTTTTCACAGCTGTGGAAGCAGTCAGTGAGATCTCTGCCAGTTTCCTTATTCAACAACACATCCTCTGTTACATGAAATACTCCCCTATTTCCTCCTATATTATGTGGCAGCCACTCGGGTCCATTCATTTGGATTCCTCTGGCAAAAAGAGCTAATGTAATGCAAATTCATTAAAACATTTTGAATACATTGTATCTTTTGGAGGAAGAATTTAAAGCCCAGTGCCTGTTTTCATAAGGTCTCCAATACTGGCCTTTGCAAGAGATGCATTAACATTCTCACCACTGATGTTTCACTGGGCACAAATACATTTCCAAAGCTAAATTTACTAATTATACTAATAAATAACAAAACTATATTCCACTGCTGAGTCAAAACTGTATTTATCATGTACATCAATGAATAATGTATTAATAGTGATATTCTGGTATCAAAAATTTATATTTTTTTATATGCACTTAATATATAAAGAGAATTAAAGGGAAATAAACTTCCCTACAACTGACTCTCCAAAGGCATCTTAAACTTCAATACAGATGCACAAGGAATCTCCAATGATAATCATTCCAACCAGTCTTATGCTTAGTTATGATGTAGAGAGTGATATTCTGTAACAATTTGCAGTTGGTCTTCATTTCTTTTGCAGTTTTTTTATTGACAGCTGACCAGTTTGGAATTTCAGCAGCTATCTGGTTGTTAAAGTTCAATATTCCCTATTAACTAGGCAGTGGCTTGAATGGGAGACTGGAATATACACAGGAGAGGGACTAAATAGAATTATAAGTAATAAAAAGTAACAATAACAAATATGTAACCTCACAAGAGCAACCATTTTTGCCTGCCAGACCCTCCATTTTAAAGCTAAGAAAAAAACAAAAAGGAAGGCAAATAATTTAGAAACAGTAAAAAATGGGGAGCAGTATAAAAGTTGCTAAGAAGAGGCAATTCTTTAACATACAGTTAATTTAAAGGTGAATTAACCTGATAAACAACAATAGCTATATTATTAAACATACAAACTTACAAGTTGAATGATGTTATCCTGAAGTCTGAAGGATCCTTTATACT
Organism: Xenopus laevis; assembly: GCF_017654675.1. Classification (NCBI taxonomy): domain Eukaryota; kingdom Metazoa; phylum Chordata; class Amphibia; order Anura; family Pipidae; genus Xenopus; species Xenopus laevis. The sequence continues at coordinate 73,784,692 of NC_054382.1, read as the reverse complement.
CACTATGTATGTAGGGAGGATGCAACTGTTCATAGAAAAGTTCTTTGGACACAGTCCCTACACCTTCCTTTTTCCAGGTCATATACTGTAGCTTGATAAAGAATTATCAGACAGTAACCCATCAGGCGACATGAGATATTGCCTTGACAACCGATCAATACAAATATAATGCTGCGTCGCTGTCTGTCTAAATTCTTGGAATCCCTGGTGCTAGCCTAAACTAAAGAAAACTTTATACATCAGTTGGAATCTGAATTTAATGTAATGTAAGCTCCATAAAACTAGAAATTTAATAAGACATGGCAATTGCAGAATTATGCTGTATAGCAGGTGATACATTTTGCTGCTATTCCTTTACTAGGTGTCCACATTTCTATACAGTTAAGGGAGGCACATTACAGAGAAAATTTAGAGCCGCCATATTTTAGATACAATGTACATAGGACTGGAATAGATTTAACAGATTTCCTGTCCTGTGACCTTGTGTGGCATTCATTGATGGAATTGTCACCATGTTCTGTTCCATGCTACAAAGACGTACATTTCCTTCCTTAATAGCTGTCCGTACAGATGAATTTTGGATACTCATTTCCTGTAGGTCAGATGGACTCACGCTTTCCTCTTCATCTTCCAGGAAAGGCCAATGTTTGTTTAAAGTAAATATGAATACCTATAAATCTTAACCCTCTGTTTGAAAGGCATTAATCAAGTTAGGTTCATAATCTAATCTCAATGTTATCATGGTGCTTGATGTTATTGCAACTTGGGCAATAATATATATATAATATACATATAAGGGCTATTCCACACGGGGAGATAGCGACGCGTTTGCGGTCGCGGCGACAAAGCGACGCGACAGTCGCCGCGACCGGCGCAGGCGACAGTTTTGTATGGGCGCCTATGTAAAAACGCCTGTGCTAACCACACGAGGCGATGCGCTTTTCAACAGTCGCCTGAAAAAGCCTGGCGAGGCATTTTCAGGCGACTGTTGAAAAGCGCATCGCCTCGTGTGGTTAGCACAGGCGTTTTTACATAGGCGCCCATACAAAACTGACGCCTGCGCCGGTCGCGGCGCTTTGTCGCCGCGACCGCAAACGCGTCGCTATCTCCCCGTGTGGACTAGCCCTTACCCTATTTTGGCACCTTGTATATTATAGGATATATACAGTATCATTTATAAAAATAGGTTTCCTTACCATACAGTGTCTGAATGCTAAATGAAGGATATTGGGAACTATTTTAATGCGCAGTGCCTCCGCCTCTAGTAAACAAGTTATGAAGATCCAAATTACAGAAAGATCCATTATCCGGAAAGCCCTAGGCCCCAAGTATTCTGAATAAGAGGTCCCATACTTGTATATACTTTTTATATTGAATAAAGTACCCCCTTAAAGTAAAATATAACGAGGCCGAAGGCTCCAAGGTTATTTCTAGTATCATCATAGTTTCCAACAAGTACTACTTTTTTTATAATACACAAGTTTTAGTGAGTCATGTGACAAAAATAATATAACTAAGCTCCATTACAACTGATGACAAGTTGAATGCATTTTGCATGTAACTCAGCAATTCGTTGTACATAAATTGTATTTTTGGTATTTGGAAATTAAGTATATGCATTTTTCTTTTACTTGATCTCTGTGGCTTTGGCTGTTGTTTAAAGGGGACATAAACCTTTCTTAGCAGAACTGTTCTTGCAAAATGTTGTTGGAGTTCAAATCCGATTATTCCGTATCATATAATAAAGGGTCAAATCAAGGTGGAGCCTTGTAATAAAAAGCACTACGTTTGTCCACGAACATGAACCCATAGCAACCAGTAGGATATTTACTTCTAAACAAGTGACCAGTAAATTCTACCTGCTGATTGGTTGCTATGGGTTATTGCCCCTGAGCAAACTCAATGCTTTTTATTTTATTGCTCCTGAGCAAACTTAGTGCTTTTTATTTTATAACCTCACTAGTCTAGCAACCATAGCTATGTATTTTTAATGGAAATGTAAACATTGAATATAAATTAATGTAAAATTGCTCAGAGTACTCTTCTAAGCACTTAAAGAATTTACATGATTTGTTTTAGATTTCAAGACATTAGCAGTTTTAAGCCACTAATATAATGACATTGAAACATCACCACCTAATGGCCAGTTCTGCTGACAGTCCTACAATCCAGATACAATTTCAGACAAAGGAAACACTTTTTTTGTTGCTCTGTTACAAAAGATTAGAGAAGAGTCAATTGATGTATATATCTCTAATCTTTCCTAGGCAGAGCAACATCAAAAGAGTTTCCTCTCTTTGTTTATTTCTCCCAACTATAGGACTGTAGACAATACTGGGTAGAAGGCGGCACTGCTGCTTCAGTTTCAATATATAAGCCTAAAATGCTGACAATATCTTGAAAAAAAATGTTCTAGTAAGTACACACTGAGCAATTTTACATACATTTGAGGGTTTGCATACCCTTTAAAGTAACATAAAGCATTCTCCAAATACCCCAGGGCCAGTGGCCCATTTGATGCAAGAAAATTATTTTGCTATGCTTATACTTGACACTCTTTTCTTGGTTTCATATGATCGCTGACAAACACAATAAAATCTTTAGAGCTGTGAGAACCTAAACAGAACTATATCTTCCCCTTGAAAGTTTGATTATTGTATAATATTGGCAAACAAATGTCAATCAGGATTTGTTTTGATCCAACTCCAGAATGACATCACATCTAGTCAACAAGTTTTCAGCTCCCTGGTTGAAAAGTAAGTTAACCCATTGTGGGCAGGGTTGGGTAGTGGATCAGGGTAAGGGGCATAGTGGGTAGGTGGGTTTGGATCAGGTTGCAGGTTGGCTGGTTCTGGTTAGGCATGGATCTGTTGGACTGGATCTGCTCAGGATTCTAACCTAAGTTTCCCATCTTAACGTGAGAAGAACAATTTAACAAAAACAGGATATCTACTACGTCTTATTATTAAGAATATTTCAGTATGAATTGGGAAGTAAAAGTCATCCAACATTTGGGGTCGCATAATAAAACACTCAAAAAAAGACACAGCCTGCAAATTATTCTAGGTGAACACTTGAGGTAAGTTACTACCCATCAACTCTATCAGACCTACAGTTTGTGCTTAAGGCAAATGGCACATAAGGCAATTTATTTGTTTTGTCACTTGAGTGTTTTCCAGTCCCTTATTTTAAAGGCATATGCCCAGACCTGCAGGTGCACTCAATGACCAGGTGACTGTCACTTAAAAATGCAGTAGCCATCATTATGATCAAAATCATCTGGGCTAGAGCCATTGACATAAATATTCCAAGTGTTTTATAAAACTCCCACTGGCTTTCAAAGCTAGCCCCAAAACCTGCTCTGCCAGGGTCTACAGGCTATGGAACTTGACTTTCAGGTGCTTCATAAGATAAATATGTGGGAAAGATTAAGTAAACAACTATGGCAGAATATCCATCCAATCACCATTATCCTGCTGCACGCAATGCCTGAAAAAGCCAAGAAAACACAGCATCTGCTGCAGCATCAGCTTTGAGACACCTTAAGGACATCTAAATAATGGGTTATTGGGAAACAACTGTATACTTCATAAGAAGAAAAGAAAAATGTTGTGATAATAGCTATTATTGAAGTAACAGCCCAGTAAATGGAAGCTCAGAGTTTCTTTAGTATCCGATTTGGAAAAAAATATCACTTTACTGGCTTGCTTGACAAGTGTAGAGCTCTATCAAACTACCTGTAGGATACAGAAGCATTCTTCTTAATAATAAATTACTTAAAGGGGCCCACTATTCTGCCAAAAGCTTCTTCTTTCCTTAATCGGGCACTACTGCATGATGTTCCTTAACTGATAATTCCCCACCTCGGAGAAGCTGATTTTTCAAAGGAAGCATCTCAAAATGTATGTTGGTTTGCTTTCTTTGTAATATCTCATGAAGGACTGGGCCTTACTGCAGAATTGTTATTCTTCATCCAGAACCTCTTCTGTACCTGGTGTTATAACTCCTGATGGATATAATGAATCCTGAAAAAAGGAGGTAGCAGCAAGGTGGAGCTATTCATCATACTCATTATATTGCCACCAAACCAAGGCACTATTGATCTTGTAAGTACCATTATTTATTATTACCCCCAGTTTGCACCTGTATTTTTTACTAAACTAAAAATTGTGGATTATACTTATTAATCGAAACAACAAATAATTTGTAATTTATTAAACAAACAAAAAAAAAAAAAACACGAAAAACCACTAATTCAAAACTTTGGCATCTAAAAGCTGTCTAGGTCATGTAGAAGTCAGTGGGATTTGTTCTTTTCCACATGTAACTCTTTCTTTGATCCAAGCTTTTCCAACATTTTCTGTTTTTTCCATTTGTATTGGCATGAAAAATGACAGAGGTTTTCAAGGTTTTTGCATTAGAACTTGCATTAGATTAATTCTGCGTTTTAATTTGTTCATGCTTTTTATATTGGGCTGTTTTAATACATTACTTGGCATTCGTGGTTTTAGATAAAATTATTTTTTTTCATGTTTTCAAAAACCTCTAAATGAGAAGTGAGAATGTTGATGAATGAGCCTCTTATTTATCCAACTTTCAGACCATTTCCTTAACCTCAGAGTGAGAATCAAGGGTAATAACACCATAAAGTTTGCATATAGTTTGGAACTGACATTGTAATGCATGCTGTACCAGTATGTACCTATACAACATAGATTGGGGAACCTAAAAATATGGAAATTTTATACAATTATCTGTCTGTTCTTCACTTGTAGCAACCTGTATTGTTCTGGATGTGAAGGTATTTTAGGTGATTTGTTACCCAAGGGCAGTGCAAATGGTTGTCATCACTATTAATCAGAGGGGATGAGCATGTCTATGAGTTTTGATTTCCATTCATGCAAAGTTACAGTAACCTCATTTTTTAATATTTCATATAATCTGCATTTATTTTCATGAGGAATGTCTCAAGACATCCATATTGTTAAGTGCTTTTTAAAATTTAGGCTTTAAATTAACTTTGTTTAAGGGCTGCAAGGAAACCCCTGAAGTAACGTAGCCACGTTATATATATTGTTTTCTACTGGGTAAATAACTAAAAGTTTGTAACAGATTGCTGGAAGAATTAGCATTAATCTAGCATTAATCTGCAAAAAACTATGAATAATTTTGTAAATAAATATGTTACTTTTAATTTTTACAAGTGTGAACTGAAAGAAAATAAACAACGCAACAGTCATGGAAAAATACAGCTTGTGAGTGTTCTATGCTTTACTTATCCTATTATAGTTATTATTATTATGTTTTATTTATTTAGAAATGTAGGCATTTCTGATGTGTAGGTTGAGACAAAAACCTCCAATTTCCTGTGGGTTTACCAGTGACTAAGGCAGATTCTGCCCAACCAATTGCCCCTGCAGGGGGCTGCAGGCAGGTTAGAGCCTCACCCCCTTTGACCTTACCCGCCCTGTCCCAAGCCGCCAAAACAGCATGCCAATATATTTACACATCCCCTACCTCCGGTGACCTTAGAGATTGGTGGGGACCCAGACTCTAGCCACTGTCCTCTCTATCCATGAAGTCAATGAGCCATTATTCCTTCTCCTGCTGGCTCCTGTTCCTATTACTCACCCCTTCCAGAGATGGCCTCTAATAATGAACTCTATGATGCAGATTTATCAAGGGTCGAAGTGCAAATTCAGATTTGAAATTCAAAATCTTTTATGGTCAAAACTGTCAAATTCGACTAGGGAGTTATTAAAATTTGATTCCAGTTTTTAATAAAATTTGAATTTGATTTTTGAGATTTATCATACTCTGGCCCTTTAAGAATTCAACTATTCGCTACCTAAAACTTGACGAATTGCTGTTTAAATCAATGGGAGAGGTCCAGGGATCTATTTTGAATTGTTTGCAGCCTTTCTGACATTCGAGTTTATGGTAATTGGGATGGAAGTTTTAAAATATGAGGGCAAACATAGTTTAGCAAATTTAAAAGGATGCAACACATTTATTTCATAAATGCTGGAAAGAACCTAAACACAAAACTAAATGAAAGTTTTGCTCCAGGTCAGCAGAATGCATATATCTTAACATTCTGGAAAATGTATAACGATCTAACATCTAATTGATATACAAAACAGCAGTAAAGCCTCAGTCGCCCAGGAAAGGCTCAGGCAAGTTTTTCAAAAGACATTTCTCATTAACATATCAATGTGAGTAAGGGAAGAGGGAGCGAAGGTCATACAAGTCTTTATATCATAGAGCAGCGAATCAATAGGGAATAACATCTGTTTGCATTTATTCTCCCATATGGCATTGAGAAAGCACATTCTGAGGATACATTTTAAGTATTACCATTTTTAATTTTTTCTGTAAAATGCTAAAATGCTGTAAGTGCTAGGACTACAGAATATTTGAGGCAATTGGCACACGTACAGTCACAGGTTCCCTGTAATTTGAACTTTAACTATTTAACTACTGAATATAGTTAAAAAAGAGAACAGTGATGTATTGTTTGGCACACTAATACCAACACAATATCATTATTAAACAAGTCAATTTATTGTCTCCCTTTATTTGGCAATACTATACTCGAAATAGCACTATAAAAATGTGCAAAATGGAAATATAACAACAATATTAACAGGTTTAAAATACAAGGGGCGCCCCCCTTAACTAAAATGTACCATCCATGTAATTGGCATAAATTGGATTATCCTATATTATAAGGGTCTTATCACACTTTTAAACTGTGAGATATTACACAGTGATACCAACACTGTATTCTCAACACTCATCAGGAGTTCAAGTGAGTCCTCCTCTATGCCTTTATATCATTTGAATCAATTCTACGCAGGCATAATCTTTTCCGCAAGTTGTGAGTTATAGCTCAACAATATGCAGTAGAGGAACCCTCCACCATGCTTAAGTGTAGTGTAGAGTTCCTGCTACACAAGCATACGCCTTCAAATACAAGTTGTGAGTTATAGTGCAACAGTACATTTGAGAACTCAGAAGGGTGCCACCACTATTTGCAAAATATCCCCCAACAATTATTCCATGTGGGGAGGCATTGATGATTATTAATTCAATCAGTAGCACTCTCATTCAGTTTGGTTCTGTAGAGAAGTCCGTTTTAAGTGTGCACATATGAAGGTGTTTCACTTAAACTGCACATCTAACAGTGTGATTATGTTCTTATTATCATCCACTCAAGCTCATTGGTCTCTCCCCAAACATCACATTATATAAAAACAAAGTGCAATTCCATTGTGCACATTGAGAGGCTATAGTAGAATCACCACTGTGTGTCTAAATAGCAACCAACCAAGATCTCACATATCTCTCTCCCCAACTGTTGGACTCATTTCTCCATAGGGATAATGCTGCACGTGCAACTTTATACAGCGTGAGTTCAGATGTCATATACTTGTGCTTCCATAGCATGTTCCTCACATTAACTTTAAATCATCATTGCTGGCATCCTCATTAAGCTGTTACTTGGGTCACAGAATGAGGTACGTTTCGTTGGATTAGAGTCCTAAACATGGGACTATGTTCTATGTTCTCCTGATATACCTTACAATATCCAGACTCCCTAGCGAATATAAAGGTGCAAACATCTGCTAATGTTAATTATATTATACTGACCATAATAGGTAACTACTATATCCATATTCAATAACATACACATTAAAGGGGTAGTGCTAGGATCTGAAAGAGCTGGGCCAGAGCCACACAAATGCATGTCCATTTAAAAATGTATAATGATAAGTAATATAATTTTTGACATACTTCTTAATATAAAATCAGTAGTAAGTAATTCATATAGTTGTGTTTAGATGACAGGTATTATTTATTTAATTCCTTTAGTGGCAATCTATTGATACAGGACACCCAGGAGTCTCATTGGAAAAACCTCTTGCATCATTTGGGCCTCAAAAGCTTGGAAATACAACCCTGGTGTTATTAGACTAAAGCTAAAATCCCACTACTGATCATGACTGGTAGAATGACTACATGGATAAACTCAGATGTTAATCACAGTACAGAACCAACCCACTGCTTTAGACAGGAAAGGATTATTCTACTGGAATGTGCTGATGCTGATGGTTAAAGCACGTTTTCCCAGCAGAAAAAAAGAAATGTTGGAGGCAGGTACAGGTCATAGTAAGGACCACTTGAGTTTCTAGAGGGCATGTTGTACTTTCAATGCAATTTAAAAAATGTTGTTCCTTGCTGCTGTCAAGGCTACATTGTATCTATGCAATTATATGCTACTAACACTGTTTGTGCAGAATTTTCTATTTTCGGTGCTCCCATTTCTATATAACTCCTACACACAGTTTAATCTATGTCTTATAAGTGACAGTCTAGGAGTCAGCGAAAGAACAAGTGCGATTACTTGCCAAATACTGAATGGCAATAGAAATATGCATAGAAATAAAATGAAAGCCGAATCAAACATATTACATTTCTAGTTTGCCTGTTTTAAAAGGAATGGTAACAGGGAAAAGTGCCAGGGTTCCCTCAGTGCCCTGTGTCAATTGCTGAAGTTGAGTTGTGCCACAAGAATAGGGAGCACATGTCACTCACACACTGGAAATGTCTCCAGCCAACGCCAGAAATGACACCAGAAAGACTATGAAAATATTCAGCGCAATTGCAGCAAATTTGTACCAGAGCACACATGCGTTTGCGTTCATTTTTGTCAAATTGCAGAGATTGTACTTTGCTGACTGAATTTGAGAAGTTACATGTGCCTGTATGCCTCCCAAATTAGACTTAAAGGGGACCTGTTACCCTAAAAAAGGAAATTCCAAATCCTGTTTTATGATGTTAGTCAAGCAAAATAAAGTTCACTTACACTGTATAAATTATTTCAATCTTCTTTCTTTTAGTCTTGTAAATCACAATCACATTAAACAGGCAGCAGCCATTTTGTGGATACTTTTATTAAGGCAAGTTTTAGATCATGCCAACATCTTGTTTATGCACCAAAATGGGGCACCTGATGCCCATGCACTGGCTACATAATTAAATTTGGAGATGGATGGGGAATGTAAGGAGTGAAGTGAATGGAAAGTGAAAGTAATTGCCTGCTCCGCCTCTATGCCTAAGAGTACGGGCAGGCAATATAACCAGTATGGTTGTTTTAATTAAAAAAAAGAATTTGGGTTTTATGATTGATTTTAAAAGGACTTTTATTATACAGATTTTCATGTTTGAGTGACAGGTTCACTGTAATGGAATCTAAGGTGATCTAGCTCAGCAGGCTACTTGTCTACAGAGGAATTTAATGTTATGTACACGGCCCACCATGAAGGTAGAAGAGGTTTAGCAACATCACAAGCAACACACTAGGCTTTCAGACACAACACAAATTAGCATTAATACAGTATGTAATTAATTGCAAGCAGTGAATATTTACAGTCTATTGTTCTGTGTGTTTCCTTGTCTCAGGCACCCTTACGGGGAAATTTTGATTAGAACCTGACAGTTCAAAAGGTAATTATTTCATTAAAAGGGAAATAAACCCCCCAATTCTGACCTAAGCCTCCCAAAAAGTCTGTATAGAAATAACAAGGACAGTGTGATAATAACAGGGCTTAAGTGTGAGGTATGTCTAGCATTCCTGTGCTGTGATGAGTTTTCCACTCTCTTCATTTTTTTTGATCCTAGACAAGCAGTAAACACAATGTAAATCATGTGGACAAAATACTGTGCGTATAAAGAAGCACAAAAAAACTCACCATCACACTGAACATTTCCAGTTACTCAATAAAATTTACTGATACAGAAGAATTCTCTGAAGAGGCTTCTATAGCACTTACATGTAAATGTGATATGTAATATTTTATAATCAAATAAAAAACATTTATCCAGTAAATGCCTTAACCTTGAGCCTAGAATACTTCTGTCTAAACTGCACTTCACTCTAAACAAATGGCTCAGCCTTAGGGGCAACAAGAACACCACAATATTACATACAGTTGAAAACAGACAGGCTGGAAATCATATGCTCATTTTTTCTTATTTATATAGAACTTGCCCTCAGATATATGCATCAACATATACAGAGAAAAAAGCAGGAAAAAAACTTTCAACATATTTTTTTTTTTTTTGAAAGATTGCCACCAAATTTGCCAACACGGTCTGGGCATTATGTACTTAAAGGATGATTTCAATGTGAATTATCACAAACTTAAAACATTTATTTATATTAACAAAATGCAGTGCCCCAACCCCCACTTATATCTGATTACTGGGTGAAATTGTAAAGTCAAGATTACTCAGTAAGCATTAGATGTATGGTATTTAAAAGCAAGATGACTATCATGTGCTGGTACTAAAGATTATTGTACTAGATTACAGTGCCTTAGGCAACCTGGATAGTCACGTTGCCTGCACACACGAACAAGCACGAACAAACAGATTCGTACAGTCTCTCATTGCGGGGAACGACACAGCACAAGTGAGTAGAGTGGAAACAGGGCAACGGACTAGGGGAAGGTGGGAAAGAAGGTATGTGCCACCTTAGCCATGTGCCTCTTCTGCCTACCACTAGTTCCAGCCCTGCTGGATTATTCGCTTGCAATTGAAAGTAAGCTTGGATCATCTACATAAATTACTGGAGTATGATGGGAGAGTTTTATTATGGGTTACCACCAGGGCCGCCATCAGGGGGTACTCTTGTACCGGGCCTGGGCCTAAAGGGGGGCCTGGCTGTGCTGCACTTTTTGAAATAGCCAGGCCCCCTTGACAGCGCCGAAGCCGTGCCTTAACTGCTGAAGTCCCGAACTGCTGAAGTCCCAAAGAGCCGAAGTCCCGAAGAGTGGAATCCACAAAACGACCCAAAAGCCACTAAAGGAGCCGAAGTTGAAGTCCCGAAGAGTGGAATCCACAAAACGACCCAAAAGCCACTAAAGGAGCCGAAGTTGAAGTCTTGAAGCCGCGAAAAGACACGAAGCTAAACAAAGGAGCCGAAGTTGAAGTCATGAAGCCATGAGTTCAGTTCAGAGGTTTTTTTTTTTATTAAACCTCTAGCCACCAATGTATTATTTTAATACTCTATAGGCCCCTGCCACCAAAGTTTAAAAAAAAAATATTCTCAGGGGTCCCTATGTTTCTTTTTAACTTGTAAAGTTTTTTTTAAAACTTTAATGGCGGGCCCTGGCAAGAATGTTTTTTTTTAAGAAAAACTTTTATAGGGGCCCTGGCGCCAGTGTTTTTTTTTAACTTGTAGGGGGGCCCTGACCACCAATGTTTTTTTTAAAAAAAAACTTTTATGGGGGCCCAGATGCCACAGATTTTTTTGTAATTTTTAAGGGGGCCCTCACCATTAATAGATTTTTACAACATGTGTGTGGGGGGGTTTACCGTTTTAGCGCTGATGTCTGTGTGTTTTTATTAACTGTGGTGTAGGGTGGGCGGGATCTGGGTGGGCAGGGCCCAGAACATTGTTATATGGGGCCCTGTGCTTTTTAATGGCGCCCCTGGTAACCACTAAGCGTTTAACAGCGATAGAACAGTGATAGTTTTCATTCTATTTAAATACAAGGCCACAAAATAATAAACTGCAGATAATGTGAGTAATAGTTTTTATTTCAATAAAATATTGCTTTAAACACACTCTATAAAAGAATTAAGATTTTCAATAATTTAATATTATTTACATTAGAATTTAGTTCCTGTTAGAATACAGAGCTGAAAAGAAGATTTTTTTTTTAATGCAAATAAATGACCGTCCATTTAAAGAAAATATCAAAATGGCAGAAATCCCTTTATAAAAGTAATATCTGAGTGGTATAAAAGAGTTAATATTGAACTGCTCGGTAGCAAACAGCTTCAGCAAAATGTTTAATCCTCTAAAAGTCTCTCAATGTATGTATCCAAGAAAGCTCACTTGCATTTGGCATATCTTTAAACGTACTGATGTCCAAGGATTCAAACAGATGAAAACCTGTACAAAATATTCTTGAGGGAGACAAATTTAAATGACACATTCCCACAAGACAAAATCCACAACCAACTGCCAATGTATATTTACTTCACCGATTGCATTCATTCCTCTTCACACATTGTCAGAACTTTCAGTTAGGTGCAATTTCTACCCTTTCCTTATTTCTTGTTTTCCTTACTACAATAAACTCGTTCCAGCATAAATGTGTTTGTTTTCTAGATCCATGGTGCTACTGGTATTTAAGAATCCAGTTAAGGTCATGCAGTAATAATTGCCTGAGATCATGCACTACTAGGCCAAGCCACAGTTTTCAGTGCTGAGCTAATACTGAAAAGAACAAATTTTCATTATAAAAACAGAGGCTTACGGTACAACCTATCCTACTGCGCTGGTGCAGTGTGTACATTTTGTGCATATTTCTACCAGGCACTGGAGTCTCTTTGTTAAAATAATAGCCCATAAGAACAGCAGCACACAACAGGTTTTAACAAAATCAGTCAATCTGAAATTAGAGATATCAGTCCAATATATCTGTTTCAAATGGAACCAAGTGATAGTAGGACAAGTTGGTAACATAAGCTGATGGATCATCACTGTCCTCTGCATCTGGAGAGAATTCAGTCCCATTTCCATATCTAGCAAAAGAGAAACATTATTAAAGTGAGTTTAGCACCAAGCAATTTGCAATGCTACTTAAAGGAGAAGGAAATGCATATTTACTTGGGGGTGCCAAATGTTAGGCATTAGGTGATTGTATATATACTTACCTGACACCCCGGGTTGGTGCTCCTATCAGGAGAAAACTGCACCAGCCCGGGGTATTTCCAGCGAACACCATGGAACGACTGGCTTCCTTCTTCAAATTTCCCGGGGCAGACGCATGCGCAGTAGAACAAAATAGCCAACTTCTTAGTTAAAATTCATCTTTCCACTCCACTACGCATGTGCACCCGAGTGAAGAAAGGAGAAGAAGGAAGCCGATCGATCCGCGATGCTCACTGGAATAACCCCGGGCCAGTGCAGTTTTCTGCTGATAGGAGCACCAGCCCGGGATGTCAGGTAAGTATATACGATCACTTGGGGGTGCCTAACTTTTTGCACCCCAAAGTAAATATGCTTTTCCTTCTCCTTTAAGTTACCACTTAATAGGAGTGCAACAAATTTGATTCATTCAGCTTAGGAATTGAAAAACTTGGTTGTCAATAAAATGTAAGTTGTAACATGTCAAAGCATTGACCACTGTGCTCCAAATCAATTATTATGAGGGAAAAACATCAAAATATCTTATCAGATATGACAGGACAATGTTTTATAATTCTATTCTACAAACTGAACTAGATTCAAGCACCTGACAGTGACACATTTAAAAAAATATGCTGCTACTGGTTTAGTAACACACAGCATCCAGTCAAATCTGTCAAACAGTGGACCAACAAATACTCCCTTCTAACTGGCCAACACTGGTTTGGGGCAGACATTACACCTCTTATTATAATGTGTTACAAATCTCTGCTGCAAAAGTTTGTCTTCTATCTTGCAATATATTTACTACCAGGTCTAGGTCACATTCATGAAGCAAATGACTTGCGCACGACCAGTATTATGTCAGCAGCATGGATACAAGCATTAACAGGTAATAATTATCCTAATGTTGTGTTTGCAATGATCAGTGACCCCAAATGTCAACTGTTATTATTACAAAATAATCATTTTTGACTCAGTTTTATACTGCATATGCAGGTTACAGAAACGGACCTATAAAATATGAAACTATGCCTTTAAATCCCATAACCTAATACCTGACATTACTGTTGCTTCAGATGTCCAAATCCTCAAAATATCTTCTGCTGGGATTATTAAAATGGCACTATAATTACTGTTCTGCAATCTCCGTTCATCATTACCTTGACATTTACAGCTCAAAAACCCCACTGAGATATTTCCAGACAGGTTCACAGATGAAGGATTCCGAATCAAATCTTTAAAAAGAGAATTGTGAACAAAGCTAAGGTTGCCTGCTTCAGATAAGATTTGCTTCTTTAGGCGGATCTCTGCACTTTGTAAAATGCCCAGCTCCAGACCCTGGCGACATTTGTATAGCTTTTTGATTACTTTTAAAACCTGTTATTTCTGGTTTTTAGTCATTTTATTCCCTGCATTTCATGTGCTTTTTGTTCTCTTCAGGGTTTATAATAAAAGCATAAGGCATTAACGTTGTGCCTTGTGTTAGTGAGGGGCAGGCAGGAGGCACACAGATATCCTCCCCTCCTGCCCCTCCATTAAGCACAAGGCAGTAGTAGAAGGAGGCACAGCCTGCATCTGGGTCCTGTGCATAACTCCTGCCTTAAGGCAATTACTAGTGCATTTGAGTCTGAGGGGTCTGTTAATCAACAAGACTAAGGGCTCTTACTCATGAGCGTTTTTACCTGCGCTCCCCTTTTCGGCGTTCAGCCGCAGGGGAGCGCAGGAATAGACGCATTTCATTATTTCAAATGGGGCTGTACTCACACAGGCGCATGTAGGCGCCGAACGCAGGTTGAGACGCAACATGCTGCATTTTTCCTGTGTTCGGCGCCTACACGCGCCTGTGTGAGTACAGCCCCATTTGAAATAATGAAATGCGTCTATTCCTGCGCTCCCCTGCGGCTGAACGCAGAAAAACAGAACGCAGGGGAGCGCAGGTAAAAACGCTCATGAGTAAGAGCCCTAAAGGTGTCCATACATGGGCCAATTAAATATTGTGATTCTGTCCTTCCAGAGTCTGCAGCTTATTGACCTGTGTATGGTCCCGACAGGCCTGCCCCACTGATATCTGGCAAAAAAATAGGGAGATAATGATAGGCAGGTTTAAAAATGTGGTTGGGGAGGACCATATCAGCTCCTTCCAACAGCATGCATTTACCACTGTGGGACAAATGATCAGATCAGCTCGATATTGCCCACTTCAAGGTGGGTATATATAGGAAAGATCTGTTTGTTTGGTAACATCGGATTTTAAATATATGGCCAGCTTACCTGCTTAGTTTCCAATCAACAATACCTTCGGTGACAATCAGAGCACCAAGAAGAATGATTACGGGCTCTTACACATGGGCCTTCTGCGTTCCATTTTAATCAATTCAACTGCAGAGGAGCGCAGGCCCAGACACACTCAATGCATCTTTAAAGGGGTGGTTCACCTTTAAGTAAACTTTTATTATGTAATTGAATGGCCAATTCTAAGCAGCTGTTCAATTGGTTTTTCATTTTTTGTTTTTTTTTTTAGTTTTATATTCATTTGCCTTTCTCTTCTGACTCTTTCCAGCTATCAAATGGATGTCACTGACCCCCTCTAAAAAACAAATGCTCTGTAAGGCTACAAATTCATTGTTATTGCTAATTTTTATTTCTGTTCTTTCTAGTAAGGTCCTCTACTATTCATATTGCAGTCTCTTATTCAAATCAATACATGGTTACTCAGGTAATTTGGACCCTGGCTACCAGATTGTTTATAATGCAAATTGAAGAGCTGCTAAATAAAAAGCTAAACAAGTCAAAAACCATAAATAATAAGAAATTAAAACCAATTGCAAATTATCTGAGAACATCATTCTCTACATCATACTAAAAGTTATCTCAAAGGTGAACAACCCCCGCTTTAAGGGGTTGCACCAAATGCAACATGCTCCTGCTGACTTAAACGGAACACAGGGGAGCTGGCAGGAGTCTAACTGGAGAATAATTTTGTGCCAGCACTGGGCAACCAGTATTATGGTGCAGAAAAACAATTTTACATTAGCGCTAATTCAAATCACAGGCAAAATTTTCAAAGCAAGTCCTAATTATTGTATTCTTTTTTTGCAACGGAATTTTGCAAAAATTCAGTAGCAGACTTACTGGGTTTGGGTGGAGTAAAACTGCTACTGAAGGTTTATGTCCCTTTTAAACCTTGTAATGGTTACCTAGCAGCTAAAACTTCACTTGGGACTTGGTCAAACCGAAGGAACCGGTAATGCTGTTACAGGAAAAACAAATAAACTCCCTTAAGTTTGCTTGAAATCTTTAATGAGAAATGCCTTAAGCATTCCTCTATAATTTGCACATTTAACCCTTTCCCTACCTGGTGGTGCAGCTGCTTCTGCTCCACCCGTAGCCTAGCAATCCATTTTTTCCATTCAATTGTACAGAACCTTGGCATGCAGAATCTGCAATGCAATCAGTCAAAATGTAAACTCAAGATTCTTTTTTTAAGTTAAAAGGCCTGAAGCTGATTTCTCTCACTGCAATATACTGCATTTTACTCAGCATATAAAACCAGTAGTCAGCACTCGATTCAAATGAAATTCTTGAAGACATGTTTAAGATTGTGTTGTAAATGAATAATAGATGAGTTATGGATCTGTTCATCAACAAACAACCTGCTGATATTAGGTCTTGGTT
This sequence comes from Xenopus laevis, assembly GCF_017654675.1. Classification (NCBI taxonomy): domain Eukaryota; kingdom Metazoa; phylum Chordata; class Amphibia; order Anura; family Pipidae; genus Xenopus; species Xenopus laevis. The sequence goes on along the minus strand of NC_054382.1, from coordinate 73,768,308 downwards.
ACTGTTATCTGCCAGGTAAGATGACAGTATGAAACTGACATTAGCAGCTTTGAGTTTTGCAGGAGCAGTAATGACCATACCAAGGCTTTATTTCCTATGCAGGCAACACAAGGCAAATAAGTCTGTATGACTAATGTATGCTCTGCAAGACAAGCTATTAGCATACTTAACCTGATTCTTCAATAAGGTACATGTGATGTGTTGTACTTTATGTTCATTACTCTTACTATAATGGAGTATCTTATCTTAGGGTTGCCCCTCACCCCTTTAAAACCAAACACATATGGAATCCACAGCCTGCATGGCTAAATAGCATTTCATTTAGATGCATAATTCATGGCTGCACATAAATCAGTTCAGTCTGCAGCATGCATCTAAAAATGAATTGCTAATTAGCTATCTGAGCAACTACGACAAACAATCTAAAGGTGGCCATACACGGAGAGATCTCTCTCCCATATGCCCACCTTGAGGTGTGCAATATTGGGCTGATCCGATCGTGGGCCCTAGGGTCCTAACGAACAGGAACGGGTGGTCAGATCACGGGACCGCATCAACGAACAGATGAGGCCGCAATTCTACGGGATTTTTAGTCCCTTATGATCGAGATCTGGCCACCAGTCGGGGGCCCCCATCCCCTCGGTCTGTCGGCAGCTTTTATCGGCCCGTGTATGGCCACTTTAAGACCCTTACAGAAAGATTTGTAGAAAGAGGGTACAAAGAAAAAGATATAGGAGAAGCATATGAAAAAGTAAGACAAGCAAATCGAGATGTTCGAGTATAGAAGAGAAAAACAAACACAGAATATAATGAAAATAAAAGAAGAGAATTTTGATATGTGCTTCATAACACAATATAATCCCGAAGCAATAGAAATAAGAACAATTGTGGAGAAACATTGGAATGTTCTTAGTTTGGATAAAGAATTAGAATTCTTCTTTCCGAAAAAAACGAAAAAAAAATTCAAAAAGCCTTCAACTTAAAACAAAAACTGGCGCACACTTGCAACAAATGGAAGGATAAAAAAAGAAAGGAGATATGTCAAGGATTGTTCCCATGCTGTCTTTGTAAAGCATGCAGATTTGGTGTGAAAACTAAAACTTTTTAAAGTGATATAACTGGGGAACAATTTCAAATTCAGGGAATTATCAAATGTGATACTAAAAATGTGATATACATGTTGCAGTGCCCTTGCGGCCTCCAATATATAGGTAAGACAAAGAAAATTAAAAGAAATTCTAGAAAAGCACAATAAAAATAGTTTTTAAAATGGTTAGGAATTGAAATAGTTAAAAGCAATTGGAGGAGGGGTGATATGGTGAACAACACACTGCGAAGAGAAAGTTGGTGGATCCACAGGTTAAAATCCTTGTCCCCCCCATGGTCTAAACGTTGATTTTAATCTTAGAGCCTTTGTAACATGAGGGGTTTTAGGTTACAATGTATTTTATGTAGGATGCTATGTTGCAACAATGTAGACGGGATGTTACTAGGAGACAGACATGTGAGGGACAGATGCTCTGGGAACAATAAAGTTTTCAAATTTGGAACATTATGGGTAAAAGAAGCAACTATCCAGAAGTAAGGACATCGCTCATTCGAAGAAGCCAGACGGCGAAAGGCGTCAGTGATGACACAGGAGTGTGGAAGCAGCTGCCGGAGACAAACTTGTTGGAATAAAAAAGACGCTTAAGGACTCGGATCACTAAATGGATGCACTGCAATGATTTTAAAGCGGTTTTAAAGAAGGAACTTTTGTGAGTGTGATCTTAACTATTTATTAAAAAATTTTAAACGCTTCCACACGTTGCTTCATTTTACCCACTAAGGATAAGAGAAGATTAAAAGTGAACCAGAATGCTTATCTCAAAGCCTGTCTCTAACTTACTTCTTGTAAGTATGATCACCTGCCAAACTCACTAGAACCGTATTGTGGGCTCTTGTTTAACTACAGCTAGACACCACGGGTGCAATTTTAAACATCTAATACCCTTTGTTTATAGGGGATTGTATTTCACAGGATGTATATATCCTAAGGTTGCATGCAACAAAATTTGTACTCATGATGACTCATGTAAGCGCCAAACGTGGGTGAAACGCAACATGCTGTTTTCCACTTGCATTCTGCACTTACATGCTTCTTTGTGAGTACCTGCCCATAAGGAAGAGTCAGCTGCATGTGGGCCTGAGCTCCCCTACAATTGAATGCATTTAAACTGAATGCAGGGGAGATCAGGAATAAATGCTGGTGATTATGAGCCCTAATTGTGTTTTTTGTCTTAATTATCTGCACTGCTCAGCCAGCCCAAATTGTCCAGTTTAAGCAAACAATTACTAGTTTTGACTAATTTGCTTCTCATAATGTAAACTACCTTTAGTTGATGGTAACTAGCTAGCACAAAGCCAGCTGATAGAAAAATATGTAAACTGTGATTATTTACTACCATTGCATATACAGAATGTAATATATTTTATATGTTCTCCTCTGTGTATGTGTGATTCTCAAAAACACAAGTTTATGTACAGACCATTAATTAGTGCACAGAGCTGTTACTGGAACTATAAATGACCTTATCACATAAAATTGATTGTCCAAAAAGTTAATAAAATGTTTTTGGAGCTGAAATTCATTTAAAAAAGGAACTATTAAATGAACTTCATTACATAATATTATGAGTCTTATGTCATACGCAAGCAGCTGCATACAAACAGACAATTTTAAAGGGATTTTTTTAATGTTTTCAAGTTAATGGAATGCTATGACCATATTTAGATGCCAGTTCAAGCTGTGTACTTGCAGCCACAACTTCTCTTAGCAACACTGGAAGTTAGGCTGTTGGATTTATGTAGTCACATGAAACAGCACAGCAGCCATGTGCTATAAAATGTATTATAAAAAGCCATGTTAATTTAGTTGCACTTTAAGGTACCCCCCAGAAAAAAATACAGAGGGCACCACTTGCTCTTCAGGTATGTTGGAGACCGAATGTTAATATACACATCTGATATATACTGCTAATGCTGTTCATTGCTGAGAAACAGGAGGGTCAATGACTGGTTAAAAGCAGACTGGTAAGAGGAAACCCTGGCACAAAAAGAATAGTTATTATTGCAGTGAAATACATTAAACTCACAAAAGATCTGTGGAATCGACATCCAAATCTGGATCTTTCACATGGGGAAGGCTGTGATCGATCACTATGGTTTCTGTGTTTGCCAAACAGAATCCATTGGAACGCATGATTTCTGAAAAAGATGGAAAAATAGGGGTTTATTATCATGCACCCCTAAAAAGGTAACATAAGAAGTATGATAATATGGGGAACACTCTACTATACAGACATACAACATTAATAAGAGCATTGTATCCTATTAACTGTTGGAATGGCTGTTTATACAATAATTATGTATACATAAGTTTTTTCAAATAAACAAGTGGTTTTTGATCACTGACTCTACCTAGCCATACATCTTCTACTTCTACCTAGACTTAAATCTTCTACTTCTACCTAGACTTAAATCTTCTACTTCTACCTAGACATAAATCTTCTACTTCTATCTAGACATAAATCTCAGCAAAGAGCACACACCATTGTATTGGGCCAGATTCAATTCAGTGAGAAGGAGGTTTATCACATGAAAACTCAAGGACGAGATTCAATTTGAGATGCAATTCTATTCAGAAAAACTTGTCTCACATTTTATCTTGTGGAAAAAAACTGTAACTGAATTAGGAGAAAAGTTTTTTCTCCAAAAATGTAATCTTGTCCATGAGTTTTCACGTGATAAACTAATCCATTTTCTACTACAAATATAGTGTGTGTTACTTGCAAACCCATTATCCAGAAAACGCTGAAATATGGAAATGCCATATTTCAGAGTCTTTTTAAGTAAACAGTTCTTATTTTAAGTCTGATTCCCTTTTTTCTGCAATAATAATACTTTATAGTATTCTAACTAAGCTGCATAAATCTATTTTGTTTTTGTAATTTTTATTGTTAGCAGATCCCATAGAAGATGCTATGCCTCTAATTAAAATATTTAACTTTATGGCACTAATAGTAGTATGCACTTTATTTATTAAAAGCAAAATAAAATCTATTTGTAAGAAGGGCTTAGATCTCACTTTATTGTTCTCTAAACAGGTGCAGTTTTCATTTAATTTTACTTAAGTAAGATGATCCATCATACAATCATACATCACTGCCAAGAAATGACCCTGTAATCATAAAAAAATTGCAGGATGGTTGCTTCGCTTTACCCATAAATAACTTAAAGATGGCATCACCTAGACGCTGGAGTACCTGCCTAAGGAAGAAATAGTCATGCAAAATATTTATTGATTTCAAACTCCAACCAAGCGTGAGACCTATGGGAAACCCTTGGATATAAATAATTTGGTCTTCAGCAATAAAAAGATGGATAGTGGGCATGGGATTAGGAAACTGTTAGCCATAGGGGGCATATGTGTTTGGAGGTGATTGGGTTTGCTTCAACAAATGTTTTCCCTAGATTTATGAGGTGTTACTCAAAAACCTTGAACGGATCTGTATAATCTAAATTTTTTCATGCTTAAAAAGTCAGTATAATATATGCAAATTTTGGATTTTTGTGATGCTGCATTCCAGAAAAAGTTGCAAATACTATATTGTATCAAGCTGAAATTTACAAGACACTAGGTCTCATTTACTAAGAGCTGGCAAGGTTACCCTGATTAAAACACATACACATCATCATCATCATTTATATATACTTGCAGATAAGCAGCTTGCAGTCTTTGCTCTCTCCAAGCTCTGTGCAGTTATAGAAGAAAGTATAATGTATTTCTCGCTGAGTGGCAATGTATTACATGGCATGAAACAACCTGATACCACTCGTATCCCTTTAAAATGGGCACTACTTAAGGGGGTCAAAGAAAATGAAAATAAACCTACCTGCCAGATGTTTAATTTTGAAACTAAGAACAGATATATTGCACACAAGCACTTCCCCCGAAAAGAGTGATTTACAAAGTTAAAATGTAGCACTGAAGGGAATATACACCCACAATTTTGCATAATAAAAAAGGCAAACCTCATCAGTTTACCACTGCTGGGTACAGGCCCTACCTATATGAACAATGACATTGCAGCATTCCATAGGAGTTCTGAGCAGTGCATGTGATGTTAAGGGGCTAACATCACATTTCTTTCACAGTGCCAGGTACATCAGCTAGTTATAAACTGTATAACTTGTAAAGCAGATGCCTCATTAATATTTCTATAGCACCAACACATTATCCAGTTCTTTACATAGAAAGCTTATTCATACACCCATCTGTCCCAGTATGTATGTATTAGTCTGCCAGGCTGCTGTACTAATGAATGTGCTCTACTGGGTACTATTGTGTTCTACTTTAATTTTACACTACAGGGAGGACAGATTCTCCAAGGCAGGCTCTGGGCTTGGAAAGCTGTGGCACACTCGCCTCACTTTCTGGTACCATATCCTCATCATAATTCAAGATCACAGTACTCGCAGTGAGGTACTATGTATTAAAATAAGCATTTTTACTGTATATGTGTGCTCCTGGTAGAAAAAGTGATTTGACTGTATTATATAAACAGTTAAAGATGTCAGTATGAAACTGCACCAAAATCTGATTTCATTGAAATGTATGTAGCTTCCCAGAAAGAAGTTGACAAAACCTCTGTCCTTGCTTCCAGTCAAGTGGACAACTCTTATCCTGTCCTTCAGAACCCTGCACACAATCATCTCCCCATACACACACACTCCTGGGCCTTGCGCTCAGCTCACGACAATATTTTATCTCAAAAGCTGAAATATATATTTTTCACTAATTGCACCACGCTCTGGAATTCTCTAGCAACAAACCCTTGACCTATTCACTCATTTCCCCTCCAAAGTTTGTTCTATCTCCTGATTTGATTGTACGTTCTTCAGGACAGGCAACTGTGTACCGTGTAATGAAGCACCTACGACATATTATTTTCACTGTCTAATTTATTGTATGTACACCACCATTTGTAAAACACAACATAAAGGTATACATGAAGAAATACAATTTAACACAGCTGTATTACTTCACTTCAAATGTATGTATATGGCCATCTAGTGGTGCACGTAGAAAGGACATGCTTTTGTACCTTGGAATCCATTCCAATTATGAATTGAGTTTCACTCTGCCTGTATCTATGAAGGAAAAACTTTCAGTCACTAAATAGAATGGTGATTAGCCCACTACAGCTAGTTTCAATACACTTAATTTCCTCTGGGATTTGTTTAAAATAGTTTTTGCAATTGGTTTTCATTTTGTATTATTTGCTGAGTTATTTAGCTTTTTATTCAGCAGCTCTCCAATGATCAATTTCAGCAATCTGGTTGCTAAGGGCAAGATTTCCCTAGCAACCATACATCGATTTGAATGAGAGACTGGAATATTAATAGGAGAGGCTCGAAAAGAAAGACGAGTAATTAAAAAGCAATAATATTAAGTTTGTAGCCTTACAGAGCATTTGATTTTTAGATGAAGTCAGTGACCACCATTTGAAAGCTGGAAAGAGTCAGGAGACAAATAATTAAAAAACTACAGGTACACAAAATAAATAATAAAGATCATTTGCCTGCGCTTTTCCACAGACCAAGATCACCCCCCCTGTGGCATTACTTCAAAGGGGTTGTTCACCTTCCAAACGCTTTTTTCAGTTCAGTTGTTTTCAGATTGTTCACCATAAACAAATACTTTTTTCAATTGCTTTCCATCTTTTATTTTTTACTGTATTCCCAAAATTGAAGTCTAAAGTTTAATGCCAGTGTCTCTAGTGTTTCAGTCTGGAAACTCCAGGTGGAGATTCTGAACTGTTACAATTTGCTACATTAGTTGATACAATTAATTGATACATTTCTCAGCAGTATCTGTGGAATATTAGCAACTGCTTTATCAATTCTAGCAGCTGCCTTTAGTGACACTTGGGAATTCTGCTCAGAAGGGACAAAGATAAAAAATGTATCAACTAAATTTATCAATTTAAAGGATAAGTAAACCTTTAAAATAAGTGAAGGTGATAGTGCTATTCTAAGCACTTTTGTAATTTACATTCATTATTTATTTTTCTTTATTTCCAAGATATTAAAGGATACATGTACTTTTACAATGAATGAATTTTGTTACAGCAGCGCCACCTGCTGGTAATTTTCCCACCATTCTGACCACCAAGTAGTCAAGGAAGTTGTCAGGAGAAAAAAAGAGGCTGCTCTGATGTTCTTCTGCTTAGGAAAGGTTTGAGAACGTTTTTTAATTTTTTTCCTAAGCAGAAGAACATTAGAGCAGCCTCTTTGTTTCTCCTGACAACTTCCTTGACTACTTGGTGGTCAGAATGGTGGCATAACTAGATATTACTGGGCCACACAGCCTTATGTCTAAAGGCTGACCTATTTCACCAATATTTCTTAAAACTGTATAGGAATTAGGGCCTCATGGGTCCCCTATACCTCCTGGGGCCCCCTGCAGCTGCAGGATCTGCTTCCTCTGTAGTTACGCCCCTGATACTTTCACAAACAGTATACTGTATAAAATTAGTCAAACACTTACCAGATATTTTAATGGGACTCTGGAAGTTTGGCTGAATCTTGTGTACATTATCATTTTTTAATACTTGGTCCAACGGAGACCTCTCAAAGAATGTGAGAACCACTTCTGATCTTGAATACTAAAGAAAAAGAGTTGAACATGTCAAGACTCCATGTGCTACTCATCACTACTGGTGTGTGTATCTTCAGACACGTGTTTCATAAGCATGTCTGGACCTTTTATAAAACGTCTCCTGAAATTCAGCTCAGATCAACAAATGGAGAGAAAAAACACCAGTCAATGTTAAACTTAAATAAGAAATTTAAGGAATTGTTTTCGTTTGAGCTATTACAGTACTTCAAACAAATTAAAGGAGAATTCAACTCTCCATATAATAAACCTCCTGCCACACATAGTCCCCCCTCCCGCCCGATAACTCCAGTAATTGCCCCATATCCTGTAATTACCCCTCGTTGCAGAGTCTGACGGGCGCCATCTTCTTCTCTTTGGTAATCTTCAGATCTTCTTGCTTCCCTTCGGCTATTTTCATCACTTTCGGCACATGCGCAGTTGTCTGGAAACGGAAGATTGCTTCAACTGCGCATGCGCCGATACATCGCTTACTTTCTGGTTTTATTATATGGGGGGTTGAATTCTCCTTTAAGCGATTGCAAATGCCCTAGTGACCAGTGTATGAAAGAAGAAGTTGCATAAAAGGGGAAGTTCCAGATATACAAAATTTTCCAGCAAAAAATTATGTCTCAACATATATTTAATAGGCATAAGGGGCATTTTCCCAGACATAATCAGGACATGGGACCCACCACCAGACTTTGCCTATGATACATGTATAGGATTTATTATCCAGAATGCTTAGGACTTGGGATTTTCTGATAAGGGATCTTTCCATAATTCATTTCATAATGTGGATCTTCATAACATTTAAAAAACATTTAAATGTTAGATAAACCCAATAGCATTGGTTTGCCACCATGGCTATGGATTCATGCAGATTAGGGACCAACAAAGTGGTTTTATTATTAGTGATAAAGGGGGTATCACTTTTAAAAATTAAAATTATTTCCTATGAGAGATGACCATCCTGTAATTTGGGGCTTTCTGCTTTACTGCCAAAAAAAGGGATCCCATACCTGTAACTTTTGACAGAAGAAACCACCAGATATGGCAGAACCCTCAATTTAATCAACTAGAAGTATGGTTATTTGAATGTGTTTTCTTTTTTCACTTTACCTTTTCTAGAGTAAAAATTTTCTAGTGGAACTTTCTAATAAAAGCTTATGTATTAAATGGAGAACACCCCATTTTGTCATAATGTTTTATCTTCTCTAATGGATTTTGGCCCAAGGTGGCACATCTAGGATAACAGTAAGTACATGCAATTTTTTATTGTCTTCATTATTATATTTAAGTTATACTGTCGTGGGAAAACTTGTTTTTTCCCAAAAACGCATCAGTTAATAGGGTTGCTCTAATTTTCAAATTCGGCATCTGGCTAGATGTGATGTCCATTTCCAAGGTGCCCTTAACCATGTGACTTGTGTTCTAATAAACTTCAGTCACTTTTTACTGCTACACTGCAAGTTGGAGTGATATCACCCCCTCATTTACTCCCCAGCAGCCTATCAACAGAACAATGGACAGCTAGCCAGCAGTTACCTAACACCTCTGCTGAAGGATTTGTTTGCATTGCTAAAAGTGCTCCCTTCTTACTGTTTGGGTGTTATTCTTATGTCTACCAGTAGGTTGGGCACGACTTGGGTCATATTGAAGTATAATGAGAAGGGGAGAAACAATAGCCATCTTAAAGCAGTTCCATCCTGAAGTGCTGGCTCATTCTCAAAGCTCAGAATCAGGCACAATGCACTGAGATGGCTGCCTCCACACCAATATTACAACTAAAAATAAAATACATTTGTTGGTTTAAGAATAAAAATTGAAATGGTAGAGTGAATTACAGTAGAACCCCCATTTTACATTTTCAAGGGACCAGAAAAATATGGTGTAAAATACAGGAAAATGTAAAATCAGGGAAATGTATTATGTACGATATATAGGTGAGACCACAAAACAACAATGTAAAATCAGGGATAACTTAAAATGAGGGTTCTACTGTATTTGCAATGTTAACAATTTAGAAATGAAAAAATAAACCATAAAATCATGACAGAATCCCTTTAAAGTTCACTTGTTTCAGGGAAGTTTTATTACAAATTTCTTGGGTCTGTGACTGCCACAAATGAGACCTTGCTCATTGGTACCTAAAATTGGTCCTGCAACCACCTGACACTGCTTAACTACAGTCCCCTGTAACTAAATGAGAAGTGCATTTACAAATAAAAATGGAAATACCTTTAATAAGTACATGCTTTAAAAGGGGTCCCATGTAGTATTTATATTTCCCAATTACCAAGTACAGATCTGAGAAACAATCTTAATAAATTGTAATAAAGGGAGGTGTTGAATGACTCTGCAAGCCTAAGTGGGTGTTGAGAAATAATTCCTAGAGATAGACTAGCATTGTTTACTTTCAGTCCTTGGAATCAGGTATATCTGTGTAAAGAAGAATAAATGTATATTTATTTCTGGAAGTTCAGATAGTGTCAGTGTCAGACTGGCCCACAGGGATTCCAGGAAAACTCCTGGGGGGCCCAGGTGACAGTAGGCCTCTTGCTTCTAACAATTTGGCCTTTTTCATGTCATTCCATATTTCTTTATGGGAACAAAGAGGCTTAATAATGGAAGAATAGCGTAAAATATGTAGAGAAAAGAGACTAGGAGAATAAAGAGGTTGAGTGAGGAGAGGAGGTATAATAATTTAGAAAGTGGGCCCTCAGCCTAAGGTTTTCTGGTGGGCATCCCAGTCCGACACTGGATAGTGTTTAAGCACCAACTGAAAGAGCTCAAAACTGGATATTCTGGTAATTTCAGGGGAACTGCTCCCTGAGTGCAATAATGGTTACCATCAGAAGATATGATTGGTTGCCTTTTGAATGTTTGCACTATGGCAGCTTCCACATACAATATACATAAATACAGAGAATGAATGTCTTCTACACTAAGGCATGTCCACTTGTTACTCTTTAAAAGGGATGAAAAATATGTTTTAATATTTCCCTTAAAGGAGAAGGAAACAAAAAAAACTAAACCACCTTCAATATGTTTTCCACCAGGCGCCCTCCTGAAACGCTGCAGTAAAAATGCTGAGATTGCTGCTGCTTCTGTGCACCAGCGTTCAGAAGTTTCACCCCTTTTCAAAGTTTGGCGCCGCCATTTTCAAATTGGCGCATCATTTCCGCCCTGCGCTCAACTGCATACAAGGAGCCACACCTGTGCTAAAGTAACAAGCTGTAACTGTTACTTTATGAATTACTACAGACCTCAGTCAGACAGACCCAATCGCTGGCTGGCTTGTTTAACACTCCCCCTTCTCAGCTCCTGCGCTCGCTCGCTGACAAACTGTTAATTAAAACCAGAGCGAGCACAGGAGCTTCAAAGCTTCCCCTAGTATCCTAGCAACGTGTGCACATGCGTGTGCCCTATTTGGACGGATTTCTGGACATCAGACAGGGTATGCTGTTACATACACTATTGCAGCAAAAAGATTAAGGGAAAAACTAATGAGGGAATGCTTGGGATTAAACATATATAGTCATCTTTGGTAACAGTTAGAGCTTATGTTGATTTTTGAATTTCCTTCTCCTTTAAAGTGGACCTGTCACCCAGACACACAAATCTGTATAATAAAAGTCCTTTTGAAATTAAACATGAAATCCAATTTCTATTTTGTATTAAAGCATTCATAGCTGTTGTAAGCTCATTTAAAATCTCAGCTGTCAATCAAATATTGTCTGCCCCTCCTCTATGCCATGGGCATAGAGACGGGACAGACAATTACCTTCATTTTACATTCCTAGATGTCACTGCTCTCCACACATTCCCCCTTTCGACGGGGCATGGGAATGGACATCGGGTCCCCCATTCTGGTGCACAAACAAGATTCTAAGATGATGCAAGGCTTGTCTTAATAACAGTGTCCACAAAATGGCTCCTGCCTGCTTGCTAGAATTTTGAAATAGAATAGAAGTACACTGGCACTCAAGGTAACATCAATGCAGGGTTACCCCTTGCTGTTTATTTGGTGCGAACGTGCAATGTTTCGGGGCGAAAGGGGTTCGCCCCGAAACATTGCATGTTCGCACCAAATAAACAGCAAGGGGTAACAGGGGTAACCCTGCATTAATGTTGCCTTGAGTGCCGGTGTACTTCTATTCTATTGCATATTGGAGGTTGCCGAACTGCTAACATTGTGCACCAGGCGTTCTCACAGCATAAAGATTCAGGAGTGTGCTCTGCTTCACCTTCTTCCACTTGTATAATTTTGAAATCCCAGACTGAAGGAAGCAAGATTCAAATAATTTATATAGTTAGCTTGACTAATGTGATAAAATGGGATTTTGAATAATTTTTTTGGGTGACGGTTCACCTTTAAAATGCAAGCGGCAAAATACATACCTTGCAAGGCATATTTATGATTGTCTTCAAAAGCTTCTCTACTTCATTAAGTCTTGCTTCAATTTCATGAGCATCTTTAATTGTAATAAGACCTAAAACATAGGGAATATACATATCAGTCACCATGATCTTTTTTTTTTTTAAGGACTTTTAAGGTAACACCATGTAAATTTTTAAAGGATCTGTACAGATTATTTTACACAAACAAATGTTCCTGTAGCTTCAGTACACTCCCTCAGTGGGATGAGTGGCTTAAATACGTTCTAAATTAGATGTTTTCAGTAACATAATTTACCATCACATTTTACATATAGGATCTATTGTCCAGAATGGTCAGGGTTTTTTTCTTCTGTATAAGAGGTACATGATAGGAACATAGGGTTGCCGCCTTTTCGATAGCTCAACCCCGGGCAGGGAGTGGTTGACATTGGGGGCAGGGTTATGGTGTGGCGATCAGTGATTGGCTGATCGCCATTCCATTAACTTCAACCTCCTGTCCAGATTTGCTCATTTGGAAATCCGGACTAGCAGTTTTCACCCGGACAACCCTTCCAAAAACCGGGCTGTCCAGGTGGCAACCCTACCAGAAAACACGGTGCCACGTGACAATGGTGTAAATGCTTGCATTGATATCCCTCTGTTGGAAAATCTAGAAGCAATCTTACAATGCAGCATGGTTTAGCACCTGGCATTTTGCAATACACGGAAAATGGAATACACAGCAGACTGAAATTCTTGTTTTAAATAACCAGTAAATACTGCTCAGTTTTATGGCATTTTAAAAAAGTAGTAATCTGGCAGAGGTTCTCATGATACTACACAGATCTTTCATGTTATCTATTCTTGGTACTGAATGTTCTTTCCAGAAGTGAGCAAATTTAATATACTTTATAAATAATACACATGCATGCTCCTTACATATCAACAACATTTACAATTTAAAAACATCAGTCAGTTGTGGTAAACCTGAAAATAATATTTAAAAAATATATACTTTATAAATATTTCTGCAAGTGCAGAGTAGGTTGTTCATTTATGTTCAATGGGGATCTTTACAGGCTGCTGTGTGACTGTACAAAGATGATTTGTCCCTATCTAAACCAGTGGGACAGACAGAGCTACATGCCATTAGCTGGTAATGATGAAAGTAGGAACAATATATCTAGTTTACACGGAGCTGGTGAACAAATGCAAGCTAGAGTCCCATGAGGGTCTGGTTAGGCAGACATGTGCCCAACTCGGACCTGCTGACCCAGACCCACAGACCCACTAAATGCCCACCCCATCCCTGCTACCTGACCCTACCTCCACCTTTAACTGATCCAGAGATCTGCAAAACCAGAAGTGGTTTCAGCACTGACCAGACTTGACATTACTCCAGAGGCAGATTAAGGGAAATAATACTTTTTCACTCAGAAAGGCAGGGGATCACAAGCCTGCAGTCAACCCAGGCATCCTGGCAGGGAGGGTACCCAAGGACAGAAAAACGGGTTTTCCCATGGGTACCAAACCTGATGCTAATACAAGGATTCACCAGATCTATGAAAAGGGTTATATATATATATATATATATATATATATATATATATATATATATATATATATATACATGTAGATCAGGACAGCTCCCACCTTCAGTTAAAGCTACCTCGTAGCTGCCCCTGTGCCCGGAGTAGAATATTGATACAAAAATGAACAAAAAACCAGCACCAGGGGTCTTTGCAGTGAAAAAAACTTGTATTGTCACATTAGTATGTACAACCGACGTTTCGGTCCCTCTTGGGACCTTTATCAAAGGTCCCAAGAGGGATATATAAATATATATATATATATAAATATATATATATATATATATATATATATATATATATATATCATTTTACTATGATCTTTGTTATGCCAGAAGAATATTGTGGTGGCATCATACGGGTTAACAATATTCTGGACAAAGGTGTTACGGTAAGAACCTTTATTTAGATTACACACCTGGGCGCTAACAAGGACTTTCTTTGTTTCTCATAGACTCATAGTGGTATATTTATCAAAGAGTGAAGTACACAGTCCGCTAGTATGAAATTCTGCCACTCTCCATTCAAATCCCATAGAAATGAATATAGAGTGGTGGAATTTCACTCTAGAGGACTGTAGTTATCTCTAACTTGACTCTTTGATAAATATACCCCATATAGACTCCACTGAAAGAAATTGTGTATACTTCAAGAAATATGAAATTATGGCGAAGCAGTATTTTGTACAGTTACGCAACCATCAATGTACACATTTGTAAATATATAATTTCTGTAACAAAATTTTTAGCCCTTTGCCTTCCTGCCGACATTTTTTATTTATGAAGGCCAATTGAAAAGCTGCTTAGAATTAGCCATACTATAATATACTAAAAGGTTAACCACCCCTTTAAAGTTAAGACAACACCTTACTGCTGCATGCTACAATGTGTTTGGATTACTTGTTGGGTCTATGATCACCTAAAAGGAGCATTTCTATGCACTTTGGCACACCAGCCCTTGCATCTATCCAATTGAAAGCAGGTCCTTTTGTGTGTTATTTGTAAGGCTGCAAGATGGCCCCATTTTTTTATGATCCTGGGTGTTAATAATCATACTGAATGCAATTTTTTGATAGAAAAGAACAATATCAGACTTGTGAAGACCACTATTTTTTCCAGAAAAGGTGTCAACCTTACCCCCCAAGATACGTACGTATCACCAAGATACGTACAGGCTCTTAACAATTTACTTTATTATTTTATTTGTTCTTTTTTTCATCTTTATAAACTAGGGATGCACCAAACCACTATTTTAGGATTCAGCCAAATTCTGGATTCTTCATGAAAGATTCGGCCAAATCCTGAATCAAATTCAACTCCCAGTTTGCATATGCTAATTAGGGCTAAGTAGGGTTTCTTGTTTGTGTGCCGAAATGTCACAAGATTTTAAGTATTTGGTTCGTCCGGGCACTTGGATTCAGCTGATCTGAATCCTGCTGAAAAAGGCAGAGTGCCAAACCAAATCCTGGATTCAATGAATCCATATTATAAATGTTGGCTCACATTACCATAGAAATCAAAAAAAATATCCAGAGCAGAAAACATTATATTTTACCTCACTATTTCTAAAACCTGAATCAGCCAATTTCTCCAGAATTAGAAATGTTTTCATATTACCAGATGAAAACATCCTTATCCAAAGAACTTGGCCCAAGCCATCAAAAGCAAGTGAGATTTTGTAATGTTGGCAGACTCAGGCTTGTGAATCTATCCCCACAGAGTTGAATACATATTCAAAGCCTAACAAGGCATTTTTCAGCAGTTACGTAGGATATTTTTGTTACTGCCTCTTCATCTGTGAGAGAAAATGTTGTGTTCTGTGTTCCGTAATATCAGCTATTTTTGGGGCACTTTAGCCTAAATGAAAGCACATGCCTTTTTTATAAATCCATGAAAAACTGTAATTAAAGTGAGCACTGAGAAAACAATTAGCACATTGTAAATTATCAGATTTCAGCTATAGCTTGTAACTACCTCACTGTGCACTTCCAAGAGCAAGAAATGAGCAAGGCTATCATCAATATCTTTCCTCCAACTGGCCCATCTAACACCAGTCAGGGGGCGGGGCAGTGATTCAATGGGGCGGGGTCATGACATCAGGGGCCAATGGCCACGTCAATCATAGGAAATCCTGCCTTCTTCTAATTTGGAAAACCGGGCAGGCAGTTTTGACCCGGACAGCCCTTCAAAAAAATGGACTGTCCTGGTAAAAACTGGACAGGTGGCAACTAGTGATGTGCGGGTCAGGGTTTCCCTGACCCGCAGCCGACCCTAACCCGCCCTGCTAATACCCGCACCCGCTTCCGGGGGTCCTTTTATAGACCTGCGCTGACGACATCACAATGACGTCACAAAAGGGGCGGGACGAGCAGACGCGACACTATAAAACCGGAACCCGGAAGCCGGCATTTGAAGGTGGCGGACGGGGAATGCAGGAGAAGAGCTCAACCCGCACCCGGCCGCCACCCGTGAGGAGCACTGCGAGGTTGACCCAAACCCGCCCGACCCGCGGGTCCAGTGGGTATCGGGTCGGCCCGCACATCACTAGTGGCAACCCTACACCTACCTAACCAATGAGGTTCTGATTACTTTAGGAAAACATTCCGAAGGTAAATGTGAATGGTTAGTACTTTGAAGATCCCAAGAAGAATCCCAAGAAGAATCCCAAGAAGAATGCTGGGTTTAACCGCAGAATGATACGTAGCAATAACACATTCCTCCCAACAGCCCCTTCAAGTAGAAAGTTCACAGAAGCTCATGATAATTTTACAATTACAACTAAAACATGAAGCTGTTGAAAAGTAGGTATGTGTAATCATAGAAATTATTAAAAAAAAAAAAAAACATACATTAAGGGGCAAATTTACTAAGCTTGAGTGAAGAATTGAATGAAATGAAAATAAACTCGAATTTAAGTTTTTTTTGGGTACTTCGACCATCGAATGGGTCAAATTAGATCGAATTTGATCGAATCTAATGATTCGAACGATTTGAAGTAAAAAACGTTCGACTATTCGACAATTCGATAGTCGAAGTACTGTCTCTTTAAAAAATACTTCGACTTCATACTTCACCACTTTAAACCTACCGAGCTGCAATGTTAGCCTATGGGGACCTTCCCCAGCTCTTCTCTAAGCTTTTTTTGATCGAATAAAAATCCTTCAATCGATCGCTTAAAATCGTTCAAAGCATTTGCGCTAAATCCCTAGAATTCGATATTCAAAATCGAAGGATTTTACTTCGACCCTTGATAAATCTGCCCCTAAGGGGCAGATTTATCAAGGGTTGATTTTCGAAGTAATGGGAGTTTTTTTGAACTCCCATAACATCGAAATTTGAGGGAAAAAAGACTAACCGAAATTTATTTAAAAAACGAAGTTTTTTCTGCGGGTGAATAGGCTGTATTTGAATTGTTCAAATCGAAGTTTTACCGCATTTGTATAAAAGGATTTGCCCCAAATAACTTTGAGTTTTCAAAGTCCTCCAAATAAGTTCTAGGAGGTCCCCCATAGGCTAAAACAGCAATTTCTCAGGTTTTAGATGGTGAATGGTCGAAGTTTTAAAGAGAAAGTACATAATAAATTTCGATATTCGAATAGTCTAATTTTTTTCAAATTTGAATCGAATTTTGGCCTATTCGATTTGATTTTTTTTTTACTTTGAATTTTCAATTCAACCATTGATAAATCTGCCCCTAAGTCTCAAATGGGGGAATGAAATGTTGGTTGCTAAAGCAAAAATCGTTCGCAATGAGAATAAATGTTCACAAAGTAAACAATTTCGCCTTAGTGAACACTTTGCCTCTCATACGACTAGTATATTGATTGCAAATTTTATAGTTTGTGATAGTGAGTAATAAAACTTCTTAATGAAAAAGTTTTGTTTGCTCCAAATATTTATGCCACCTTTATGCAATTAAGATTCTCAATGTAATAAAAGCTGTGCCTAGGGTGGCCTTAAGGTGACTATATAATTGAATATATGTTTTTTTGAAAAAATCTCCATCAGCCACCGCAGGAGACTTTCCACATAAATCTGGCAGCAGACCTGGGGGGGGGGGGGTGAGTGGTAAAGGGCCAGCTGCACTGGGTGCCAGCCTTGACATATGCTGGAAATGATGTGGGGGTTGTGCTATTAGGTCTGGTTCTTAGGGTGGCACTGGACCTAAAAACATAGCTGGCTACATGGTTGAACCTCATAGAAATTGTGTTAGAAAAACTGCTCTTACATAAATTTCAGCAGAGATATATTAATTTTTTGGGTACCACACAGTGGCACTATATGTAGGCAAAGTGCAATTACTATAAGATCACATTCTTTTCATTTCTTTCCTGTGGAACTGTGATACAGGTAAGAGAAAATGTGATATGAGCCTGCCTCAGTCTGGGAAATTCTACCTCTCCAGATTATTTCATTATTAAGTTTGCAACGGAAAGAACATAGACATAAATATTTAAAAAGTAAGGATAGCAAGGAAGGGAAACACCACAGACCCATTTATCAAAGGTCGAATTTCAAATTCATGTGCACTTTTTTAAATTCGAATATGCTCACAATTCCACTGGGAGGTTATTTAAGAAAAAATTTGAATGTCTAATATTCGATTGATTGGTTCCGACCTAGGCTTAATTGACAGGTAGGGATGGGCAAATTTGACCCGTTTTGCTTTGCCAAAAGTTTGCCTCAGGTGAAAATTCTCTGAAATGCATTAAAGTCTATGGGTGACAAAAAATTTTTTGATGCGTGTCATTTTTTTTGATACGCAACATCTTTTTTTCTTCCATTGGAATCTATGGGCCTCATATCCGCAGCGAAAAAAATTGCTCATCCCTATTGACAGGTCATCTAGATCTGAACTCTAACAAGAATGCCTAAGATGAAAAAAGTTAATGCATAACAATAGCCTAAATTATGTTACATATTGCACTGATGGTAAATTACAACATCTCCTCTGAGGATTATATTGAAATGCCCTTTATCTCTATGTAGTGGCATGCAGGCTGCATTGGTAACGGTTTTCATGCAACTAGTCGGATTAAGTATGACTGCTTTAATGCTTTGGAATTGTAGATTAAGAATCTTATGTCACTGTACAGAATTCAAGTCCCATGTCATACTGAGAAATATGCAATTTAAATGCGGGAAAACATTTGTGGGTGTGGGAGAGGATAACAAAGTGATTGCTTTGTAGATTTCCTTCTGGTAAGATCTTGCAGTATATTTTCTTTCACCCGGCCCAAACTGGCAATCTGTAGATACTGGCGAATGTCAGAGGGGCTACTGTAAGATGGCATAGACCAGGGGGTCAGCAACCTTTTCTATTAAAAGAGCCATTTTGCCCCTCTCCTCCACTAAAGAAAAATAGTCTGGAGCCGCAAAACATAGCACAGTTTATAAACTTTTAAAAGTTTGTAGTGTTCTGCTCATGTTAGAAAACTGACTGAGCTTCAAGGCCTGATTGCTTCTGGTCTCCACTTTGTTGTTCAGATATGCCAGTATTGAAGCATTGTCTGATACATATAAACTGACCTGCATGCTCGTCTTACATGTTGGCCCAGCCAGTAAGCAAGGGTTAGAAGGACTGTGGTACTGCAAGTAACTATAGGATATTTATGGGAAGGAGAGATTCAGCTGGTGACCAAGTTTCCTCTGCTGTGTGGTTCTGCTCCCCAGCACCCCAAACTAACGTCAATGAGAATGATCAATCAGTGTGCGCCTGCTAATTGTCTGCCCCTAACCAGGTGATTAGTGTTGTGCCACCACACAAGATAGGCTCTTCTTTTGGGCGAAATCAAGATCCTCTGGGAGAGACTGATGCATATCCACTAGGTTAATATGTTGTACTGAGTTCCCTCAGGTAGAACTGGGCAAATGGAACCACTTCTAAGGAGGTTACCATAGAGTCCTACATCCCCATGGCTAACTCTGCTTAGGGTTTGTGCATTTCCAGGAGATGGCAAATGAGAGACTGAACGGTTATATACTTGTCAGGGGACAGGAATACTCTCTAAACCATGGTATCAAAGTTCATGCCGAGAAAAGGCATGGGGACCAGTTGGGACTTGATGGTCAGGCCTAGATTGATTAAGGTCTTCACTACCATTTACAGTTTTGTATGATTTTATAAATAAGGCTGAGCATTGATTAGAATGTGTAATGGAAATTACTTGTGCTCTGAGCGAGGCTGCTGCTGCTGTCACTATGAATATGATACTGTATACAGTCTGATGTCAGGAAGAAGGGAATGGCCATGAGCTGGTAATGAATATTTAAGAAGTCAAAGTGCAAACATGTCTGACAGGGTCAGAGCATTTGGATTTGTTGATGTGCATTCTTAAAGTTGAACACTGTGGAGAATTAGTTAGGATTCATGGGTGCAATGATAGAATGAAGGGACTCCATCTTGAATTGGATGAAAGAAGGTATTGAGAAGCATCTGAAACATGTCCTGGATGTCCTGATGAAAGGCAGCATGTTTTTGTATCTCTTTGGGAACTCTAGACATGAGTTCATGAAGTGTGTGTCAGGAAAGGGGGTCTGGAACTCTAAGTGGTCCCTAGAGGCACTATTTTGTGAATTTAAAGCCAAACCTCCTGAACGTTAGAGAGGGCTGACCTTCAGGCTAAATTAGACTTGTCAGTCAGCTGGGGGCTGGAAACATCTTACCAATTCCCTTTGCCAGGTAGATTATACGCAGTTAACCCTGCTGAAGCTCAGGTGAAGGCTGGTTGATGCACAGAATCAGAGCAGTGAGTAAGTGATTTAGTAACAGCACTTCAGGATCAGGATGTACTTTTGAGAGAAACACCTTCAGGAAGGAAAGTGGAAAAGTAGTGAGCTGCATAGTTTGTAAATGAACAGGGCAGACAGGGAGTAAAATGAACAGTGCAGGGAGGGGGTTAAATGAACAGGGCAGACATGGAATGAAATGAACAGTGCAGGGAGGGGTTAAATGAACAGGGCAGAGAGGGAAGGAAGAGCAGTTCAGGGAAAGGAAATGGTGATCTGATGTCTGCAGAGAAGGACTGAATGTGACATCACAAACATGCACTCCCTCATTGGCTGCTGTTTTGTAACTTAGGCAGAAGGTGCCAGCGGCTCTACACCCTGATACTGGAGACTGCTGAACAGAATGTTTGCAAAGGGGGAGGGCTGAGCACAGTATTCAAGCTAATACAGATATTTTTGACCCAAAAGGTATTCAAATAAAAACAATTTCTTCTATTTTACATTATTTTACATGGTTTGATGCATTGTGAAAATGTGTGCTATATGTCCCCTTTAATAACAGGAGCATTACCCCTAATATTATTTTTATTGCTCTTCATTGTGCTCCATTAACAGATATTCAAATGCTGTAGGTAATTTGGAAATGAATTAAGAGGGTTATTGTTTTCATTGATTTAAAACCAGTTAAGTGTTACAAATGTGACAACTTGTGGCTGATGATGTGTAGTAAATATAATTCCCCCAGATAATTGAAAAACATATAGTTAATTTACAGTGGTGCAAGTAAGTGGAAACTGAGTTCCCTCAATATTATGTTTGTGGCAACAGAAAGATCTGCAGGAAAAGCTCCCTTTAACCTCTCATGGTATGTGCCCAATGACCAGATGTCTAATTTTATCCAATTGAATTTGTTGGCACTTTATAAATAAACTTATAATAGTAATCATACAAGTTATAATACATTATAAGTCAATATGTTTAAATGAGATTTCCTATAAATTAACTTTATGCTGATATTAATGAAATAATATATCTGGATTATGCTCAAGTCAACAGGACTTTAATTGCTCATCAGTCTAGACTCTATTCTTAATAGGCTCACTCCCCAGTAAAAGAGAGCAGAATGAAGTCATCTCCATTGCACAGAACTACACTGGGTAAGGATAGAAGATCAGTGTTTGCTCTGAAGGCTGAAGGAGCAAAGTTGAACGCAAGAGGAAAGAGCATCCTCAGGCAACCTACAGAGCACACACAAAGCCTCACTGTCAGCTGCTGGCATCTCACAGCCTTTTTCCTGCCAACTGATGCAGTATCCTTTTCAAGGCAATGGAAACGAAGGCAACAAAAATTAATATGTTCTATTTACAAGTAGCTGAGACAAGTGACCCCCCTTAGCCTGACTGGCAACTTACAGAGGGAATGTTTCAGGGTCAGAGGCGAGACTAAGGAGGATCACTAGACTGGAATTAAGATCAGCAGAAAGTACAATTAACATGAAGGCTGATGAAACCAAGCTGTTCTTTGTGAAGCTGCACTATATTTTAAACTATAAAATGCAGGCTTTTGGAGGTTTTTAAAACTATGACTTTACTCACAAACTCTAAAACCATGGTTGTCATTGAATTTATTAAAAGATCAGATTGTAAAAAAAAGTGCAAACTGAAAAAATGCTTTGAATGATGCAATAAAAATATCAAAACGTCGAAAATTTCTAAAAATTTTATTTTTTCAGACAATCTCTAGTAAAAAAAACCTCAGAAAATCTCTAAATGAATTGATTTAAAGGGCTCCCATAGGATCATCACGGTTCCCATTGACTTCTATAGCAGTTTGGCAACTTTTTCTTGGCAAAGTTTTGCCTTAAGGAGCTTTTGGTGATTTTTCCACTTAATAATTATCAACTTTTGTTTAGAGATTCAAAAAAAAAACTAAATTTGATTTGTTAGTAAATGGGCCCCTTAACGTGGAAATTTAAATAAAACCTTTATCACACTGCAGATACAGGTATGTGATCCATTATCTAGAAACCCATTATCCAGAAAGCTCCGAATTACGGAATGGCCATCTCCCATAGACTCCATTATAATCAAAAATCATTTCCTTTTTCTCTGTAATAATAAAACAGTAGCTTGTACTTGTTTCAAACTAAGACTTAATTACTTCTTATTGAAAGCAAAATCAGCTTATTGGGTTTATTTAATGTTTACGAGATTTTCTAGTAGACCTAAGGTATGAAGATCCAAATTACGGAAAAATCCTTTATCCGGAAAACCCCAGGCCCCTAGCATTCTGGATACGAGGTCCCATACCTGTATAAGTAGCTTTCCATTTGTTTTTTTATGTTTTTTTTATTTTTTGAATTTTTCATATTACTTTATTCTCTCCCACTAAAGTGAAAAAGCTATGGTTATTGGCACATTCAACAGCTTCTCCACTAGAGATTTTTTGCCAGTGAAGAAATTGCTAATCCATCTTCCCAGTACTACAAGTTTTTTTTTACTTTTACACTTTTTGCTAGGGTCAGTGAACCAGAACAACAGTTAAATCATCTTTAATATTGAAATTGGAAATTTTCTTTTTATTCTACACATAAAAATATTTAAAATATGATTATAGCAGGCTGTAGGGCTCAGTTACAAATTCACCCTAAAATTGTCATGTTTTTTACCCTAAGCAGTATTTTTCCCAAAATCCCACCAATATGGATACAAATTACACATGCAATATTTATTTCTGCCTCATTTGTGTGGGTGTAGACAGGACTGCAATCTGTTTGACACTTCACTCATGGGGATGGAATTTGGTCCAAAGATGCCTATCTGTGCATTTTCATCCTAAAATTCAGCCTGTGTGCAGTGACACATACTGTCAATCAGGGCCGCCATTAGAAATCACGGGGCCCCGTACAACAAAATTTTCAGGGCCCCACCCACCCCGCCCCGACCCCCAAGCCCCACCCTGGATCCCACCCACTCCACACAACAGTTAAAAGACCACACAGACATCAGTGCTAAAAAAGGTAACGCCCCCCACACACACAAGTTATAAAAAGCTATTGATGGTCAAGGCCCCTTATAAGTTAAAAAAAACAGGTGCCAGGGCCCCCTTAAAAGCTTTTTAAAAAATTGGTGGTCAGGGCCCCCCTACAAGTCACTTTGGGTCTTTTCGCTGCTTCAGGATTTCAATTTCGCCTGTTTTCTTGACTTCGGGTCCTTTTGCCGCTTCGGGAGTTCGGCTTCAGTTATTTTCGTGGCTTCGGGTCTTTTCGCCGCTTCAGGAGTTCGGCTATTTTAGTGGTTTCGGGTCTTTTGGCCTCTTCGGGACTTCGGCTGTTCGTAACTTCGGAGATGACCGCAAGGCTTCGGCGCTGTCAAGGGGGGCCAGCTCTTTCGAAAGTGCAGCACTGCCAGGCACCCCTTCAGGCAGGTTCTGTTGCATCAATTGTGCACTTGCATGTGATTCATCAGGATCAGGACAGCCTGAAAGACTGCACTCACATTCACTGGAATTTGTAAAGTACACTTTGCACTTGCACTTACCTCTTCTTACCCTTGTTAGGTTTTCTGCCGCCTCTCACTACCTCTAATTAAACCACTGATCTCAATCATCAAGGGGGGTTTGGTCATCAAAGGCCTCTCTTCTTGATCAGGAAAGGTCAGGAAAACCTCAACCCACACCCAACCCTAATCGAAAACCTGTACCCGGCCCTAACGCGCAAATTCTTTCTATTGTAGAACCTGACTCAACCATACCCTTCTCACTCTACTTGTGTGTCTCTGGTTAAAAGACAGGGAATCTTCAGGAGAAGTTTGACCTGCACCTAACCCGCCAAACTATAGGTAAAACTGCTACTGCTTGCCCCTATCATGCATACCATCAGAGCTTCACCCCCCCTCTCCCTGTCATCACATTGTGTCACTACTTGGGAGGGGGTCAAGTTTACCCTGGGCAAACCCTTGGGGTGAAGACACATGGAGCTACAAGTAGCAGCTACTTGTCACGGCTACAAAATAGCAATGTGCGGGTCGGGTAAAAGCCTTATGATAATTTTAGTTGTAATAAAATAATGACCTTCTTTTTTCCAAGTTTAGACTACATGGGATTTTTATATAGTGCCACGTGTAGTGTTTTCATATTACCCAAGTCTAACTCTCAGGAAATCAGCCAGATATGCTGTTCTCCACAATCTCTGATTCTCAGTATAACTTGACTGAAAGGTCATCTCATTAAGCAGCAATACTAAGAACACAAAATCAGTTTTCAGCTTTGTAACCAGAGCTTCACAAGGTTTTTTTTTAAGATAAAGAAAGGGACTTGTGAAAAATGACTAAGGAAACAAAAAATATATAAATGATGGATTTCTAGCTTATGAGCCTTCAGTTGTTATTACCACTCCCAGAAATCACTAACTAGTAAGGGAGTCAACTTCACAAATTCTTTCTCATAGTTTGGAAATTCCTGACCTTTGTCCTAAAAAATGTCTACCAACTACACAAGGTAATTAGCAGGTAATTTGTACAAGGTCAATGTACTAATGGCCTAAAGCTATGCTTCCTCATAAGCATGTTAGAAGAACACTGCCAAGTGTAGGAGGGTAAAGGTTAAGCTCACCTTTACATCAGGCAGTTCCCATAAGGGTTAAGCTAGCTAAGGGCTGGTCCTGCTTCACAGTTGGGAGGGGGAGCTGTTTCCCTTTCCAGGTTAATGTGTTTCCAGGTAGTTCTGTAGTTGGCCATGGTTGTCAGGTGTCATAGGGGCAGATTTACTAAGGGGCAAAGTGGCCGTCACTAGCGAGAATTCGTCAGTAAGCTCATCTGTACGGACATCGTCAATTTACTAGCAGTCGCAGAAGTCACTTTCATGCTAAACATCCAAAATGACAGAAATGCCATAATGGGGCTGCCTGCAGCAAAGCACGGACTGTGAATCAGCCCCAATGTTGACATTAGCTTTCTTCTTTGCCTGCACCCGGAACCACTGTGTTGGCCATGGTGCAGGGACATGCTGCAGATTTCAGAGTGAAAATGCAAACTCTAACGTTTCACAGCTAAAATTTGTCATTTGTGACTGCACCCAGGCCAAAGCAATGCTTCCAGGTGCAGGCAAAGAAGAAAGCTAATTTCAACGTTGGGGCTGATCCTTTGCAAACGATCTTTCATACTTAGAATAAGAACACTAATTACTCTGAATATTTTTTTAAACATTGAGGTGTACTGCTCCTGAAGAATACTGCTTACGCTAATCAGATCTTATAAACAAATGAGCATTATAAGCCCTATCTACACTGTATCATTTTTCTAGGACTGGGAAGCAGTATAGTTGGATGCAACTAGTAAGAATGTATTGAAGATGGATAGTAGCCAACTGCTGATATGAACAAAAATCCAACACTGTACCTACTACCTGTACTGGCACATAACAATGCTTGGACTAAATTGTTGCTTCAAATCCCTACAAAACCTAAGGTTTCCTCACAAACACCAGACCAGTTTTCAATCGAACAATGAACTGAAGCAGAGTAAAAAGAGATAGTAATCGGTAATAATATGATCCAAAGTAGTTAGATGGGGAAGTAGAATGGCCAATTTGGATTCGATTTAAGATGAATGCTTATTTACAGGTTGGAATATTCCCAGGATCCTAACATGTCAACCGTTTCGGCTAAGATTTCGGGTAAATGGGTATGTGTTGTGAGTAAAGAAGCAGGAGTGATACAAAATGTTTTCATTTCCATTGTTGTGAGCCAAAGTTATTGATATTTATTGCAATATGCCAGTGTAACATTAAGTACAGATCAATTTAAAAATTTATTTCAAATTTTATTTTTAACCAGGCATAATGATGGTGGCATTATGGTGGCGCAGTGATTAGCACTCGGCACTCAGATCTTGGTTTTAATTCTAGCCAGGGCATTATATGTTCTCACTGTGCTTGTGCGTGCATGTTAATTGGTTCCTGATCAGGGGTTCTGCTGTCAACTTGCCTCTGTCAGCACCAGCTGCAAAAAGCCACTCTTGGTAACTTTAAGAAAGAGCCAAAATTCCAAATTTAAGATCAGATTTTCGTCTCTTCTAGTGTCCCACGTCAAAGCTCCTGAAATTAAGCGAGTATATATCCCAACATCAGCCCTTTTTAGCAAGTCTGCTATTATGACTCCACAAATATGCATGTTATCATTTAATAATATTTGTTCCTGTTTTGCAAAACCATTTTCACACTACTAGAAGATATAACAATTTGGACTCATTATTACAAACTGGATCCTATGGAGCTCTTTGTACTATTAATTTTTATTTATGTTTTAGCAAGAACAGCTGTTCAAAATAAACTGAATTGCTGTATCTTGTCTATAGGGTAGCATGAAACTATCGCTATAGCCATCACTATATGCAATTCATACAGACTTTTGCTGTTATTAACATATTTCCTATTTAAACCAGACTGTACAGATCACATGATCGTATGATTCAGCTGCATAAGGATTCTGTCCAAAAATGTTAGTAATGCCAAAGAGAGGGAAGTGCAAAATCAAGATTATCTAAAAAAGAATATTGGTTTTTTTTTGTTCTTTCACTTAGCTTCATCATTTAAAAGCTGTGTTGCAGTCAGTTTTACACAACACTGTGGCTTAGAATGCAGGAAGAGTGAGAACATAAGAAAGCTGATGGGGAATCATGTATTCATGTTTATCTGGTTTTCAGAGAGCAGCACAAAATGCTGACATAGACTTTGCAATTCCTGCAGAAGAGTCTGACGCTTTCCTGTTTTTTAAAGGAAGTATCAATGTCACTTTTTATACAAACGTATGCCTTGCCTAACCCCCTCCTGCTGGTACCTTTCAGTGCTGCACATTCCTGTTAGGCTGGGTGTGTTCCAAGTATAGTTACTAGAACTAATAAACCGGCAGTGTCCTCTTTTTTGCACATTACCCCACAGGTTGTGCCCTAAGCAGCATTCTTTGTCTCCCTAAAATGTAATGCATAAAGCTGCGTCTGCAATCAGCAACACTGTATTTAGAGAGGGTATGTGTCTCCTGGAAAGTCCAGTTGGCAATTAAATTCTGGTCCTAAATGATGGTGTAAAAAAGAGGTGAAGCATTTTATACACAGCATTTTCAAATGGTCACTGCTTTGTGTGTGTGCAGGAAATGTATGCAGAAAATGTTGTGGATAATGAGTTTTCACATAATGGTTTCCACCTGGATAATGGATTTGCACATGATGAATCCCATACCTGTAATCAATATCTAATATCCTTATAAATTACAAAAAGGGATACACCATTCCCTATATATGGAGTTGCGATGCTGACTGTACCCCTACTCCCCTGTAGGGAATATAGAGCTACTATATTTGACTGACTCCCAAACAGATCACCTGAACTGAAAGCAACAAATAGCTTTGGTGAGCAAACAGCAAATGTATTCTGGGAATATGTAGAAATTAGGGTTAGGTTTATAGTTTAAATGGACTCAACAATTATAAGTTTGGAATTAAAGGGGAACTACACAGATCAACAAAAGGTAGGAGAAGTTGCAGTGATTCTGTTGCCTGATGAACAGTATCTATTGTACAGCCCCTAAACAGCTTTGATGTTAGTCCCTGATCCAACCTCCCATCCTTTATCCTACCACCATCAGCATTAGGGCTCTTACTGACGAGTGGTTGAAGCTGCGCTCCCCTGCGTTCCGTTTTTCAGAGTTCAGTCACAGGGGAGCGCAGGAATAGACGCATTTAGCTTTTTTCAATGCAGGAAAATGCAGCATGTTGCGTCTCAAGCTGCGTTCGGCGCCTACACAGGCCTGTGTGAGTACAGCCCCATTGAAAAAAGCTAAATGCGTCTATTCCTGCTCTCCCATGCGGCTGAACGCTGAAAAACGGAACGCAGGGGATCGCAGCTTCAACCGCTCGACAGTGAGAGCCCTTAGGCCGGTGGTTAAAGTCCTGCACAAAATGGAATACAGGCAGTGCACTTCCTCCAAGCACATTCATAAATGTTCATTACATCAATAAGCAGTGTGGCACCAGATATATAGACCTGTTAGGCTAAGCACTCATAGGCCAGTGGAGTTGCAGATATATTGCTTCTGTTTAGCCTGACAGTAGGTAGAAATGTTGAGTTATATACATCTGCACTTATGGAGAAGAAGATTAATGCCAAATATCCAAAATAAGGCTTCTGACACTGAGTAATACCACAGTACTGAAAATTGTGGTTCTGTCTTTTCATATATTTACGAAAAAACTAAAGCAGCAATTTTATTATACTATGTGAAAAGGCAGGCATATGGTAGTTATTTCAATATGAAAGGGTCTAAACGGGACACTGGTAATAGGATATCCTATACTTGATAATTCCCTTAACTATTTCCAGACTAAGAGGGAATATGTTTATAACTGCTGCATTTGAAATAGCTGGTGTTGGTTCAGAGGGCAAAATAATGCCAGGTACTCCCACAGATTATGTTGAATGGATTTCCATATGATAGCTCCCCAGGGGTTTTAGCCGTAGGAAGAAACTGGGAAGTGTAACTAAGCATTTGAATTGTATTCTGTTTAGTGAAAGCAAATACAGAGTTTTAATATGTTAAAGGGATACTGTCATGTGAAAAAAAAATGTTTCAGTTAATAGTGCTGCTCCAGCAGAATTCTGCACTGAAATCCGTTTCTCATAAGAGCACACAGATTTGTTTATATTTAATTTTGAAATCTCACATGGGGCTAGACATATTGTCAGTTTCCCAGCTGCCCCAAGTCATGTGACTTGTGCTCTGATAAACTTTAGCCACCAAACCAGCCATTACCTTAGCACCTGAATACAAACTTGGTTTAGACCAGTGGGCCCCAATCAGTGGCTCGTGATCAACATGTTGCTCTCCAACCCCTTGGATGTTGCTCCCGGATTTGTGGAGAGGCCACCAAGGCCCGGGTCTAGGGCGGCAGGATTTTAGGGGGTGACATGCTGCCCAACCACACCCACATTGGTTTAGAAACACTGAACGCCAATCTCCATTGCTCTGGTCCCAATGATGAAAATTTTATTGAATAAAAGGGAGGGGATGGGGTGACGAATTACAGCAGACCTAGGGGTGTCCTCTATGTAAATCCGGCCCTGCCAATGGCCTCAAAACAGGTGCTTATTTTTCAATTCCTGATTTGAAGGCGAGCTTTAACTGCATAAAAACCATGTGTATTGCCAAACAGAGGCTCCTGTACGCTGCCAGTCAACATAGGGGCTACCAATAGCCAATTACAGCTCATATTTGGCACCCCCAAGAACTTTTTGCACGTTTACTTTGCTCTCCAACTTTTTTTTTAGATTTGAACACACCTCCCAACTGTCCTGTTTTCAGCGGGACAGTCCCGCTTTTGACAGCTCAACCCACAGTCCCTCGTTTGTACTGGAAAGTCCAGCTTTTCTCTGCACTGAACAGCCAGAAAAAGAAACAAAGTCTAACTCAATTGGCTTTTGGCAGAGAGCCCAGAACAGCTAACGGGTGCAAATAAGATACTTTTGTAACAATTTTGGGATAAGCAAATAAGTAATTGTAACAATTTAGATACAATTTTTGGGAAAAGTCAGACTCACAGCTTAAAGGGCAATTCACCTTCATTAGGAAAACTGTAATAACTGAAAATAAAACACAGAAATATGTTCGAACTTTCATAACCTGCCAAATTTTGTAAAATGTTTATGGTAATTAGGGGCTGTGGTCACGAAAATGGGCGTGGTCAAAACAAAAAATTCCTGCGCACAGCATTTTTTTTTATCCCTCTTTTTATTTCCACAATGTTGAGCGGTATGTTTGAATGTGGCTCACAGGTAAAAAAAAAAGGGTCGAGGATCCCTGGTTTAGACAAAGAAATGCAACAAACCTTCCAGCAAAGAAGAGCGGGACAACTCGCCGTGATCCTCAGGGAAAGAGTCCAGCAGCCTCCTGAAGAGTCGCCCCAGGTCCGAGTAGCTCCTGTGCAAGTACAATATGTCCCTGTCTGACCATTCTGTCCGGATCTCAAAGAACTCCTCCTCGTCCCCCCTGCGGTTAATGATAAGTCTCCTGATCCCGTTCACCCAACAGTCCTTCACAAACATATTCACCAGGGACGTGCCCGCAAACACCGCCGACGCCATCCTCACCCCTCCCCAGGCCGTCGCACCCACATCCCAACAGGAGACACAAGAGGCACCAGGGCTTGTTCCAAAGCTTCTGCCGCTCACTGTTCTAGCGGGTTCTCTGTTGAATCCAGACGCCCGTATCCCAAGCGTATCGCACTTTCTCCGGCCGATAGTGTTGAGGCTCAGACTGTATCCTCCCGATCAGTGGCCCTGACAGTGTATTCTGGTCAGGGAACACGCGGCCCCCGTGCAATTGAGCGCATCAGTCGCACACAATCTTCCAGTCCTTACTTTATTGCCACATTGTGTAATACATCACTTCTGAGTAAAGCTAACCCTCCCCATATGTCTTCAATGAAGCACAAAGCCGCTCCTGGGAGTTTGTCCAAAGTTATCACTTGTGAGAATGTTCCCCGGGGCGAGCTGCTGAGGGAGTTGCAGCAGAGGAGGAAGATGCAGAGCGGGTGCTGCTGTCAGTAGAAGGGCTGTGGCAGCTACGTGTCCGCTTAACTTCTTGCTTCCCGCCCCCAGACTGCCTGTGTGTGTCTCCTAGTGTTACAGAACAGACCGGACCTCCCTCTCTCCCACATAAGTGATGGCTGCACAGACCGGGGCTCCTCACAACTTTCCAGCTGTGTATCTGCAGCAAAAAGGGGGATTGGCTTCTCCATGTAAAGAATGCTGATCCCGAGTCCACAGTGAGGTCTGCCCTTGAGCAAAGCGATCTCACCACAGGCCTGTCACGTGCCAGCTTAGGGGGGCAGAGGCCCTCCAGCACCGCCCTGCTGCGCCCTCCCTGAAAACACTGCTTACTCTGTTCTACAAACAGGGGTGTCACATGGAACAATTGCTTTCCCTGGCAAATAAATACACAAAAGCCCATATGTCAATTGTTTTAGTCCGGCTAGCATCAATTCTGTTTGGTCAGGACTTATACATCTTTATTATCCACATAATGCACTTTATATTTTTATTAAGGACCTTGCCACACACTTTCAACTCACCATCTGCTTTGCGGTATCCTTATTCAGAGGACTTGGTTGGTAGCTACAACAGCTGGAGAAAAGCCTGATACAATATTTGTGTCATCCATAGAAGTTTGCTACCTACTGTATACAAAGGCAGACTTACTGCTGTGCAAAACAGTGCAGTGCTTGTTAAAATAAAAATAATACCAAGTAACATGTCTGGATTGGCAATTTGTGGATTCTGGCAAATGCCAGAGGCAGTGGCATATACTAGTTACTGGGCCCTACAGTAAATTCAATTTAGAGCCTCAAAACATTGGTAAATTGACCTATTCTACCAAGGACTGTAGGGGGCTCTTACTGGGCTCACCTTGCAACCACAGGGTCTGCCTCCTCTGTAGTTACAGAGGAAGCAGGGGGGCTGTTGTAAGATGCCATAGTCACTTTTTAGTGGGTTGGTGGGGGGGCTGTATACATGAAATGACAGGGCCTATTTTAAATCTTAGTCCAGTCCTGGCAACCTATGCTAATAAGTGGTCAGTTCATTTCTGGGGTGACAGTGATTGCTAACCAGTGACTTGCGAGCAATATGTTGCTCACCAACCATTTGGATGTTGCCCACTGGTCTTAAAGCTGGTCATTTTTTACGATTATGGCACTTCCAGTTGCCCGAAACACCAATCAACACCCACAAACTCATACAAAATTCGCTGCCACCAATCACAGGAAAGATATCTTCAGTTGTTATACACAAGGCCGGGCCAACCTGGCCAGGCGCCCTAGGCAGCCTGGCCAGGCATAACGCCCTCAGGCACGCATGCGCAAAAAACCAAATGTGCACATGCACGAAAAACCAAACGCGCGTATACGCATAAGAACCCGGAGAAGCACACACACCGCCATACATCTGCCTGACTAGGGGGTAGGAGAAGCAGAGAAGGCGTGTGCCTGGCGCCCCCCCAGCTTTGAGGGCTATGGCTCACTGGTACACACTTCCAAGCTAGGGTTCACTTAAATGCATCAAGGACAAAACTTATTATGTAAAATTTAGTATTATAAAAGGTATAGCATATGAACAAAAGATGATACAAAAAAGGCATAAAAATATACAGTCACAAACAATGGCAAAATAAAAAGGGAAAAAACCACAGAAAGCAATACTTTTAACCAAAGATATAGAATTCCTGGTCCTGGAGGCAAGGGGAAACAAACGGGATTTTTTTATTATTAACATGTATTTATATAGCGCCAACATATTGCGTAGCACTGTAAAGTAAATGTGATTATACAACTACATCACATGAATTACATATATAGAATATATGGAGTAACAAACATCACAATCAATACAGGTACAAAAAGGTGAGGAAGGCCCTATGCATAGGCATACAGTCTAAAGGGAAGGGAGTAATACACAAGGTGTGGGAGTGGGCAAGATCGAATTGAGTGGGTGAGAAAAGGAGATTTTTAGTATAACTTACCGTTAAATCTCTTTCTCTCTAGGCATGAACTTCCAATCGAAATTGGTCCTCCAAAGTAAATCCAATTCTGAATCAGAAAAGCTGACTATATATAAGAGTTTTCCAGGTATCAGGTAACACAGTGTGAGCTTTTTATAACCTCCTGAGTGTATGGACCGGACCAAGAATATAATGACCATAACTCCTTATAGGAACATAGGAAAGAAATGTTATTTTATTCAGTGGCCCTAGATTATTTTACTGATTTCATTTTTTGGAATACCTTGGCCTGTTTATTAATTAATACAGGCCTGTATAATGAGGTGTATTTTTGAATTCCTGGCTAGAAGGCAAGCTTTAGCTGCATAAAAACAGATGTACTGCCAAACAAAGCATCCTGTAGCATGTCAGTCCACCTAGGGGCTACCAAACAAAGGAGAAAGGCTAGATGAGAATTAACTTCAGGCGTCAGCAGCCCACACATTACCAGGGGTGGCAATAAGCAGATCCTGGTAAATTCACGATCTTAATTTCCTATTTTTAAATCTGAATTTCAGCGCTTCTAGTGCAGAGAGAGCATACCTGCAAAAAGCCGCCTCACCGCACCAGGCCCCCCAGAAATGCCCCTACTACAAAATAGCAAAATACTGCCATTATTAGGCACCCCAAGGATGCTTGTATTGCTCCCCAATTCGTTTAACATTTGAATGTGGCTCAAGGGTAAAAAAGACTGGGGAATGGGGATCTCTGTCTTGAACTAGCCATCCAAACATTAGCTGTGACATGTACTTATAAAAGCCATCATGTTGACTTTAAAACACAGCCAATCCAATATTCTGCAGCTTTTTGCCTGTGAGATTAAAGGTATAAAGTATATTTCTTTTGGCAGCAGTCAATTAACAATTATGTTGCACTACAAAGTCTACCCTACCTTGTTTTATACCTTATGTTGCAGGAAGGGCTCACTGCTGAATGTAGCCAATGAGCACTGTAATGCCACATCAGACACGGCGTTGCAAATAGAACTCAAGCTTTGGTGGGAACTCATCCAAAGATTAACAAAACACATAAGAGTGTTTGACAAGTTAAAGGGGTTTTTCAACTTTGAGTTCACTTTTAGTTTGATGTAGAGAGTGGTGTTCTGAGACTATTTGCAATTGGTTTTCATTTTTTATTATTTGCGGTTTTTGAGTTATTCAGCTTTTTATTAAGCAGCTCTCCAATTTGCAATTTCAGAAACCTGGTTGATTGGGTCCAAATTACCCTAGCAAACATGCATTGATTTGAATAAAGACTGGAATATAATTAAAGAGGATCTGAATAGAAAGACGAATAATAAAGAGTTGCAATAACCAGTCATTTATAGCCTTACAGGGCATTTGTTTTTTAGATGGGGTCAGTGACTCCCATTTGAAAGCTGGAAAGAGTCAGAAAAAGGCAAATAATTCAAATACAATAAAAATAAATAATGAAGACCAATTGAAAAGTTGCTTAGAATTAGCCATTCTATAACATACCACAAGTTGACTTAAGGTGAACCACCCCTTTAAAGAAATCAACCCCACCTAAATATTAAATATGTATTTTAATTTCATATCTTTAATATTAGTAAACTTGGGTCTCTTTAATGAAACATACCCTAACTACTCTTTAGAGGGGTTTGTACCATAGGACAGGGATGTGTAATCTACAGCACTGACCATATAATCTGAGTGGCATAGAAGCAGGGTTGGCTATCAAATAGTGAGTGTATGTTCACCAACTCTCTACAAAAAGGAACATGGGTATTTACATATACAGATTATCTGGGTATTTCTCCTTCAGGTCTGGAATGGGATTCGATATAGGCCTTGGCACTGCAAGTTTACAGAGGCCAAAACAACACTCCACTCCATCAGCCAACTAAATAGTGTCTGTCTATGGCAGTACTGTCCAACTTCTGTGGTACAGAAGGCTAGAATTGTTATGGCTTACTTGGTGGAGGGCCAATAATGTCCACAACCATGTCCACATTAATGGTGGTAACATACCAAAAAACAAAATGGTTGGTGCTCACTGCAGGGATATCACTCATCACTCATTTGTGAAAATTGTAAGTCATGCCATTAAATACTCTATACTGTACCATAAACAAAAAAAAAAACCTTGGGTGAATTCATGGGCTTTATACTTTCACTCTCACAGACAAAAAACTGCAGAATACTGGGATGAATGTGGGTTAAAAAAACCTTGTATTTTTATTTATCATTGACTTGGTATAGAAAGATAAAAGTGTTTCCATTGTTAGTTGAGTTTCCCTCAACACAGGATCTTGCACGGTGTAAGGAATTCTCACCCTATGTATTTCTCAGGTGCCCTTGTCCCTATTCTCCAAGGATCTGTTTTCTGTTAGAACAGTTCTGACTGTTAGGCATTCCAAAATGTAGATGTTTATGGCACATGCCTAGTGTGCCATATTGTATTCCCTCTGGTTCATGTAATATTCTAAACAGGTCATATCTATAAGCGGTCTGTTTGTCTGCTACCAAGTGTTTCTTACAGGTGCCTTGCAATCTCTACTGAAACTAGGCATACATGTGATGGATGCTTTCTGGTAAGTAGGAGAGTAAGTATTTCAAACTTGTTGAATTTGCCACATGCAGGGGTGTCTCTCTCTCTCTCTCTCTCTCTCTCTCTCTCTCTCTCTCTCTCTCTCTCTCTCTCTCTCTCTCATGGGCTCTCTCTTCAGTGATATTAATTCCCGATTACAGATCTTTGTAGAGCCTATTACCCCCCATTGGGAAAAAACGTAGCTAGCTATATCCCGGTAAGTACTGACATGGAGTTCGAAATGATTGTATCATACTTACCGTAATCTTCCTTTCGCTGAGAACTCCATGTCAGTATGTTCCCACCCTTTTACTGTAAGTTTTAGAAACCTGTTACAAAGACGCCGGTAAGTGGGTGTGGTTTGCCTTTTAAAGGTTTGGGGAGGGTCCTTCTGATGGGAGCAGGGGGGAGGGGCTATCCCAGTTAGTAATGACATGGAGTTCTCAGGGAAAGGAAGATTACGCTTAAGTATGATACAATCTTCCCTTTTCACATGTCCTTTAATACCAATGGAAATTTCTATCATGGAAAGCTGCTTACTCTTTTTATTTTGGGAAAATATTTTTTGGGTACATATCCCTTTTATGAAATTCAGGGACCACTACTGTGTTTAAAGCCCTCACTTTACATTAGATGTACATTAGTGAATTAGCAAGACAACTGTTTAGAAATAAATCTTTGTATGTATTTAGACATTGTGGTCAGACCAAAACATACATTCCGGGCACACACATAAGCACAAAGATCACACATTGAAAACCACAGTGCTACGCAATATGTTGGCGCTATATAAATACATGTTAATAATAATAATAACCATTAGATTTCTCAGATTAAAGCGCATCTTGTAATTAAAAAAGCTTTTTATTTATGTTCCACAAGAAAGTAAACTATTTATGTTTATACAGAATAGTGCAATACAGACCCCCCCACAAAAAAAAAAACCTTGGGTGAGTTCATGGGCTATATACTTTCAAAACTTTCAAAAGCTGCAGAATACTGGGATGAATGTGGGTTAAAAAACTTGGCTTTTTATTTATCATTGACTTTATATAGAAAGATAAAAATTTTATTTTTGTTTAACTCATTTTTTGTTCTTAACCATGCGGGCACAAAGGAAGGTAGTCGGAACACAGGGAGGTAGTGCATACCTCCCAACATTTTTTTGGCCACACCACCTAATTACCATGTTTATTTTACAAAATTTGGCAGGTTATGTAAGTTCGAACATATTTTTGTGTTTTTTTTTCAGTTATTACAGTTTTTTCATATTTCAAAATTGAATATAACAAAATCTGTTTGCTCTTTTGAAAAATGGATTTCAGTGCAGAATTCTGCTGGAGAGGCACTATTAACGTTGTGGAAAAAACATGTTTTTCCATGACAGTATCCCTTTAAAATATTTTAATCCAAATTATGGAAAGATCCCTTATCTGAAAAACCCCATGTCCCCACAGATGGTGCATTTTAGAGAATGAGAATACATTCATGTAATGCGTGGTATAAAATACATGCAGATGTTGCCAAATTGAAAATATCTAATGAAACACTATGGTTATTATTTAACAAGTTTTTGTTGCTAAATAGATTTTAGCTGGAAACGATTGTATATTAGGGGGCCGATTCACTAAATTCGAGTGAAGGATTCGAAGTAAAAAAACTTCGAATTTCGAAGTATTTTTTGGGCTACTTCGACCATCGAATGGGCTACTTCGACCACGACTACAAATCGAAGGATTCAAAGTAATAATCGTTCGACTATTCGACCATTCGATAGTCGAAGTACTGTCTCTTTAAAAAAAACTTCGACCCCCTAGTTCGGCAGATAAAAGCTACCGAAGGTCCCCATAGGCTTGCCTAAGTTTTTTTGATCGAAGGATATTCCTTCGATCGTTGGATTTAAATCCTTCGAATCGTTTGATTCGAAGGATTTAATCGTTCGGTCGAAGGAATAATCCTTCGATCGTACGATCGCAGAATTTGCGTTAAATCCTTCGACTTCGATATTCGAAGTCGAAGGATTTCAATTCCTAGTCAAATATCGAGGGTTAATTAACCCTCGATAGTCGACCCATAGTGAATCAGCCCCTAAGATTTAGAAATAAATGTTCCCAACATGTTAATTTAAAAAAACATATCTAAGAATGCATTTTTGTGATCTTGGCATCTAGTGTGAGTTATATTAATTAAATCTATTTTATCCTGCAAGAAAAAGCTATCCTATGGGATCAATAAATAAATGAGTCTCAGTGGTACATGGATTCATAACAACATTTCACAGTGTTTGATGAATCACTGCTTCTCTCTTTTGTACACTGAATAGTGTCAGACACTCAAAGGTGTCACTAAAGTGCATGATGTAATAATTGAAGTTAATTCCCCTGGATATAGGTAGATAGATAGATAGATAGATAGATAGATAGATAGATACGAATGCCTGTTACATGCTCTAAAGATGATAGATAGATAGATAGATAGATAGATAGATAGATAGATAGATAGATAGATAGATAGATAGATACGAATGCCTGTTACATGCTCTAAAGATCTTTAGCCCATAGACCAGAAAAAATGAACTGTGTGTACTATTTGTTTTCATTAGTATTGACACTTTTTTTTTTTACGTGCATTTTGTATCTATGACTATTTGTACCCATGTAATGTAAATGTTTTATATCTTCATGCCTTACAGTTTTGATTTATAGTTGTGTAAATTTCTACCCCTTCATAACTCACATGACCCGTCATACAGTGTTATGATCACATTAACAGGCTCCTATTAAATAGGAAGTAGTACAGGAAACTTTCCTTCCTGCACCCAAATTCCTTGTTTTCTCTTTTGCAAGGAACCATTGTCTTAGTGCTTAAAGGTTATACAGATATTTCCCATTTACAGTGAAGAGGGTTCTGGTTTTTCCATGGTTATGTGAAAGAAAGTGTAGCTCCTGTAACGCTAAAGCATGACTGGTATGCATCACACATTTTTTTAAAGAAAAACACTGCTCTGCAGTGTTGATATCGTTAGGCTTTCCAAGGATACTCTACGTCATTCACTGTTTATTCTAGAAGTCATCCCAAAGGAATGCCATCATAACAGTGTTCCTACTGAATCCAGTTCAGGAATGAGTTTGAGTCCAGGGAATAATTGGGAGTTTTTTTCACTAGGTATGGTCTCCTCTCTAAACTGTGGACTCGCACACAAATTGTCAGGCCAGGGCAAACAAAAAATTGCTGTACATACAAAGAATTTTGTATTTATTCTGACCTGAGCACACAAACTTAAAGAGTGTACCCAAAATCATTTTTTTTGCCAAGGAGGAATTGTCTGAAATACCAGGGACCTGGGGTTTCTGGATAAGGCATGTTTCTATAATTTGGTCTATACCTTATGTACACTAAAAAAATATATTAAACATGAAACAAATAATAGGATTGTTTTACCACCAACATGAATTTATGCAGCTAAATAAGGATCAAGTACAAGGTACACATACCTCCCGACTGTCCCGTTTTGAGCAGGACAGTCACGCTTTTGACAGCTCAAGCCGATGTCACGGATTTGTACTGATAAGTCCTGGGTTTCTCTTTGATCTGCTGCACTGAACAGCCAGAAACAGATACAAAGTTTCTAGCTTAATTGCGTCTTGGTAGACAGCCCAGAATAGGCTGTTTGTTGACAGTGTCTTGAGATCTCCTGCTAAAGATCTACTGGTAAATCCTGATCTACCTTTTGGGCACCCCTACTGTACAGTAATGCTTTCTGCATTTCACAGATCTTTATAATGGTGAATACTTCTA
Organism: Xenopus laevis; assembly: GCF_017654675.1. Taxonomy (NCBI): domain Eukaryota; kingdom Metazoa; phylum Chordata; class Amphibia; order Anura; family Pipidae; genus Xenopus; species Xenopus laevis. The sequence goes on along the minus strand of NC_054382.1, from coordinate 73,728,978 downwards.
GATCAGTTTGTTTATTTTTTATGTAAAGGGTCAAATAATTTTATTTTTAGAATGTGACATGAATGTGCATGAATGCATTAGTATTGTATGCTGGTGGGCTAAAGGGACTTTTAGGCTCCTACGTATTGTCTAGCCACAAACAGAAAATGAAGAATTTCAACATAGTTTTGTTTTTAAATAGGGTGTAGCTGAAGTGGGTGGGAAACAAAGTCATTTTCACAATTGTGAAGCATTTTAACTGAGGGAATCATTTATAAAGTAACATTAAATTCCCCTTATGGTCTACACTGGAAACAGGCAAATGGTAAATGCCACCAAATCATATTCCTATCTCTTTAGAGTAAGTTATTTTTGTTGGAAGCTAATAACTCCCCTCTCTTCAGTATTACTGTTACCTCATCTGGAAAGGTCTATACAGTTTATGTAGCATATCCTACTAACTGTAAGGAAGACTAATAGTGTTGGATTATTATCAGCTTTAAAGAAAGAGAATAGTTTCATCGCAGGGATTTTTATAATCTAAAATATTTTCAAGGACATTCCAATTCCACACATTTCAGTTACATGGTCTGCTCTTAGAGACAAGTTCAATATTAAATATACAGAAATTAAAATAGTAATACACTCAATTAAATCCTTAAAGGGATACTGTCATGGGAAAAAAAATTTTTTTCAAAATGAATCAGTTAATAGTGCTGCTCCAGCAGAATTCTGCACTGAAATCTATTTCTCAAAAGAGCAAACAGATTTTTTTATATTCAATTTTGAAATCTGACATGGGGCTAGACATTTTGTCAATTTCCCAGCTGCCCCAAGTCATGTGACTTGTGCTCTGATAAACTTCAATCACTCTTTACTGCTGCACTGCAAGTTGGAGTGATATCACCCCCCCCCAGCAGCCAAACAAAAGAACAATGGGAAGGTAACCAGATAGCAGCTCCCTAAAACAAGATAACAGCTGCCTGGTAGATCTAAGAACAACACTCAATAGTAAAAACCCATGTCCCACTGAGACACATTCAGTTACATTGAGAAGGAAAAACAGCAGCCTGCCAGAAAGCATTTCTCTCCTGAAGTGCAGGCACAAGTCACATGACTTGGGGCAGCTGGGTAATTGACAAAATGTCTAGCCCCATGTCAGATTTCAAAATTGAATATAAAAAAATCTGTTTGCTCTTTTGAGAAATTGATTTCAGTGCAGAATTCTGCTGGAGCAGCACTATTAACTGATTCATTTTGAAAAATTTTTTTTTTTCCCATGACAGTATCCCTTTAAAGAAGGATCTGGTGCTGCACAGTACCCCTCAAACTTTTAGGAAACTAGTTATAATAGAAACCATCCGGGGCACATATGGATTTAGAAAAAAAACCTGTACATGACAAAATTACATATTGTGGCTCTCTGATAACTGAGAGCCTTGACTTTTGGGGAAGCGACTGCAGTAGTTTAATACAAGTGATAGCTAGGGCCTCCCATGGATTTCATGGGTAAGCAGTTTTTCATTGCCTTTACCAAAGGGAACACAATTGTGAAATACCATACACAATCAGAAACTGAAGCACAAACAAGTTCAATGGAGCATCTTCATCTGAGGTGCAAACTATAAAGCACATACACAATCATGGATTATAGAAAGAACATACCTTCTTAGACAGAGTTCAGCATGCAAATACTGTTCAATCACTTGGTGAAGTGAAAATGTATTTCTTTTTCTAAATATGTTAGATTGATGCTAGTTTGTAACATTTTAACATAACACCAGGTATACAGTGCCATTATTTGTAGCAGGTGTATAACTGAACTATAGAAGCATTTTATAGGATCTATTAACATAAGGCTGCTATTTGGGTTGGTCTGGACAACACTGAGTCATTTTATGCGCCATGCCCAGTGATGAAATCTGGAACACATAAGCACAGCCACGCAGTCTGTAAAGGCAGTAAAAATCATTCTCTGTTCTGACTAGCATTACACCACATGTATTATAAATGTTTAGACATTTAGTTGATTCCAATGTTCTAATTACAGTTATTTAAACTATGAGCCATTTAAGCCGTAAGCATAACTATAGTCCAAGCAGTGTTATTTTTAAAATTCCTTTCCAGTTGGAAATGATGGTTACATGCTTAGTTATGTGCTCAGTGTATCTTCTTACTTTGTAAGCTTAACAGCCAAGAAAATATATTCAGGAGGAATTCGTATTTCTTGGCAATTTTTATTGTCTGTTGGATATACAATGTGACTTTGTACTTTGGTACTTTGGAAGTGAACATGAATACCACTCAAATAGAAAAACGCTTTATAAATACAAGCACATCTTTTTGTTATACTGTTATGACAAAATGTTACCTTTCTCTTGCACTTACTATCCTGTTGTAACTACTCTCAACGTGTAAAGGCAGCAGGGCAGCTCATGCCGATGGGTGCAGCTATTTGACTTTTGCATATGTTGCTGAATTCCTTCCTTTTTTATTGAATAGTAATTCTAATGCTTACTCTTGCCACCTTTATGAAAACTCCACTCCTTTTGTTGCCATAATTTACCATCAGTAATTGTCAAAAACTATTTGCTATTATAAAGAATGGAAATCACATTTGCACACGGGAACAATATAACCCAAAACAAAGCTGTTACAAAAAGCAGTCATGATCATTTATCATGATGCTCAACAGCAAATTTGACTATTTTGATTTACAGTTTGATTATTCTTTAGTAAATAATGATAATAGAAGGTGCCATATCCCAATGACCTCTACAAGGGACAGAATGAACAGGAACAGATAAATAAATCAAGTGCTTTTGCATCAAGTATGGGAAATAACTTGATTTATCTAAAGGGGCAATATATTTAATGACTGAATTCAAGGAAAAAAACAAGAGGGAAAGGATTTCAAGGGTTACCCATAAGGCACTCATAGCATATGCAGTATAAACTGGTAAAGCACTGACATGAAACAGAAAACTTCCTCAGAATATAATCTGGGTATCTAATTTCTAAGTACTGTACCTGGTGCAACTTGATATTCTTTCAATAGTTAATTAGACTCTAAAAGTGAGAGTAGAAGTGGTATGGAGTATGTAACAGAGAAAGGAAGAAAAATATAAATAAAACAAATAGTAAAGAAACAACAGAACCATAATACAGGTATGGGATCTCTTATCTGGAAACACGTTATCCAAAAAGCTCCCAATTTACGGAAAGGCCATCTCCCATAAACTCCAAATTATCCAAATTTTTTAAAATGATTTCCTTATTATTTTTAATAATAAAACAGTACATTGTTCTTAATTCAGACTAAGATATAATCCTTAATGGAAGCCTATTGGGTTTATTTAATGTTTACATAATTTTCTAGTAGACTTAAGGTATGAAGATCCAAATTACAGAAAGATCTATTATCCGGAAAACCCCATGTTCCAAGCATTTTAGATAACATTTCCGATACCTGTACTCCTTTCCACTCTAAAAATCATTAAACATCTTCCACAGTTTAAATGAACAACTGCACCGTTTTTTTCCCAATTTGTATAGAAAATCAGCCAGATACAACGGATTACACTCACAGCTAGTGATGGGCGAATTTATTCGCCAGGCGCGAATTCACAATGAAAAATCGCCGGCATAAAAAAAATGGACGCCGGCACATTTTCCCTGGCGAATGTGTGCCGGCGTCTAAAAAACGGGCGATGGTGACCAAAAAACGGACGCCTGAGTCAAAAACGGACGCCCGCGTCAAAAACGAGACTCCGGCCCTGTTTTGTGAATTTTTTGCCGTTTTATGGACAAAGCCAATAAGTTGCATTTTAGATGTGACGAGAAGACAACTTGCAGGCATTCACACATCTACTATCAGTGGCAGAGTGAGAAACTGGATCTGACTTCAATACAAGTCATTGGATACAATCTGTTGGTGGTGCCAGGTGCCGTTATTGGATCTGGTTTTCTATTCTAGCAGCTGCTACAAAGGCAATTGTATAAAAAATAAAAGGTGTGCGTAAGGGATAAAATTGATTTTGTTGTGACACACAGTAGCGGTAAATTAGAGAAGCATTGCTTGAAATGAAAGAACCAATGATAATTAAGTGGAAAACAAAACAATTTCTAAGCCCAAGGGTAATGCCAGACTTGGTAAATTGATTATCCTTCCTATAAAAGGAACTAAGTGTATATAATCTTTATTAGTAAATCGCAAGAACATGGGAAACATGTTCATCTCTTTTCATCCAGATGTTAACACAAGAATTTATAGCCATACATAGAAACAAGACTATGTTCTACTACACAGTAAATGTTTTATAATTCTAGCCCTTTGTGACATGTGATGCCCTTACCTTATGAACCATTTTAATTATCTTACTACATTATGTATTAGGAACATTCTAAAGTATGTGCTGCTTTTAAATGAAAGCACAAATGCATAGAAGCTCCTTTAGACTGCATTCATGGGGGTCATCACATATAAGGAAAGATAAGAACAAATCGCACATGGGTTTGCTATATTACTTAATTACTTAATGGCAGGGAATTCTTTGCCTGGTATGCATTTCAGGTAACTGCCCCCTGCTTCGTTTTATATTGTTTCCTCTGTCAGTATGAATTACACCTACTGATGGATCAATGCTGTGAGTAGAAATAAATAGCAACACCTTTGCTCTTGAATGGGAAATAAAAAGATGCCAGATGCCACCAGTACATTTCACCTTTTGTGCACACTAGAGATGTCGCGAACTGTTCGCCGGCGAACTTGTTCGCGCGAACATCGGGTGTTCGCGCTCGCCGGAAGTTCGCGAACGTCGCGCGACGTTCGCCATTTTGGGTTCGCCATTGTTGGCGCTTTTTTTGCCCTCTCACCCCAGACCAGCAGGTACATGGCAGCCAATCAGGAAGCTCTCCCCTGGACCACTCCCCTTCCCTATAAAAACCGAAGCCCTGCAGCGTTTTTTCACTCTGCCTGTGTGTGCTGAAGAGATAGTGTAGGGAGAGAGCTGCTGCCTGTTAGTGATTTCAGGGACAGTTGAAAGTTTGCTGGCTAGTAATCGTTTTGATACTGCTCTGTTATTGGAGGGACAGAAGTCTGCAGGGGTTTGAGGGACATTTAAGCTTAGGTAGCTTTGCTGGCTAGTAATCTACCTTCTACTGCAGTGCTCTGTATGTAGCTGCAGTGGGCAGCTGTCCTGCTTCTGATCTCATCTGCTGACTGCTGCAATAACAGTAGTCCTTGTAAGGACTGCTTTTATTTATTTTTTTGTTGTTTTACTACTACTACTACTACTACTATAAGAGCCCAGTGCTATTAGTCTAGCAGTGTTGGGGAGTGGGACTGGTGTGCTAATCTGCTGCTCCTAGTAGTTCAGCAGCACCAACTTTAATTTTTTTTTTTTAATATTCATTTTTTTTTTATTTTACTTTTTTTATTTTACTACCGCTGTAGTAGTGTATAAGTTGACCTTTTAGGCATTATTTGCCCTGTAGGCATTATTTGCACACTGTTTTCTTCAACCCGCCATCTAGCTGTGTGACCTTGTTCACATTCTGTCTAAATATCCATAATATTACCGTCTCCAGAAAAAACACCGGAGTGACTTTTTTCAAGCAGCCATAATATATTTTACGTAATCCGTATCCACCGCTGTAGTAGTGTATACGTTGACCTTGTAGGCATTATTTGCACACTGTTTTCTTCAACTCGCCATCTAGCTGTGTGACCTTGTTCACATTCTGTCTAAATATCCATAATATTACCGTCTCCAGAAAAAACACCGGAGTGACTTTTTTCAAGCAGCCATAATATATTTTACGTAATCCGTATCCACCGCTGTAGTAGTGTATACGTTGACCTTGTAGGCATTATTTGCACACTGTTTTCTTCAACCCGCCATCTAGCTGTGTGACCTTGTTCACATTCTGTCTAAATATCCATAATATTACCGTCTCCAGAAAAAACACCGGAGTGACTTTTTTCAAGCAGCTATAATATATTTTACGTAATCCGTATCCACCGCTGTAGTAGTGTATACGTTGACCTTGTAGGCATTATTTGCACACTGTTTTCTTCAACCCGCCATCTAGCTGTGTGACCTTGTTCACATTCTGTCTAAATATCCATAATATTACCGTCTCCAGAAAAAACACCGGAGTGACTTTTTTCAAGCAGCCATAATATATTTTACGTAATCCGTATCCACCGCTGTAGTAGTGTATACGTTGACCTTGTAGGCATTATTTGCACACTGTTTCTTCAACCCGCCATCTAGCTGTGTGACCTTGTTCACATTCTGTCTAAATATCCATAATATTACCGTCTCCAGAAAAAACACCGGAGTGACTTTTTTCAAGCAGCCATAATATATTTTACGTAATCCGTATCCACCGCTGTAGTAGTGTATACGTTGACCTTGTAGGCATTGTTTGCCCAGTTTTCTTGGCCGCAGCCACTGAAGCACAGAGGCCAGAAAAAATATGCCATATAAATGCTGAAAATAGTAATTTTTTGCCATACGTTGACTCAACGTATATGGCAAAAAATGACTATTTTCAGCATTTATATGGCATATTTTTTCTGGCAACTGTGCTTCAGTGGCTGCGACCAAAAAAATGCATATTTTCTGCATTTATATGGCATAATTTTTCTGGCCTCTGTGCTTCAGTGGCTGCAACCAAAAAAATTTATATTTTCAGCATTTATATGGCATAATTTTTCTGGCAACTGTGCTTCAGTGGCTGCGACCAAAAAAATGCATATTTTCTGCATTTATATGGCATAATTTTTCTGGCCTCTGTGCTTCAGTGGCTGCAACCAAAAAAATTTATATTTTCAGCATTTATATGGCATAATTTTTCTGGCAACTGTGCTTCAGTGGCTGCGTCCAAAAAAACTGGGCAAACAATGTCTACAAGGTCAACGTATGGCGAAAAATTACTATTTTCAGCATTTATATGGCATATTTTTTCTGGCAACTGTGCTTCAGTGGCTGCGTCCAAAAAAACTGGGCAAACAATGCCTACAAGGTCAACGTATGGCAGTTGTTTAAAGAGAACAGTAGATTACTAGCCAGCAAAGCTACCTAAGCTAAAATGTCCCTCAAATCCCTGCAGACTTCTGTCCCTCCAATACAGAGCAGTATCAAGCAGATTACTAGCCAGCAAGCTTACTATCATCTGTCCCTGAAATCACTAACAGCTCTCCCCCTACACTATCTCTTCCAAGCACACACAGGCAGATTTTTCAGATACATTTTTGCCCTTGATCCCCCTCTGGCATGCCACTGTCCAGGTCGTTGCACCCTTTAAACAACTTTAAAATCATTTTTCTGGCCAGAAATGTCTTTTCTAGATGTTAAAGTTCGCCTTCCCATTGAAGTCTATGGGGTTCGCGAACCGTTCGCGAACCGCTCGCATTTTTGCGCAAGTTCGCGAATATGTTCGCGAACTTTTTTTCCGACGTTCGCTACATCCCTAGTGCACACTTCTTCTATGCTCTTGTCCTCCTGGCTGATGTTATGGCCATGCACATATTGGCTCATCTGTGCCTCCCAACTGTCAGCTCTGGTATGTGCTCATCAAATGAGTTCTATGGCCTCCAACCTGACAAAGTAGTTCATTTATATTTTGGTATAGTGTGATTGCTTATGCCCTTAACATATTGACAATTACTCTTGGCGAAAAAGCTTGGTTAGAACTGTCTCTTCCCTGGACAGGGATTGAACACCATATTATTTCATATTATCTGGAACACACATACATACATATATGTTGCATGTATAACATAATGTTTTTAGTTTTAATGACCTTACTACTTACTATCAGTTTATGCCTCATAGTTTCATGTCTTTGCTTGTATTATATACAGATACCTGAAAATATGTATAGAATTTTAATACAGTATGTTTATTGGTAAGTGCATTGGTTATATTGTTAATAGGATGGAGCAATTATTAAGGAACACGCCATGAAAATACCATTCTGTGGTGCATTTTATTGTAGTTAAACCTGTCTTTTAATTCTGTACATAAATGCACCTATAAATCATATTTATAAAGTCAGTTTGTTTTATAAAATATAGAAGGATAGCAAAGTTTATACTACTACAAGCTAACTGCTGTTGTTACTCTGGAGAACTAGATGGAAGAAGCTTCCCAAATTTGCAATGCTCTGGGATTACAATATGCCAATAGCATTTACAGCAAGGACTACTTACAACAAATTCTCATTTTTTCTTTTTTGATGCTCACCCACTTCTTACTGCAAACGTTAACAGTATTATTAGCTATAAATCTGTAGTATTTTAATGTGTATGAATCAGTTTAGTTCATTATAACATAATCTAACACTTCAACATCTCAGCTCACTATCAAACGGTGCAAATAAGTATAATGTGGCCACTGTCAGTTTGCATGACTGTAGCCAAGTCTTTGCAGAGAAATCCGAACTTAATCCCAGGTCTCATTTCTTTTCTTTGGAAAAGAAAAAGCAGCCCATTACATCAGAATGCTTTCATGGTATGCCTGCCAGATAAAAAGAAATAACAGTGTTCTCTTTTCTGCAATACTGTCTCTCTTGCTAGTTAAGTGAGGGGTTTTACAGTGCAAAATGTTAAGTTTTAAACTGCCCACGTAAATACATCACTGCACTCTGTTATTAGCTAGCTCTCAGGCGGCCACGTAGCGTATATAGAGCTCCTTGTTACTGAACCATGTATACAGCATGCTGTTGTTTGGGGATCATATACTTGTTATTGCCAGCTGTTCACTTATTAACTGTTTTTATCCTTATGTGAAGCCAAGTTAGAGCTTCAGTAGGGACAAGCAAACTTTTTTGGCTGGTTCAGTGTGGCTGCAACATTCGTGGTCTTGCCAAATGCTGTTTTTTGCATTTCCACACTGAAATTTCACCATGTGGTCTGTTTCACCAGAAACACTCAGCATCATAGAATATTCTCCAGCCCAGCCATGTTTGGAAGAAATTAGCAACATGGAAGCCTTTTTTCCTATAATGAACAGTTGTTGCATAGTGGAAAGGAGCTCCACTAACAATGTAGGACAATGTATATGATATTGCAGAGCTAAACTGCAGCTTAACTGCAATTCCATTTAGCCTTTCCATTGACTCTATAGTATTTCAGTGTCATTTTGCAGTGTTGCAAACATTTATGCATTTTCGACGATTAAAAAAGTTTAATCATCACTATGTTTCAGTGCCACTCACTATTTTTTTTTTTTTAAAGATGTTTATTTCTGGTTTTTAAAACACACAACAAAAACAGACACATACAAGGTTGTGCACCGAGACATTAGTACATATACAAGTCAGTATCACAGCATATGCAGATCAAACATAATGAATCCTCTCCTCTATTGTGGTGAGTCTGGGAGTGAGATTCCGGGATTGGCATCGACCCAGGAGGTCCAAATTCTATCAAACTTTGTGGGTGAACCTCTAGCAATGTAGGTCAATTTAATAAGCGGTAGCGTTTTATTTATCAAATCCCGCCATTGTTTGATAGTGGGAGGATGTGGACTCATCCACCTCATCACCACCAGCTTTTTGGCATAAAAGAGTGTAGCCCGTAATAGATTCCTGGTCTTGTTCAGAGGCACCAATTCCTCCACCACCCCTAAAAGACACACCACCGGGGATTTTACTCCCAGGAGATCAAGATTTTGGCTTAAATACTGGACAAGCGCTGACCAAAAGCGAGAAACTACCTCACACTCCCACACCATGTGAAAGAAACCTGCATCGAGGGTTTGACATCTATGACATTTACCATCCACTGACCTACCCATTTGTTTCAATCTAAGAGGAGTAACATATAGCTGGTGTATAGCCTTAAATTGTATCATCTTGTCCCGAGTGGATATCAAAGACCCATATATACCCTCAGTAGCCTCCTCCAATTTCTCATGATCAAGTTCTGGGATATATTGAGACCATTTAGGATAGGACTTAGCAAATGGGTCTACATTTGGGTCTAGGAGTAGCCTATATATATTAGAGAGCAGTTTCTTGGTTTGCGGATCCCATAGTCTAGATTCAAGTTTCGAACTTACCCAAGTGACAGTTAAGGAACCAAATTGAGCCTTAAAGGCATGTCGCAATTGCAGATAGCGATAAAGCTGAATAGTAGGATGAAGTAACTTCTCACGTAGCTGTTCTAATGACATGAACAACTCTCCAATAATTAGGTCACTGACATGTCTAACGCCCAGTTTCGGCCAATATTGGAAATCAGGCAAACTGTTGAAATGAGGGAGATTAGCGTTCTTCCACAGAGGAAGTTTAGGAGAAATATGTGAAAGGGGCAGATCTGCAGGTTTATATCGTTTCCCCCATAAGCGTATGGGGAGTGCCATAACCTCTGGAAGGAGAGGGGAGTCTTTGAGGCGCCTGTATGGGGCATTACGAAGAGCTTCTAGTGACCCTAACATGGATGCCTGAAGTAGAGTAGTGGAATTATCCAGGTCTGAATGAAACCAAGAGTGTATGTATGAGATTTGGCCAGCTAGATAATAGTTCTTAATGTTCGGGAGCGCCAAACCACCTTTGTCAGTCGGCGCTGTCAGTAATTTCAGCGACATACGTGGCACCTTATTGTCCCAGATAAATGAAGTAATACTCGAATTTAGTTTCTTAAAGAATGCATCAGGGATCGAGATTGGGGAGTGTAACAGAGGGTACACCAACTTGGGCAAGAAAATCATCTTAAATAAGTTGGAGCGACCCCAAATAGTCAAGGGTAACTTGAGCCATTGGGTGGCAGCCCGACTAAACTTTTGCACATTCGGTTCTAGGTTGTTCGCGATATATTGGGAATGGTCCTGTGTGATAACAATACCCAGGTATCTAAATTTGGACACCCAACTCAACCCACTTACTTGCCCAATGGGGGTGTCCCCACCCAGAGAAAAAAGCGAGGATTTAGATTTGTTGACTTTTAACCCGCTAACGTCTCCAAATTCAGTCAGAACCGTCAGAGTCCCCAAAGACCTATCTTTATCCGCTAGAAACAAAATAACATCGTCTGCGTAGAGGGCGATTTTATCCTCAAGTCTGCCCACTGGTAAGCCTTTAATCTCCCGTGTCCCACGTATCTTGAGAGCTAACGGCTCAATCGCCAGGGCAAAAAGCAGCGGCGATAGGGGGCAGCCCTGCCTCGTACCTCTTTCAAGCATAAATTGGGGGGATAGTATCTCATTGACCCGTATCTAGGCCATTGGCTGTTTATACGTGAGACGTACCCAGTTAATAAAGTTAGGACCCACTCCAAATCGTTCCAAAACCCTCCATAAATAATCCCAGTCCACAGAGTCGAATGCTTTTGATATGTCCAAAGAGGCTATTACACCACCATACCCCCTTTGGGCGGCCAATTGGATGTGAGTATGGAGCCTACGGATATTAACCGCCGTCGTTTTGTTGGGCATAAACCCTGTCTGGTCACTGTGAATGAGAGAGGTAATAACTTTGCTAAGCCGAGTCGCTAGTGGTTTGGCTAAGATTTTTATATCCGTGTTGATCAATGAAATAGGACGGTAAGAGTCCCAGCGTGACATGTCTTTCCCTTCCTTCGGGATTAAGGTGATCAGTGCAGAGTAAAAAGAGTCGGGGAGAGTGCCAGCTTCCCAGGCCGCAGCATAGGTATCTTTTAGTTTGGGAACAGCGGTCTCTAAATGTAGCTTACACCAGGCAGCCGGTAGGCCATCTGGCCCTGGGGTCTTCTGGGGAGGTAGGCTGAGAATTGTGTCCCTAATTTCTGATTCAGTCAAGGGGTCGTCCAAAAATGCTCTTTGATCTTGGTCCAAACTAGGAAAGGGCAGGTCCTCGAAGTAGAGGTCTAACACTGCCTTAGAGGCGTACTGGCCTTTAGAGTATAGGGCTTTGAAATTAGTGGCAAATTCCGCTGCTATGTCCTCGGGATCAGTAATCTGAGCACCTTGGGGCGTCACGAGATGCAGTATTGGAGAGGAAGGGGTAGTAAGCTTAGCCAAATGGGCCAAAGTTTTGCCATTTTTATCCCCTAAATCAAAGGACTTCTGCGCGTTATAAAGCAGCCTTTTCCGAGTTAAAGCGGCATACAGAATAGCTAAATTTCTTTGCGCAGTTTGCAGAGCTTCCTCCGTTTTGGCACTTTTGTCCTGCGCTAACGCCTGCTCGGCCTCCTTAACAGCTTTTTCAGCTAGCTCAACCTGAACTTTTTTATCTTTCCTGGACACAGTAATGGCTGATATAACCTCCCCCCTAGCAACTGCTTTAGATGCTTCCCAGGTTATAATAGGGTTCGCGGATCCCACATTCAGATCCCAGAATTCCTTATATTTCTGAACACAATGGTCAGCTACTATGTCATCTGTCAGCCAGAGGGGAGATAGCCGCCATATTCTATGTTTCGAGTTAGGCCCAATCCGTACCTCAACTAACAGGGGAGAATGATCTGAGTGGGACCTAGGTAAATACTTTAAGTCGACTACCAGTTTAATAAAATCAGCAGTCGCTAGTGCTAAGTCAATTCGTGACAGGGAGGCGTGACTCGCCGAATGACAAGAGAATTGGGTAGCAGTGGGGTATTTACCCCTCCACACGTCAGACAGGGCCATTCCCTCCATCCATTGAACCAAGTGTGGCGTGGCTGCATCCGAGCCACTAGACCGATCCAGAACCGGGTTTGTCGTTGCGTTAAAGTCCCCGAGTATACACACTGGGTCTGGGGGGAGCCCAACCAGTTTCTGTGAGACTAAGTTCAGTAAATCAATATTGAAAGGGGGAGGGACATAGATGTTAATCACTATTATAGGGCGGTTATTCAATTTACAATGGAGAATTATATACCTTCCGTAAAAATCAGTTTGAATAGACAAAAACTCAAACGCCACAGTCCTCCTAACGAGGATGGTAACACCTCTGGAATGCGTAGAGAAAGGAGCATGGTATGCGTGCCCCACCCAGTACCTTTTCAAAGCCAGGAGCTTCTGCCCCGTGAGATGTGTCTCTTGTAATAGCGTAAGGTCAGGCTTGTACTTATGAATATAGTCTAAGATGAGCGCCCGCTTAAATTTGGAGTTCAACCCTCGAACATTCCAGGACAGCAGTTTGATATTAGCCATTGGACCAGACGGTAGCACAAGGACAGGATAAAATGACATGCATAGGAATCCAACAGGAAAGGCACATTAGAAGCATTGATTCATATTTCAAATTACAGACATGAGTAAGCAGATACTCGGTGCACAACCAGAACATCACATAAATATTTACAGTACCCCAAAAACCCCCACCCTGCCCATCCCCCCAACCTGGGTGGGCCTTGTACCCTGAACTGTTCCAAATTGTAGGAAACGTCGTCAAGAGAGAGAAAAAAAAAAAGAAAAATGCAGATCCTCTCCCATGAGTGCTTAGTCCATAATGAAGACAGTCACTGGAAATGGGGTCAGTGTATAACTATCATACGAGTCCCGGCCAGAACACAGTAAGGAGTGTGCTTAAGAAAAACAAATAATAAAGGAGGCAGATACTAGGCCAAGGTTATTAAAAAAAAAAAAAAAAAAAAAAAACACCAACCATGCCAACAATAACGAGAGAACTGAAACGTAGAGATGGCTGGGTACCACGTCTAGCAGAGCGGCAACAGCCACAGTAGGAACGGCTCCTGAGGGGTGAAGTGGAATCTACAGTTATCCCCAGCTCGCATCGTGACCCCAGTCTAAAAAAAATGCACATTACCAGTAGTCCGGTGAACCAGGTGTGGAGCCAAGATGATAGAAAGGCGCTGAGCAAGCAGCGAATCTGCTGTGAGGATCGCCAGATACCAGTAGTAGGATCGCACAGGCAATGGTGCTCGAGCTGGGGGGAAACCTTATGACAGGAAACCCTCAGGAGGGGACGTGGTGCTCATCAGTAGACCGTTGGCACGGTCCAGCTACAGGAGTCGTAGTATAAGTGAGCCACTGTGAAAGGGTACAATCCAACAGGACCAGCAATAGTACCGCGTAGTACACAATCAACTGAGTAGAGCAAAGAGTGTCGACAAGAGATATCCCAGATCCACACAGATGCCCACCACGGAACCAATACTGTAACATGTGGGTTTAGCATGTCGGGAGGAAGCAGAAGTGCACAGCAGTGAAGTCACTCAGTCGAGCTGTAATAGTAGTCTTCCAAAAGCATCCAGTGTAGTTGTTGGGACGTAAACAAGTCGACATGCTGCCAATCACATTAGTCACGTGGCGGGCTTTGCCTGGGGGGTCGCCCGATATTTTGAAGCATGAGCCAGCGATCCGCCTCCCCAGGGGTCAAAAAGAAATGTGTGCGGTCTTCGTGCACCACCCGCAACCTCGCCGGGTAAAGCATCGCGTAGGGCAGCCCAGCGGTTCTGAGCCGTCGTTTAACGTCCAGGAACGAAGCGCGCTGCTTCTGTACTGCTGGGGAATAATCTGGAAACAGCGCAAGTTTGACGCCATTCATGGTCAATTGTCCCACGCGCCGTGCGCCAACCAGTGCTGCGTCACGATCCCTGTAGTTAAGGAAGCGCATAATAAATGGCCGTGGAGGGGCCCCTGGGGGCAAGGGTCGCGTGGGTATGCGGTGGGCTCTCTCTATCACCAGCATGGGAGAGAAGTTAGCGTCGCCCAACGTGGTTTTTAGCCAGCTCTCAGCGAATGCCTCAGGGGACTTACCCTCGCTTTGTTCCGGTAGGCCCACCAGCCGCAGATTATTCCGCCGGTTGCGGTTCTCCAGATCCTCTGCCCGATCAGTAAGCAGTACTAACTGTCGCTGTAACTCCGCGATGCTATTTGGCACAGGCGCTAGCGTGTCTTCAAGCGACGCGATGCGTGTTTCGGCCTCCGTAGTTCTGTCTCGCAAATTCTGCAGGTCCTGTCGCAGTAGCGATATATCAACCTTTATAGTCTCAAGCTGGGCTGTAGTCGAGGAATGTGCGCTGTTTATTGCCGTTAACAGCTCAGAATTGGAGGGTTCTGCAGGCCGCTGTGTTGCCTCAGCCATGTCAGCCGGTGGGGAGGCCTGGTCGGCGTCCTGATCTCCCGCGTGGTCAGTGTCAGGCTGGGAAGATTGAAGGTATTTATCCAATTTGTTCGTTCCCTCCGCCTTGGACCGGTTGGTGTGCTTCCCCATACTTTCCGACACCCGAATCAGCCTTCAGAGCAGTAAAAGAAAGTGACTGTCTTGCTCAGGATCAATATTAAGAGAGGAGCCGCTCAAAAACCAGACCGCTCAGATAGCCATCTTGGACACGCCCACAGTGTCACTCACTATTTATTATAGTTCTGATTCTGCAATGCTTCAGGTTATCAGTGTCGGACTGGGATGTCAGGGGCCCACCAGAAAACCTTAGACCAATGATCCCCAACCAGTAGCTCGTGAGCAAAATGTTGCTCAACGACCCCTTGGATGTTGCTCTCAGTTGCCTCAAAGCAGGTGATTATTTTTGAATTCCTGGCTTGGAAGCAAGTTTTAATTGCATAAAAACTAAGTATAGTGCCAAATAGAGCCTCCTGCAGGCTGCCAGTCCACATAGGAGCTACCAAATAGCCAATCACAGCCCTTATTTGGCACCCCAAGGGACTTTTTCATGCTTGTGTTGCTCCCCAACTCTTTTTAAATTTGAATGTGGCTCATGGGTAAAAAAGGTGGGAGACCCCTGCCTTAGACAGTGGGCCCACCAGAAAACCTTAGACCATGGGCCCACTCGAAAACCTTAGACAGTGGGCCCACTTTCCAAACTATTATTCCTCCTCTCTCAACCTCTTTATTCTGCTAGTCTTTTATATCTACTTACTATATTTTCCCATTATTAAGCATTTCCCCCCATAAAGGAATAGGTAAGGACCATGAAATATGCTAAATGGTTAGAAGCAAGAGGCCCACTGACACCTGGGCCCACCGGGATTTTCCTGGTTTCCCGGTGGGCCAGTCCGACACTGGAGGGTATAGTAGGAAATTGCCAGCCTTAGAATTGCTTAATAGTGATTCAAATCTCAGTAAACTGATTTGCATGTTCAAAAACAAGTATTATTGTAAACTCCACTAAAAAAATGGCCAAACCAACATTTTTGTGTTGCTCCCATTCCTGTAGCAGACAGATCTGTTAATGTTTGAGAGGTAATAATAAATTAGAGCAATGCTGTCATGTTATCATGGCATTCCTGGAAGGGAACCAGTGTCAGACTGGCCTACTGGGATACCAGGAAAACTCCCGGTGGGCCCAGGCGTCAGTGGGCCTCTTGCTTCTAACCATTTGGCCTATTTCATGGTTATTCCGTATTTATTTATGAGAAAAAGAGGCTTAATAATGGAAGAATAGAGTATATTATGTAGAGACCAGGAGAATAAAGAGGTTAAGAGAGGAGAGGAGGTATAAAAGTTTGGAAAGTGGGCCCTCAGCCTAAGGTCTCTGGTGGGCCCCTGGCATCCCAGTCCGACACTGAAGGGAACCAACCTCAGAGTTAACCAATGCTGTTAGATGTACTGATGAACTGATAAATGAGAGGTAAACATTTTGAAAGATTGAACTGAAACAGCGAATGGTTAAGCGCTCATTTACAAAAGGCACAAGGCAGTGGCGTAACTAGATATTACTGGGCACCACAGCAAATTATTTCTCAGGCCCCCAAAATGTCTAAAGGCTGACCTGTATTACCAATGTTTAGTGAAATTGTATATGAATTAGGGCCTCATGGGGGCCCCTATACCTCCTGGGCCCCCCTGCAGCTGGAGGGTCTGCTTCCTCTGTAGTTACACCCCTGGCACAAGAGCAAAGTGCAAAATCTCATACAAAATTGTACGCATCTTTGTCTGGTTTGGGTAGCTGACTAATATCCTGCAGGCCCACTAATGGGATTTTTGATGTGGCTCCACCACTGCCATAAACTGGTTTCTGTGCAGTTCACATAGGCTTTGCTAAAATGTTTTTATATGTTTTCATCACTTGTAACATATTATCTCATGATGTTGGCCATAAAAGACATCCCATGAAAATAACATCACTGGGTTTTTTTTTATATCACACTGGGTATATAGAGGCTCTGCTTAATGAGAGCCGTATTTCCTCCCTTGTCAGGGGCAACGCTGAAAAAGCTTTTTCTAGTCAACTTGGTAATAAAAGGTATGAGAATTATTTTCTTTGTTCAACTGTATGTGAGATAAAATGGTCACTATAATGCACTTGTAATCTCTGTTATGCTGTCAAGCTTTGTTCCATGATGAGTACAATGCCTAAGAAACACTGCCGGGCTAAATTATTGCTACTGCTACTAGATTATCTTTTAAAGCTCAAGAATCAGCAGTTTTGCACTTAAATCTTGACTGGTGCCGCAAGGAACTGTAACAATAAAATATGTTTTAATACAATAATGTATTGTGCTGTCAACCATAGCTGTTCTTTCATAGACATGTTAATGAACGTTTACATTTTTAGATGCAGTCACTGTATAGAATAAAAGAAATTATTTATTTATGATTCTTGCTATTAATGTAACATTGCAATCCTCAACTGTGGGCCAAGATATATAAATTGGTCTACATATAGGCATCCAGAACTGTTCCTACATCGCCAAATGTTTTCACACACTTTTGCTGGATGCCATCAGTACATAAAACTGAAACATGAATAGCATGAATGAAGTTTGGCTTAGCTATAGGACAGACACATAAGAAAGTCGGTTTCAACTAGGCTGTTGTCCCTGGGGAGGTGCTGCTTTCTGGCTTCTGGGGGGGGTTGCAAAGATAGAAGGTACTTGGAAATAAGTGACACTTACTACTATCTGTGTATTAAACCATACTCAATATAGATAGTAGGAAATACTAGTTTGTCTGTGAAGATCTCCTTTAGTCCCTGCCACCACCACAAATATTGATTGTGAAGGTTTATATAAACCCTTTATGTTCTTTGGTCTGTTAACAGTATCAAATATTCTCTTAGTTTTGTTATCAATGAGATTATTTTTAAACTGCTTATACAGTAAATGAGGGCCAAATTAGTGATTGGGTGAAGAAGTTGGGAAAAGGTACAGGATCTGGAAACCCATTATCCAAAAAGCTCCAAATTACGGGAAAGCCATCTCCCATAGACTCCATTTTAATCAAATAATTCAAAATTGTTAATTATTTCCTTTTTTCTAATATTAAAACAATACCTTGTACTTGAGCCCAACTAAGATACAATTAATCTTTACTGGAGGCAAACCTATTTTTCTATAAACTATTGTAGAGTTTTTGAAGCAAACACATCAGTTTTACCAGTGCAACATAATAGTACATTAGATTTTCATTACTTTAAAAGTTTTTAATTTCTGGTGTTCCTTTAATATTTACTCGATATTTTAATAGACAAAATATGAAGATTACAGAAAGACCCCTTATCTGAAAAAACCCAAGTCTTGATCATTCTGGATAATAGGTTCTATACCTGTACAATAATATGTTGATTTTGGTGAATCCTCAAGCCCGTGTTTTTATGATGCGGTACATTGATCTGGTGTGCAGCTACTAACTTTTGATAATCCACATCAAATTCACTAGGGTCTGTTGCATCAGCCAAATAACCTGACTGGTTTTGGAAGATGATGGTTGGAAACTAATTTAGGGCCCTGGCATAGTGCTATCCACCGAGCATCTGTGTTGCCCAAGAAAAATTGGTTTAGAAGGTACCATATTGCAGCAAACAAAGAGCAGCCATCCTATTAGATATATACACACCCTTTTCTCCTTAATAAACCAATCTTCTTGTGTGAACTTGGTTTCAACAACCATTTTCTCGGGAACCCCCCTAGCCTTATAAAGAATAATTAAAAATGTTTATACAGTACTATAAAAAGCACAGGTGCTTTAGTCTAGATCACCTAGGGGCACATTTACTAAGGGTCGAATATCGAGGGTTAATAAACTCTCGAAATCGACCCTCAAAGTAAAATCCTTCGAATTCGAATATTGAATTCGAAGGATTTACCGCAAATACTACGATCGATCGAAGTAAAAATCGTTCAATCGAACGATGAAATCCTTCGAATCGAACGATTGGAAGGATTTTAATTGATTGATCAAAGGATTTTTATTCAATCAAAATAAAACCTTAGAAAACTGATGCTTAAGGTCCCCATAGGCTAACATTGTACCTCGGTAGGTTTAAACTGCCGAAGTATGTAGTCAAAGTTTTTTTTAAAGAGACAGTACTTTGACTATCGAATGTTCGAATAGTCGAACGATTTTTAGTTTGAATCGTTCGAATCAAAGTCATAGTCGAAGGTCGTAGTAGCCTATTCCATGGTTGAAATTCGAAGTATTTTTTACTTCGAATCCTTCACTCGAGCTTAGTAAATGTGCCCCCTAGTGTAAATATGAGTCTTGAATGAATGTGCAACCTGTATAACACTACCCAGAAGTTCTGTACTCCTTGAAATTTCTGTGTGTAAATGCAAGAAGGCAGTTCCCAAAGTGGAATAAACAGACATTAATTCAAAAAATATGTGTAAAGGAAATACTTCAATGTGTTATGATTTCAGACAGTCCGGCTGGAATTCTGTTACAGTGCGTACAATAGCGTTTTTAGAATACCAAACATGCTGAGGAACCAAAACAAAATAAGAAATCTTCTGATGGTTACTCTCATTGTAGGATCATTTCCCTACCGAACAATCTGTGAATCTGTGGAATCCATATCAGATGTGAGTCACAGGGCAGGAGAATATGGTACTGAAACATGATTCTCAAAATCTACCCACAATATCTTAATGTGCAATTGTTTCATTTTAAAAATCATGCATTGTTATACTAACATTATATTTTTGTGATTATAAAAACAGCAAAATCAAGTTATAGTCCCAGAAAAGGTGATGAGAAACCAATAAAAGTTTTGCTCTACCTGAAGTTGGCAGAGAAAAGATAATATTAGTTATTTTTGTATGGATCTGCAGTGTGCAAAGTGCAATTTTGAAAGCAAATGCCCTGTTTTACCCTAAATACAGAATTTCCTCAATAACTCATTTCATTGTCATTGTGGTCTGTATGAGCTGCAGTGTCTGATTCACTCGATTAATTAGTCGACACAAGCTGAACCCTGGAGCTTCAACAAACTTTGTATGTGGTGGTAGCTCCAGGCTTCGTCTGCTTAAATGGATACATTTGTGCAGAATTTGTAACAGGAGCCAGGATTAAGGCAGCAGGGACGAGTGCCACTATACAGCTTTGACGTAAGCACCTTTGATGAATGGAGTTTTTTGCACAACTATGGCAAATTTTGTGCGTTGGCAACTGCACTTGTAAGTAAAAATAAAAAATGGCAACAAATTTTAAAGGCTTAAAGCAGAAGGAAAGTCATTTTTGCTTGGGGGTGCCAAAAGTTAGGCACCCCAAGTGATTGTATTTATTTACCTTAGAGTATGTATATACTCTTTTGTTACCTATCCGAGGGAGAACGGATTCTTTCTTAACTGGCTAAGGGAGCGAACTACAGAAACTGGGAACCCTTCTTTGCCTTTTTGTATTTATTTACCTAACACCCGGGTCGGTGCTCAGCAGAAAACTGCACTGATCCACAGCTGCACATGCTCAGTTAGTTAAAAGCCAAACTTTAACGCATTCTACTACGTATGCGCCTTCCCAGAGAGATTTGAAGAACGAGGAATAGAAGAAGATGATCTATCCATGGTGCCCGCTGTCAGAATCCCGGGTTGGTGCAGTTTTCTGCTGATAGGAGCACCTGCCTGGGGTGTTAGGTAAGTAAATACATCCACTTGGGGGTGCCTAGCTTTTGGCACCCCAAGTTAAATAGACTTTCCTTCTCCTTTAAAGTTAAACATTTTGTTTTACAAATTTATAGAGGGAAAACATGGTAAAGGAAGATTGCTCATAGTACAAGTTGATCCAGGGACTGGTCCGATTGCCATCTTGGCATCAGGAAGGAATTTTAACCCCCTCTGAGGCAAATTGGAGAGGCTTAAAATGTTTTTTTTGCCTTCCTCTGGATCAACTAGCAGTTAGGCAAGTTATATATAGACTTAAAAGGTTGAACTTGATAGAGGTGTGTCTTTTTTTCAACCTAACTTACTATGTTACTATGAGATTTTGCATAATTTTTCACATTGTTTTCAGGTGAAAAAAAAATGTGAGTTGACGAGAGTATCCATTTTATTATCATTTATATTATTGATATCCAGGACTGCATAGAATCTATTTATCTGTCTAGAAAATATTTAGTGCCATGCACAAATTCCCCCTTTGTTGTAACAATGAAAGATTCACAGTTTATAGATACAAATCTCTTTAAAGTTGAATTATGTGAAAACTGTGGACTTTGGCCAAACTGCAACAGACACCAGCAGTTTAACAAGACAAAACCTAAATTTAAGAGGCTGGCTTTGTGCCCGGATTTTAGCTGCACACCCAATGATGTCAGTAGGGTTTCATTTCCTCTTTCATGGAGAGACTTCTGAATCATGCTTCCTTACCGTGTAATCTTATGCATGAAATCACAGACACATTTTTCTAGGAGCTAAGAATGATTTTCAAACACAGAATTACATGCAGTATTTTTGAGCAGATTACTAGGCTTCTTTCTGTAATCATCCTTGAGTATTATTAAGCGGCTGTTCCGGAGGCATATAAAAACACTGTACTTAGTTTTCACTCAAAGGAGAAGGAAACCTGTAGAAAAAAACCCTGTACCCCCACCCCACGTAGACTCCCCTCCCTCCTCCCAAACGAAGATATAAATGGAGCTCACCGAATGTGTTTATCCGACAGAACTATTACGACCCAAACAAAAAAATATCAACAGGGAAAGACTAACTTTCATTAGTAAATATGATAAAAGGAGTGTAGTGGTAGAAAGAATTGTAAAACAATATTGGCCAGTACTCCAGACCGACGCCACGTTCGGACCTATTTTTTCCAACTTTCGCAGGTTTTAATATAAGAAAGGTAGATCA
This sequence comes from Xenopus laevis, assembly GCF_017654675.1. Taxonomy (NCBI): domain Eukaryota; kingdom Metazoa; phylum Chordata; class Amphibia; order Anura; family Pipidae; genus Xenopus; species Xenopus laevis. The sequence goes on along the minus strand of NC_054382.1, from coordinate 73,707,040 downwards.
ATATGGGATGCACTGTGTTCCAGTACAGGATCAGATAGAATAAGTACACCATTTAGAGGTATTTGGAAAGTAGGCACCTTTCCATGCATGGAGTGTAATTGTTGTAGTTCAATCATAAAAGGTCCCAATATACATCACCCAACATCAGGGCAGGAAATTAAACTTAATGCATTTGCTACATGCAAAACAGCCTTTGTTATATACGTCCTGAAATGCCCATGTGGGATGCTGTATGTGGGCAGATCTGTGAATGTTAGGATTAAGGAACACAAAGGTAACATAAGAAATTTTAAAGCTGACAGTTACTCTGACACACCAGTGTCTAGACATTTCTATAAAGCTAAACACAATGTATGTCAGCTTAAATGGAAAGTGCTAGAAATAGTACCTAAACCAACAAGAGGAGGAGACCATTAAACTATACTATTGCAAAGGGAAGCAAGATGGATTAGGCGTTTGGAATGTACTTATCCAAAGGGGCTTAATGAACAATACAATGTGTCATGCTTTTTATAATTAAATATTCTGTTTTTGCCCTTAGGTATTATAATTAGTCAGCTAGCTGTATTGCCAAGGATCTCCTGCTGAATCATGTATGGGTGAGTCCATTCCAACAGGAGTACATAATGTTAACATTTAGTATACAGTAACACTGCAACAATGTTGCTTGAAATAAGTAAGAAAGTGATCGAAAAGAGTTTATATTTGATTAGCAACATATTGCTTTCAAGTCCACAACATAGTAACACAGCAAGTGACTGGATAGGCTGAGTTGCATTGTCCATTTGTATCCAAAGGCGCTGGCGCGAGGCCTTATGGGTATTTAAAGGGCCATTACACTATATTCTTTGCCCGTGATAGGATTCGTTTCCTGGTGGTTCCTGAGCCTTGTGCTAGTACCTGTTTTGCCTGAATTCTGTTTTGAACTTCTGTGTTTTGACCCAGCCTGGCTTTTGACTTCTCTGACCTCCGTAACCTGACCCTTGCCTGAAACCGACTCTGATTCCGTCTGTCCCTCCTGATTGACTTCCTGGTTTGACTCCTGCCTGTTGTTTGATTCCGATTCTGCCTCACCCCATCTGATTGATTACCCGGTTTTGACCCTTGCCTGCCTGACGATCCTGCTATCTACCTGCCTCGATCCTGCCTGTCTGACCACAAATTCGCCTATTCCTGCTTGTAACGTGACCTTTGGCATCTACAGTCGTGCCCCTCTGCCTATCCAGAACCCTCATCTTGCACCTCTCGTTTAAGTCCAGGTGGCATCCAAGTAAGCCGAGGGCTCCTGTCGAGGCCCAAAGGCGTTCACACGTGGTGAAGCACGAGCCGAGACCTGGTGTTTGTTCTGGTGTTGGGTGCCGACCGTGACACCCATGAGACATGTGATAGGTTACATGAGGTTTTATTTGTTTGTTGTTTGAATGTTCCTACACACTTGACAAAGGGGGCAGCCTGAAACATGTTGTGTTTGTCCCACACCTTTAAACTTCTACTCCCTCTCCCAGTCAGCTTATCGAGGACCCAGAAGATGGATGCCGTGAAGTCCGCTGCCAGAATTCTACGATGAGGGGTAAGTATAAAGTATGGGCCATTTTCCCCGGGGGATCACTGTTAGCCTGGGGGGAGGAGGGAGGGGGTCTATGTGTGTGTGTGTGTGGGGGGGTACGGGTTTATTTCTACAGGGTTTCCTTCTCCTTTAATTATCTATAACTATATTATGGTACACTCTCTTATATAGTGATTAACCCTTAGCAATTCAGGGCCCTGGAGTCTCTTTGCTTATGAAAGATACTGGGAACTAGGATTTACAGCACAGTGCCTCCACCTAGTGGCCACTGAGGAGCACACCTCAGGGGCAATTCACTAAGAAAAAACACACAGTTTGAGTTTGCAGTAAAACAATTTCACTTTATACAAAGAATAAAAGAACAATGAGGTTAATAAGTGCAATTCAATAATATTTCTGCACTGGAAAACTCTGTCTAGAACCTAGCACAGTCTCTCACTCAACTCTGGGTGGACAACACAGTTCAAGACACATGAAATATCCCTTTCACCCAGAGCTTGTATTCCCAGGTAGCTCTACCTGCCCCAATGTAGCTCTCCTTCAGGTTATATTCTGTAGCTTCCACATGGCAGGCTCACAAGAAACACCAGAGACACACAAGGATTACAACAGACATCCAACAGCTGATTTGGATGCAGGGCAATCTCTTTAAAGGGGAACTATCACAAAAATCTAATTTTAATATGTTAGAGCTCATGAAAATAGTCAATTTTGTAAATAGCTTGATTAAGAGATACGTTTTGTTTATTAGTTATACTTTATTTTTCTTATGACTGACTCCCTGCATTCACTCTCTGCATTCTCTCTCTGACTCGTTAGTCCACTGTGCTCAAGGTAGGAGTCATGTTTTAATTGACAGGAGAAAGCTTGCTTTTTATTGGTTGCTAGGCTCTGCACAGGTCTTTCCCCTGCAATGGTTTTTTCAGGACATTAGGACGGCATAGCATATTCTCCTTGCAGGCACATCTTTATTTAAGCATCCACTTGAGAAAAATTGTGCAAGGTAAAAGCTATAACTAGTGTATTCTTTATATGTAATTATTTATAGCAAATAACCAACTAATAGAGAATTGTACAATGCTTCCAGCTGACAAGTCTCATTTAGTATGATATTGGGTAGTGTCATATAGGCAGTATAAAAGTTCAGCTCACTTTACAGAAGATTCTTACATTTGTGTAAGTCAAAAGAAAAGTAAAAAAAAAAAATGCTGAGCATATTCATAACTTCAGTGTCAGCAGATCAACCGTCTAACTCATCAGCAGGCATAAAAGCTTTGCAAACATGTAGACATATTGAGTCATCATCCACAGAAGCAAACATACATAAAACTGCTTTCTTTACCAAAAAAGCCGATAGGAAAAAGAAGAAACCAAAAGGATCTTGAGACAGCATAGCAACCAAAGATATTCCAAGACCACAATGTAGAGAAATTGGTATAAGTACAGATTATTTCATAAGCAAAAAACACACTGGTTGCAACACATAAAAAACTTTCGGAAAAAGAAACGACAACTTTAGCATCAACAAAAATGAAAGATAAAAGCTCAATGTGTAATCTGTCTGATTTTGGATTATGTTCACCTGCTGCATTGGAATGTAATTCTGTGCAAAATCAATTAATTCACCATCTACAAACAAAGAGGAATCATGTTTCACTGAATTTACTCCAGAAGATCATGTAAACTTTAGCGATTAAGTGATGACTGAATTACAAGTCCTGAAATTGTATCCGATAATGACATATCAGTAAATGACAAAGATGAATCTTTCCTGCCAGGAGAAATCAGTGTGGATGATACAATAGAAGATGATAATGAAAGTGAAAAGTTAGATATTACAATTAATTTAACAGATGTTGGCGTTTCTTTTGAAAACAAAAATTCTTTGGATAATAGCATCTTCTTCATATTTGAATCATGTCTGGATAAATTGTTATGGGCTGCTCGCTGTGTTCTTTAATCATCTTGTAATTTTTCAAGTGACTGAAGAAGTATGTTTTTGGGTCATTTCTCTCTGTCAGAGCTGTTTGTCAATCCGCTCATCATTTCCATTTATGGGACAGCCAGGCCCATAAATGATGTTTGCATTGCGGCAACATTATGATGGCTTCTGCAATTCTGCTTCTAATTTCTCCAAGGTTTCTCAAATGTTCAAACTTCTAAATCTACACCACATATCTCAAACTACATATTTCAGATATCAAAGTATGTTCATGTTTCCAGTAGTTAACTATCATTGGGAGAAAGAAAAGAAGCAGCTTGCTTAGAACTTTACCAGTAAGGCTGACACTCTCTCTGGAGACGGACAGTGCGACAGCACGGGATTTTCAGAAAAATACTGCATATACACACTGATGGAACAGACAACCAAAAAGATGATTAATTTCTGTGTTACTTCACCAATGACTTCATCAAATATGGAACCAATAGCATTTGAGAAATCCCTTCTTCCCAACTTCAACAGCAAAATTAAAGGGATACTGTCATGGGAAAAAAATCTTTTTCAAAATGAATCAGTTAATAGTGCTGCTCCAGCTGAATTCTGCACTGAAATCCATTTCTCAAAGGAGCAAACATATTTTTTTATATTCAATTTTGAAATCTGACATGGGGCTAGACATTTTGTCAATTTCCAAGCTGCCCCAAGTCATGTGACTTGTGCTCTGATAAACTTCAATCACTCTTTACTGCTGTACTGCAAGTTGGAGTGATATTACCCCCTCCCTTTTCCCCCCCAGCAGCCAAACAAAAGAACAATGGGAAGGTAACCAGATAACGGCTCCCTAGCACAAGATAACAGCTGCCTGGTAGATCTAAGAACAACACTCAATAGTAAAAACCCATGTCTCACTGAGACACATTCAGTTACATTGAGAAGGAAAAACAGCAGCCTGCCAGAAAGCATTTCTCTCCTAAAGTGCAGGCACAAGTCACATGACCAGGGGCAGCTGGGAAATGACAAAATGTCTAGCCCCATGTCAGATTTCAAAATTGAATATAAAAAAAATCTGTTTAAAAAAAATGGATTTCAGTGCAGAATTCTGCTGGAGAAGCACTATGAACTGATGCTTTTTGAAAAAAACATGTTTTCCGATGACAGGGTCCCTTTAAGGGCTAGTCCACACGGGGAGATAGCGACGCGTTTGCGGTCGCGGCGACAAAGCGCCGCGACAGTCGCCGCGACCGGCGCAGGCGACAGTTTTGTATGGGCGCCTATGTAAAAACGCCTGTGCTAACCACACGAGGCGATGCGCTTTTCAACAGTCGCCTGAAAAAGCCTGGCGAGGCATTTTCAGGCGACTGTTGAAAAGCGCATCGCACTGACCGCCACTCCTCAGCCCTGAGAATCATCAATGGAAAAATATCCAAGAATAAAATCAATTTGATGTGTGGCATTTTGCTAAATCCTTGAGAGCAAAACTGATCACCTGTGGTGGTTTGCAAGAACATGCAATGGGAACCCTGATTTATTAGAGGAGAAGTGGTTGTCTTTGTTATATCATTGTTATATCATATCACAACTGTATATCAGTGGCAAACTGGACATCTTTACCATAAGTGTGCACACAGTGCCCTTGCAGCCCATTGGATCATAAAATGAAAGATCGCTCCTATTTTTGCCATACTGGTGAAGTGGAAGTTTATCACAGTAATTTGCTAAAATACAGATCCAAGCAACAACATTATTTTATGGATGGGATGATTGCTGGAACCCAAAAAGGAGCTGTGCTGTCCCAGCAGTTAAAGTTATCAGGGTTAGAATATATATATGTTTAATTGCTTATGTTTATGCATACCCATTGTTATGCTGCCACCTGCTGACCAAGGCTGTATTGCAAGCTCTGTATTTCCTTGTTTGTAAACCCTCCTCCTATTCCTTCCTTATGTGTGATGTCAGTTCCTCCCATCATCCTCTTGTGTTCCTGCCTTCCATGAGTGAGGAGCTACAGCTCAGAGGTTAGGAAGGAAATATTATTTTTGACCTGCAGCTATCCGGCAAAGATTGCCCTCAGTGGTTGTTACAGCTCCATACAGGCCCAGCAGGGAGGTCTCATGGGGATTCAGCCATTATTACAGCAATTGGAGTCAGAATAGTCAAAAAGAATAAAATTCTATAACCTGCTGTCACACTGTATGTTCCATCAAGTCTCCACTCACTGGCAAGTTACTTATATTCAATCTGCAGCCAAGTTTAATGCAGTCTAACAACTCCCTGCAAGCACATGGTTCTACAAGCACATGCTGTTCCCTGTGAATTTTCAGGACTGTTTTATGCAACTGGATTGTGTTATTGTGCTGCTCAAGCTGCTGTATACACTGCTCTCAGGGTCCTGCTATAACACTGCTGCAGTTTGCCCCACACTCCTGCCACTGCTGGAACTTTCTTAAAGAGACAGTAACCATTTTCAGCAAAAGTGCAAAATGTCTCAGCAAGGCTCTGTGCATTCATTTTCAACTGAAGCTAAGCAAGTGCACCATGCACCAGAGCTCACAGACATCCAGGGAGAAAACCCCATATTTACTGCAGAGCAAAGCGTCAGGCCCAAGCGCATAATAAAGCCATCTCAAAAGTCCAGAGAAAATTATGAGATTACAAGGGATGAGTTTTCAAGCAATTTATCAGAACTATGGGATAGAACTGTGATATGCATGTCTGTTCTTTTACATTCTAACAATGACGCAGCAGAGCTAACCAGATCTGAAGCCTTAGACCAAGAAAGAGTCCTTTTGGTGCAAAGCACTAAGGATAAGGCAGAGCTCAAGATTACACACCTGCAAGAGACTAGGGGGCAAATTCACTAAGATGCGAAGTTGCGCACAGGGGTAGCGTAAGGTTGCGAAGTTGCGCTAGCGTTGATTCGCTATATAAAGCGAAGTTACGCTAGTAATTTGCATACGACGCGAAATTCAAATTTCAATGGAGGAACACGTATCTGCACTACAAATGCCTAGAAAACCTTCAAATCAGCAAATAAAAATGTTATTTTGCCCTACACATGTGCCCACTGTCTAGGTAAGTTGCCATGAGTCAGGAAATGTAGGGGGGAGGAAGGGGAGCCCCAAAAATTTTTCGATCTTTTTCAGCCTATCAGCCATCATGTAGAAAACACGCCAGCGTTTTTTTGGGACTTAGAAATTTTTTTTTAAACAATCCCTATCTACTCTATTGCGCTTCGCCAGGTCTGAGGTGGCGAAGGAAGTCTAGCGTAAAAGGTAGCGTTCAGTACACTGCGCAAGTTAGTGAATTTGCGTAGTTTCGTCGCTAGCGAAACTTCGCCTGGCGTAAGGTTGCGAAGTAACACTAGCGAAACTACGCCAGCGTTGTAAGTGAATTTGCGCAGTAGCGAAAATGCCAAACGCTAGCGAATTAACGCTAGCGTTCGGCGCTTCGCGGCTTAGTGAATTTGCCCATAGGTCTCACAGATCCACATCATAACGGCTCACATCAAGATCTTCCAAGACCTCTCATTCTAGGAAATCCAGACTAAGTGACAAGCACATAGAAGCCCGTGCTAATGCGGAAGCAGTTAAGGTGCAAATTTCCTATGCTAAAAGAGAGGTTAAACTTAAAGCAGAGATGCAAGCAGAAGCTGCACACCAGCAATCAGAGGCAGCAGCAGAAGTTGCAAAGCAGCAAGCAGAAGTTGCACGCCAGCAATCAGAGGCAGCAGCAGAAGTTGCAAAGAAGCAAGCAGAAGTTGCACGCAAGCAAGCAGAGGCAGCAGCAGAAGTTGCAAGGCAGCAAGCAGAAGCTGCACGCCACCAAGCAGAAGCAGCAGCAGAAGCTGCACGCCACCAAGCAGAAGCAGCAGCAGAAGCTGCACGCCAGCAAGCAGAAGCAGCAGCAGAAGTTGCAAGGAAGCAAGCAGAAGCTGCACGCCAGCAATCAGAGGCAGCAGCAGAAGTTGCAAGGAAGCAAGCAGAAGCTGCACGTAAAAGGGCAGAAATGGAAGCCGAATTAGAAATTCTTCAAATGGAAAAGGAAAAAGCAGCAGCTATTGCAAGGTTAAAGGTCTTTGAGCAAGCACTGTGAGAATGGCATGAACCAGACTGCCCTATCCCAGCAGAGTCTGAAGATCCTATTGAACGCACAAGTAAATATGTGCTAAACCAGGATGCATCTAATGACAACCAATCAATCTTACAAAATCCAAGGATAACTCCTGCAACTCATAACACAGGTCAGTCTCTTTTACCTGTTACTACTAACACTGCTGTACCTTACAGTACCCAAACCATGGAGCTGCCACTGCTGCCACAGCGACAGACCAACCACACAGACGTAGTCACTCAGCATGAGATGATACCCCCTACCATCTCTCAGGTGAATTCCAGTGACAAACCTCAGTTTAAACTAGAGCCAGCAAGTGCCTTAGAGACCAAACCACTGCTGAATGCTTACGCCACTTCATTTTATCCTGGTTCATCTCACCTTTATACACCGGGAAGCTTATACAACCCCCAGGTTCCACAAGTTACCCAGGCACCAAAGAGTGAGAGATCAGACCTGTCTGACTTTGCCAGGTATATGATATGTCGTGAGCTCATTAACGTTAGTCTCTCAAGGTTTGATGGCTGTCCTGAGAATTATAGAGCCTGGAGATCTACGTTTAAAGCTGCAATTGCTGACCTCAACCTCACAGCCAAAGAGGAACTTGATTTACTCATCAAATGGCTAGGTCCAGAGTCTGCAGATCATGTTAAGAGACTAAGAGCTGTGCATGTTGACTACCCAGATGCAGGTCTTGCTGCTGCTTGGGGAAGACTTGAACAAACCTATGGTAGCTCTGAAGCCATAGAAAGTGCCTTGTTTAAGAGACTACAATCTTTCCCAAAAATAACCAACAAAGACAATCACAAGCTGCAAGAACTCAGTGACCTTCTGATGGAGCTGGAGTTAGCTAAGGCAGACCCTCGTCTCTCAGGACTCAGCTACTTGGATACTGCCAGTAGTATTGAAGCTACCATATGGGCTGCAAGAGAAGTGGGCCACAGTGGGATCAAAGTACAAGAAACAATATAATGTATCCTTCCCTCCATTCTCATACTTTTGCCAATTCATCAGCGACTATGCCTGGGTCAAGAATGATCCAAGCTTCAGCTTTAGTGAACCCAACCTTTCTGCCTCATCATCTGCACGGCATGATAACACAGCTACTAAACACAGAGACTTGCGTGGCACTGTGTCTGTTAGAAAGACAGACATCCATCCTGCTACAAACTCTTTAGCTGACAAAACTTCTGCTGGGAAATCAGAGGATCCTAACCGTCAGTGTCCAATTCACAGGAAACCACATCCACTTAAGAAATGTCGTGGGTTCAGGGCAAAGTCTTTACAGGAGCGCAAGGAGCTTCTCCAGAAGTTTGGGGTCTGCTATAAGTGCTGTGCCTCCTCAGATCATTTTGCTAAGGATTGCAAGACTGTTATTAAGTGCACCGAGTGCAGCAGTGACAATCATATTGCAGCAATGCATCCAACACCTCTTCCTGATAGTCCACAGTCTCCAAACCCCATCTCAAATCATGGCGGGGAGGAACAAGGATGTGTTCCTGCTTCAACAAAGATTTCAACTTCATGTACCGAAGTCTGCGGAGAAGGCTATAGTCCCAATTGCTGTGCCAAGGTATGCCTAGTCCAGGTATATCCTGAAGGTCAACCAGAGAAAGCAGTAAAGACTTATGCTATGCTTGATGACCAAAGCAACAGATCTTTGGCAAGACCGCAGTTCTTTGAGATTTTCAACATCAAGGGAGATGCAGAACCCTATACCCTCAATACCTGTGCTGGTCATATAGAGACTCTGGGCAGGAGGGCTAATGGGTACATTATCTCCTCAATTAAAGGTAACATTCATCTGCCTTTACCTACACTAATTGAATGTGGTGAGATACCTAATAACAGGGAAGAGATTCCCACACCAGAAGCTGCATGCCACCAACCCCACTTAAGGCACCTCGCCAGTCAGATTCCTGCCATTGAAAGGGATGCTGAAATCCTGCTCTTGTTGGGAAGAGACATTCTTAGAGTCCATAAGGTACGGCAACAGTGCAATGGTCCTCATGATGCTCCCTATGCGCAAAGACTTGACCTAGGCTGGGTAATAGTGGGCGATGTTTGTCTAGACAAAATGCACAGGCCATCTGAAGTTGACTCCTTTAAAACTCATGTATTGCAAAGTGGACAAGCAACTCACTTCACACCATGCCCACATCATTTCAAGGTAAAGGAGAATCCTAAGTATATGATCCCAGTATCCAGTGTCACTCCCATCTTCTGTGATGACAACTTTGGGGATACAGTGTTTCATACTACAAGTGATGATAACAAAATTGCACCTTCCATTGAGGACAAGGAGTTCATAAAAATTATGGACACTGAATTCTTTAAAGACAACTCTAACAGTTGGGTTGCACCCTTGCCATTCCGCTCTACAAGAACCAAACTTCCAAACAATCATGAGCAAGCCATGTCCAGATTTGCCTCACTGCAGAGAACCCTTAAAAGCAAGCCTGAAATGAAAGAACATTTTATTGCCTTTATGAAGAAAATATTTGACAATGATCATGCTGAACCAGCCCCACCACTACAAGAACACGATGAATGCTGGTACCTACCTTCCTTTGGCGTGTATCACCCACGCAAACCAAAACAAATCAAGGTGGTATTCGACTCTAGTTCCAAATATCAAGGTACTTCTCTCAATGATGTTCTTCTCACTGGTCCTAACCTAACTAACAACCTTGTAGGAGTACTTATGAGGTTCAGAAGGGAGCCAGTTGCAATCACAGCCGATATCCAGCAGATGTTCCATTGTTTTATCGTACAAGAGGACCACAGAAACTTTCTTAGATTCCTCTGGCACCGCAACAATGACATCAACAGCGAAGTAATGGAATACCGCATGAAAGTGCATGTCTTCGGTAAAAGTTGCTACATATGGTCTAAGAAGGACTGCTCGTGAAGGTAAATGTGAGTATGGTGCAGATGCTCAACACTTTGTGGAGAGAGACTTCTACGTGGATGACGGCCTTAAATCTTTACCAACAGACGAAGAGGCTATTTATTGACTTACTTAGAAGGACACAATGTATGCTTTCTGAGGCTAACCTCAGACTCCACAAGATTGCTTCAAACAGTACAGCTGTAATGAAAGCCTTCCATTCTGATGATCATGCCACAGAATTTAAAGACTTAAATTTGGGAACAGATGAGCCAACCATTCAGAGAAGCCTTGGCTTAAGATGGGACTTATTGCATGACACATTTGGCTTCCAGGTTACCATGGCAGATAAGACATTTACCAGACGTGGTGTCCTATCAATAGTGAACAGCCTGTATGACCCACTGGGGTTTGTAGCATCCAACACCAGACAAGGTAAATCCTTGCTAAGACAGCTATCAGAGACTGTTAAGGACTGGGATACTCCTTTACCAATTGATAAGCAGTCAAAATGGGAGTTGTGGTAGCATTACCTAGGTGCTATACTTCAAATTCTCTTGCTGCCAACCAGGAGAGAGAAATCCATATTTTCTCAGATGCATCTACTGAAGCCATAGCAGTTGTGGTCTACCTAAAGGATCACTCAGAATCTATAACTTCTGCAGATATCTTCGGTCTCTTGGATCCAGACAGAGACTTTGAGATTCATCCTGAAGTTTCCACCCTTGTCACGAAAATTGCTAAGGATGGTGCCATAGACACTTTCAATCGGCCCATCACTTAACTTGTACTCATCTTACCCTTTGGGATTGAACTCTTATTGCATCAGTACTTAAAACAGAGACTCCCACGGATTTTAACAGGAGAACCTACTAAGGACATTAAGTTATTTTACAATGCCATGTTTATTGCATTGCATGCTTGTTTTTCTCTTTGTTTTTCAGATCACAGGAAAGATCTTCAAGCAAAACTGCTGAATGTTTATTTTGCATTTTCATAACTGCCATATGTTTATTATAATATAGTGGTATCTAAAAATACCAGACGGGGAGTGTGCTGTCCCAGCAGTTAAAGTTATCAGGGTTAGAATATATATATATGTTTAATTGCTTATGTTTATATGCATACCCATTGTTATGCTGCCACCTGCTGACCAAGGCTGTATTGCAAGCTCTGTATTTCCTCGTTTGTAAACCCTCCTCCTATTCCTTCCTTATGTGTGATGTCAGTTCCTCCCATCATCCTCTTGTGTTCCTCCCTTCCATGAGTGAGGAGCTACAGCTCAGAGGTTAGGAAGGAAATATTCTTTTTGACCTGCAGCATTTATTCATCCACTGCTATATTGTTTATCCACCTCAAATAAAGCAGCTTTGTGGACTACAAGTGTCTGGTGAGTTCAGCTATCTGGCAAAGATTGCCCTCAGTGGTTGTTACAGCTCCATACAGGCCCAGCAGGGAGGTCTCACGGGGATTCAGCCATTATTACAGCAATTGGAGTCAGAATAGGAGCACTTGACCACAATTTCAATGTCCAAAGACAACAGGCCACAGTTCATATCACTGGTTCTGTATGTGACTCACTTGGATCTTTGAAGCACAAATTGGAGTTTACAAAGTCAAAAAAAGGACTGGGCACGAAACCCAACGCACATCAAAAAATCATTGGGACTTCTCCCATTGACTTATATGCAACCTCGACAGGTCTGAGATGCCGGATTTTCAGATTCGGACTTTTCCATCCTCGGGGTTTAATAAGTTTGAGAAAAGCATAGGCATGCCTTATATGTGATAACTTGTTTTACTATCTGATCATTGAGACATGTTTAGTACTGACTTTGAAACTGGATGTAAAGGAGTGGAAAAACTCAGTGCAGCTTAGTTTTTTTGTCACTATTAACTCTTGGATATATATATATATATATATATATATATATATATATATATATATATATTGATCCTAGAAAAAGCACTTAATGTGGGCCAAAACGTCGGCTGTATAAAAGGCATACATTAAATACAATTTTATTTACCACAAACTGGAGTATGGGTCCATGTGTAGATTTTTGTATATTACTTGACCCTGTACCCTCATTCACTCAAATATTCAGGATCAGAGTGCGACTGCTTGTGACTCAATATATTTATATAAATATATATTTATACACTGAATACATTTTTATAGTTGTGTAATATGTTAGCTTTAGTTATTTAAATTTTACTATTCCACAGAAATTCCTTGTTGTCTAAAATTTTAAAGTGTACCATGAAACATTGTTTCTATTTCTGTTTTCCTTGAAGTAAAGGTGTTCCTGTACCTGAAGAGTTACTATTTTTAATATTCAGCTTGCTGACAATTGGCTGTGTGGAAGCTCTGAAACAAACCCAGCAGATGCTGTTTAAAAAACATCTTGCTCATACACAAGTACTTCCATTTGGCTATGGCAACACTGGACTGTTATTGTGTCTGTAGCTGATAAATGAAGGCTGGGAGTCAGCCCCTATAGTAGAGAAAGCACTCTTCTATGTCTGCACTGCACTGGCCGGGTTATAGACACAGGGCAGATTTCAGTGATGAAACTAGTCAGTATACATTTTGGCATTAAAATCTGCTCTGTATGTCTGCACCCTGGCCAAAGCAGTGATTCCTGGTACATCCATAGAAGAACACTGAATCAAGTGTAGGATTTGAGTTTCAGCCTTCTTTTATCTGCAGGCAGAAAATCAGCCCAGTGTGGCCGTAGCTATAGGCCTTGGGCACACAGCTATAGGCCAGTGGTCTCAGTCTATGTATTTATTGCAGGCTGAGGGAAGTGAATCCACTTCATGCCCTACCTACCTTGATCAGCAGCTGATCAGCTATTTCCACTTGCTTCCAGGCAGAATCGTCAGATCAATGGAGCTGGGACATGGCATGACATGGCGTGGATCCACTTCTCCTGTATATATCCACTTCAGCCTGTATATAAAAAAAAACTTATGCTGAGAGCAGCAAAGACAACGCTTTGTGTGGACAAGGCCTTAGCTCCATCTTGCAGTTGCAGTCATGCTTTATAGTTTATTAAAAATGCAATGCAAAATTAAAACTTTGCAAATGGTAGATTCAATGGTACAAAGTTTATCTGAAATAGATTTTTCTAATTTACTAATTCATTAATCCAAGAAATGCTTCCAGTTTTGTATCACTCATATAACTGAAAAAAATTGTTATAAAACAGTGTGTGACACCTACAAAACCAAATAACTTAAGCAAATCCCTGGAGTGCAGCATCTTTTTTCATTATATATGTACATATTACAATGGTACATACTGTAGGTAAACATAACTTACAATGCACCAAATACACAACCAATATTAATAGTGTGTTAATTTATTTTCACATTGAACATTAAACAAGATTTTTTACGATATTTACATTAATATGTCTAATGAACTCACTTGAATTACAGAAAAATTGTGATTTATAAATTTTTCAAAAAGAATATCTTAATATTTAGAAATCAAAAGCCATGTCAATGGCAGGATAATCATTGGCCTCAAAGAATCCTATGGACCGTTGTTGTCAGGAAACCTCTTTCTTATTAAGTCCAACACAAAGGATGGTATCAGGATTCTGTTCCCTGGTCCAAGATAACCATGTGCACATGTTGAGAAGGCCCGGTAAGCTGCCTTTCCGAGGATCCTAAAAAAATTGCAGATTATAACATACGTTGATAAAATTACCATGTTTAAGATTATATAGTGATACCTTTCCTTTACCGCATTAACATATAATACATTTAATTCCAAACATATCAAGTTCCATATTGTTGAGAACTAACCCCCATCCAAAGCCCCCTCAACCTTCCTTCATTGTCCCCCCTCCAAGCTCCGTCCCTGCAGAGTTGCACAGCAGAATTTACAGACACCACCTTCCCGTCTTTGCATTCTCTTCACTGATACACAAATTAATCAACATCTGATATCAGCTTTGACTGTGCATGTTCCTGCAAGATCTGTATTGGTGAACTGATAGAAATGGATGCAAACAAAGGGGAAGATGGTTCCTGTGTACTATACTGCACAACCAGGAGCAGTGAGCAAGGAGTGAGCTTGAAGAGGGGCCAATAGAGGGGGGTTTAGGAAATTGGTTTGTTGTTGGAGAATTTGACCATTGATGTGATGGGTGAGATTGGGTTTATCAAGTTTTTCAGACCATGAGGCAGACAGGCAGGACATACATATGAGCAGTTCAGCTGCCGACTCTGGAGTCTGGAGGGTGCACTCCAGATGTGGAAAACTACAGCACTTTTTTAACGAGCACATCTGTAATTTGGTTTGGTATATACTTTTTGTATATTTGGTGTTTAAACTTTTATTAAAAAAGTATTAAGCTTCACACCGCTTTTTTTGTATTGTGTTTTTTAAATTTGATCAAATGGCTCACATTGCTACACCGCTATGAAAAACACACAGGCCCAGGGTAATTATCAGCAAGCCTCACTGCTGCCAGTTTCTCTTACCTCCTTTAAATATTTTTTTTTGAGATTAAAAAAGCAATGTTTTTTTTTAAAAAAAAACAAAAAACAGGGGTAGCCAATTTAACCCACCAATTGTCCAATTTGGCATACTTCACCTACTTGTCTAGGATACCTTACCTGGGACCTCAGTAGTACCATAAGCAGGCTAGTGCAATGTGCAGGACTGTAGTACTGTAATGAAAAAAACATAAAGCTTCACTTTGGTGTATTTGGAAACATATGCCCACCCTGCTCAGTAACACAAAGGCCAGAAAGTTCATATGATTTTTTGCATGGGCCAGGAGCATAAAAGTGGTAATCTTACAGACTGTGGTGTGTCACTTTGTTATAAACATTGTTGAGACAATACACCATACAATTTGAGCTCTCTTAATCGTTTTATAAAAAATTACCGGTTTCGATCACGAGTATATGCTGCTCTCGAGTAACAGCCACTCCATCTAATCATAAAATCCCGGTGAAAAAGAATATGTGCATATATAACCTACATTTTGAAAAAAACTGGGCATGCAGCAGACACGGATACATAAAGTCTTGCATATTTATCTACTGTATGTTACAAAATAGTTACATTAGTAACATACGGTGTGACGTCACGTATGACAAGGCCACAAATGTTCACCAATTGGTTTCAGTGATTTTATTACACTACAATACAATTACAATAGAACAACCAAATGGAACTATCTCTCCATGCTGGGAAAATTCCTGATGTGAGTAATAGGGATGTCGAGGACTGTTCGCCCGCGAACTAATTTGCGCGAACATCGACTGTTCGCGTCCGCCGAATGTTCGCGAACGTCGCACGACGTTCGCCAATTTGGGTTCGCCTTAGCTGCCGCTTATTTTTGACCTCTCACCCCAGACCAGCAGATACATGGCAGCCAATCAGGAAGCTCTCCCTCCTGGACCACCCCCACACCCCCTGGACCACTCCCCTTCCATATATAAACTGAAGCCCTGCAGCGTTTTTTCATTCTGCCTGTGTGTGCTTGGAAGAGCTAGTGTAGGGAGAGAGCTGTTTAGTGATTTGAGGGACAGTTGATAGTAACTTTGCTGGCTAGTAATCTACTTGATACTGCTCTGTATTGTAGGGACAGAACTTTGCAGGGATTTGAGGGACATTTTAGGTTAGGTAGCTTTGCTGGCTAGTAATCTACCTTCTACTGCAGTGCTCTGTATGTAGCTGCTGTGGGCAGCTGTCCTGCTGCTGATCTCTCATCTGCTGACTGCTGCCTGTAACCCAATAGTCCTTGTAAGGACTGCTTTTATTTTCTTTTTTGTTTTTTTACTTTGCTACTATAAGAGCCCAGCGCTATTAGTCTAGCTGTGTTGGGGAGTGGGACTGGTGTGCTGCTCCTCCTAGTAGTTCACCACTACCAGCACCAACCAGAGTCAAAATTGTTACAAAGTATCTTATTTGCACCTGTTAGCTGTTCTGAGCTCTCTGCCAAAAGCTAATTAAGTTAGAAACTGTTTTTTTTCTGGCTGTTCAGTTCAGAGAAAAGAGGGACTGGTGTGCTGCTCCTCCTAGTAGTTCACCACTACCAGCACCAACCAGAGTCAAAATTGTTACAAAGTATCTTATTTGCACCTGTTAGCTGTTCTGAGCTCTCTGCCAAAAGCTAATTAAGTTAGAAACTGTTTTTTTTCTGGCTGTTCAGTTCAGAGAAAAGAGGGACTTTCCAGTACAAAAGAGGGACAGGGGGTTGAGTGGTCAAAAGAGGGACAGTTGGGAGGTATGCAAGTGCCACCTAGCTGTGTGAGCTTTTTCACATTCTGTCTAAATAACAATAATAATTCCGTGTCCGTAAACATCACCTGAGTGATGTTTTTACAGCAGCAATAATATATTCCGTACCCACTACTGTATACGTTGCCCTTGCAGGCATTGTTTGCCCAGTCTTTAACCAAGTGCCTCCTAGCTGTGTGAGCTTTTTCACATTCCGTGTCCAGAAACATCACCTGAGTGACGGAGTGTGATTTCTGCCCTTTACAGCACAAAACGCAGCGCTGTGTCAACAATGTATTTTTCAGATACATTTTTGCCCTTGATCCCCCTCTGGCATGCCACTGTCCAGGTCGTTGCACCCTTTAAACAACTTTAAAATCATTTTTCTGGCCAGAAATGTCTTTTCTAGCTTTTAAAATTCGCCTTCCCATTGAAGTCTATGGGGTTCGCGACGTTCGCGAACCGTTCGCATTTTTGACGCAAGTTCGCGAACATTTTTTCCGCCGTTCGCTACATCCCTAGTGAGTAAATCCATGGGTAGCTGGCTGGTATTTCTCCTCAACTGGAGTAATGTTCCACATTCCACATAGGACCACCAAAATATCCAACATGGACCAAGTACCAACCCCCCAAAGTGCAGTTAGTAATCCAAAAGGAATCTCTCCGTCACCGGGTAGCCAATACTTTGGTCAGACGTAGCACCGCAGCCACTATGTTCAACCACAACTCTGTAACAACTGCTTCGCCTAGATCCTCTGTGTCCAGTTTGAAAATCCCCTGGGCTTAAGACCCCACCCCCTTGCTATCATTCCATTGGCTGGTTTTCCTCTTTACTCCCCCTTAACCCATTGTCTCCTGGAGTGATTTATATACAGATATAGTCTGTTAATTGCTTGAGACCATAGCTTAGGTCTCCATAGTTTCCCCCCTCCACCGTGGAATGCCACAAGGCACCCCCACTGTTGGGTGGGGACTGAGGCATTGCTTAATAGGCTTACCCTTGTTCTTCTTGTCTTGATAAGCCATCGGCATTGCAATGTTCCTTGCCAACTTGGTGCTTTATAGTAAAAGAATACTGTTGTAAAGCAAGGCTCCACCGCAGTAATTTTCCATTGTCCCCAGACACTCGTTGTAGCCAGCTCAGGGGATTATGGTCTGTAATTACGGTAAACTCGTTGCCATATAAATAGGGCTGCACTTTTTCAATGCCCATACGCTTGCCAAACATTCTTTTTCTACTGTAGCAAAGGCCAGTTCACGAGGCAGTAGTTTCCGGCTGAGGTAGATGGTGGGATGTTTTTCTCCTTTATGATTCATCTGCGAAATCACTGCTCCGATTCCATATGTAGAAGAATCTGTCTGCACTCTGAGTGTGGGATATGGGCCACTTGGTTATGGCCTCCACTTTAGCAGGGTCCAGTCTTAGTTGTCCCCCACCCACACGGTGGCCTAAGTAAGGCACCTCTGTCATGCCTAGTTGACATTTATAAGGACGTAGGGTTAGGCCTGCAGAGCAGATTCTATCTAAGACTTGTTGAAGATGTTCAATATGATCATCCCAGGTCTAGCTGTATATGGTAATGTCATCCAAATAAGGCCTGTGCAAAGTCTTGGCAGCCTTCTAGTAGAGAGTTTACTAGGCGTTGAAACGTGGCTGTGAATTGATACAAACCAAATGGTGTGATAAAGGCAGATTTGGCCTGTGCTTCTGCAGCCAGTGGAATCTGCCAGTACCCTCTGCTCAAATCCAGGATAGTTAAATAGTTTGCCCCCCCAAGCCTGTCTAAAAGTTCAATTATCCTAGGCATGGGGTATGCATCTGTGGTAGTGATAGTGTTGAGCTACCTATAATCAACACAAAATCTAGTGCTTCCATCTTTTTTAGGCACCAGAACAACAGGGGCTGCCCATCGACTGTGTGAAGGGACAATGACCCCAAGTGAAAGCATCTCTTCCAGTTCTTTGCGCATTTCGATACGCACTGCTTCTGGAATTCGATATGGTTGGCAACAAATGGGGAGTGGTTTTCAGTAAGCACTTGATATTCTGTTACAGTTGTGTGACCTGGAATAGGTGAAAAGATTCTCTCATAGGTCTGTACCAGATGCTGCAATTGTTTCTGTTGTTCTGAGTTGAGTTGATCTCCCAGGGTGACATGCTGGATTGTGGATGGTTCCTTCTGATCAGGTAAAAGGTTTGGAATGGAACATTCATCGCTACCTTCAGTGGGGAGACTACAAACCAATGACACGGGTTCCTCCCGTATATAGAATGGTTTCATCATGTTAATATGAACGGTCTTGTACTGTGGAGGCTTGTCTGGTGGGGAAACAACATATGTTGTGTCATGCAGTCGCTGTGTCACTATGTGGGGGCCTTTCCAAGCTGCTTGTAGCTTGTCATGTTTGACTGGAAGCAGGAGGAGAACTTGATCCCCTTCTAGAAAACTACGTTCTCGTGCATGACGGTCATACCAGTTTTTATGTTTCTGTTGTGCTGTGGAAAGATGTTCTCGTGCCATCTGGGTCATCTGTTCTAGCTTCTCTCTGAATTTGAGAACATAGGTTATAATAGGAGTACTTGTGTGTTGTGCTCCTCCTTCCCAGTACTCCCTTAGCAAGTCTAGTGGGCCACGCACTTTGCGACCATACAGCAATTCAAATGGGGAGAAACCTGTAGATTCTTGGGGAACTTCCCTATATGCAAATAGCAGGCGAGGTAGGTAGTGTTCCCAGTCCCTTTCACCCATCTCTACAAAGGTTTTTAGCATATTTTTGAGAGTTCCATTGAATCTTTCCTTTAGGATGATAACTCAAGGAACTTCTGACATTTCCCTGCCTCTGTTGTTGTTCTAGCAACAAAACATATTTTTGACAAACACACCTTTTATTTTGATTCTGAAAAGAATGTTACTTGGGTAACACATTATTATGAAATGTCTTACTCTCTCAATCTGGGATACATGTACTTAGCCCACAAATTCTGTAGCAACATAGAAAGCACCCCTGGTTAGAATAATTATTCTGACTTTCGTAGAAAGTAATGATTAAGGAGGGACATCGCTGGAATATACACCAGTTACTTTATAAATACTAAAGTCCAAAAAAGACAAGTGATGACTGGCTGATGATTGATGTTAATTCTAAACTTGACACTGCTTGTTAAATTCTAATAAGAACTATATCAGTATCTTGCAAGTCAGTTCAAAGCAGTTGCACCTTTCTTGCAAATTAAAATTTCAATTCATCTGTTAAAGGGGTTGTTCCCCTTTGCATTAACTTTTAGTATGATGTAGAATAACATTCTGAGACAAACTGCAATTGGTTTTCATTTTTTATTATCTGTGGTTTTTTACACATTATCCTGCACTGGAGCCGACACATCAGTTCCTTATGTGAACAGAAGAGACGGCTGCATCCAGAAAATAAAAGTTAGGCTGAGGAACAAAAAAAAAACAATGAATATAAAAACCACTGTAAAAAAAGACTACCGGTATTTGTGTATCATGTTTATTCAACACCCACTTCAATTTAGCTAATGATTCAGGCATATCTTGTCCATACAGAACTAGACAAATACTGATTGTACATAAACCGGTCCCTATGTAAGTTTAGATTTAATATAATTGTTTAGACTACCATATTTTAAGGTAATTTGAAAAGTATATGGATGATATTCAATTTACATTATTAGAAAAAATGTATAGGCACAGCCAGCCACGGCAGAAATGTTCAGGGAACCATTTAAACTGGCAACAATATGTAGTCAGGAGAATGTTTAGTGCAGGGACAATCTGGTGTTTGAACAAGTGCCAATATCAATTTTCTCTGGAAATATGTACTAGAAAAATATTACAAGAGTACATGAATTACAAAGGATTTTTTTTTACCTTTTTGTTGTATAGGTTTTACAGTCATCTGTAGATTTATTCTTTCACATTTTCTCTAGGAATGAGAACAATGTCATATACACTTCTATAGGCATTCTTTATTAAACTCAGGCACGAATTATGACTTCATAAAAGAATGCAGTGTGAATTATAGAGCAATTCACATCAGCCTCTTGTTGACATAGAAGTGACTCCTGTGGGTGCCGCTGTGTCAGGGATTTACAGTTGAAGCCATTAAATTGAGAACATGGGAGGTTAGATATTCACTTCCAAGCTGTGCTGTTTAAAGGATTATAGTATGCTATAAATACTCACAGTAGCTGGAAAGCACAAAATTTATAACGTCACTGAAAAACAGTAACCTGATTTTAACAAGAAAATAAAGCTTCCGCTTAAATGTAACAGCCTGTTAATGAGAAAATTCTTTGAAAATCCATTACTGATATAATACTTTTCCAGTCAAAGAGACAGAAATTACAGGCTTACCTTTTTGTAATGCATTCTACCTCCACTTTGCATTGATTTCAGTGCAGATGAATGCAAAAAGTAGATAAACTAGAATAAATAAAATCAAAAGACAATAATATTTTGAATGGAGACCAGGTTAATGTTATTAGTGTTGGTGAACAAAAAGGATCAAGAACAGTGTTATAATAAATATATCTAAATAGCTTTGATACCACCCTTGATTATTGTCCTTTATTTGTCCAATGATAAATGTTGATTAAATTAAATCTGTTTTATACCACCCTACTTATAAAGACCCTACTTATAACATCAGATTTGCTCAAAGCAGGCATTACAAAGGTGGGTTACTGTAATGTGCCCGGCTGCAACAGCAATTACAGGTCATGTCAATAGATTCTTCATTCATATATACAGATACTTCTTAGGGACATATATATAAAAGTTTGTAAAATGATTTACAACACAAAAATAGAATATTAACATAAACAAGACACTGCTATGAATTGCTCTATAATTTGCACTGCATTCTTTTATGAAGTCATATTTTGTGTCTGGGATAAATAAAGGAATTCCTGTAGAAGTGTATATGGCATTGTTCTCATTCTGATGTGAAAGAATAAATCTAGAGATGTCTGTTATAATGCCTAGGATACAGCAAAAAAAGAACAAAGTTCCCTTTGTAATATTCCTCTTGTACCTGTACTTATTTCCAGATCAAAAAAAATATTTTCACTTGTTCAACCAATAGATTGTCCCTACACTAAACACCCTCCTGACTACATTAGATGGCCATGACATCCATGTGCTGCTCAAATTAACTTAGTGCCCCCTCACCATCTACAGTTCTATCTTTGCAAGCTGAACTGTTTAATAAAAAATGGCAGATTTTCACACCATTTTATATTTATAGGCCATAATGGCCGCAGCTGTACAGCTCAAGAGGATTTGAAGGTTGCATGATTAGCATATGCAGGAACTGCAGCGCAATGATATACACATTCACATATAATTGCTGTATTGTGGAGCTGAAAACTACACACAGTGTGTCACAGTTAACATCTGCCTGTATCTTTCCATGGATCTTAAACATTCCCATGACTAATCCCACAGTTTTACCCAGATGGAATGTCTCGACACAGGAAGTAGAAGTGCAGAGTACAAGGGATGGAATTCTGTTGAAACAGATCACAGGTGTAGAATAATTAGAAATACTATGTTAATTTGGGAAGGCATACAGTAAGGCACAAGATGGAACTGTGGTTTCAGGAACAGAAAAAGAAAACAGATAATGAAGAAGTGATAGACAGGGAACCTGAAATCTCCATGGCTTTCAGTTCTACGGCTTCCCACTTCAAAGTTGGATACCTTAGTTATAGCACAATTTATATAATAGAGCAGAGAAGGCTGAAATATTTTTAGGCTATGGATCAGGGATATCCAACCTGTGTCTCTCCAGTCCCATGCACCAGGCACCAAAACCTACAGTGCAACTCAATTTAAAAGGGACTTATTGTCCTTATTAAATTCTGTTAACAATACTGGAGTTTGTGCCAGCATGGTTTTATGCGTAATAGATCTTGCCAGACTAACTTAATTTCTTTTTATGAGAAGGTAAGTAGAGACCTCGATTCTGGGATGGCAGTGGATGTGATTTACTTAGACTTTGCTAAAGCATTTGATACAGTGCCACACAAAAGGTTACTGGTTAAATTAAGGAATGTTTGCCTGGAACATATTGGGACATTCACTAAGAATCGTAGTCCGCTTCGCCAGGCGTATTTTCGCCAGCCCTCCGCAAATTCACTAAAATCCGAAAATGCGCTCAGGCGTAGCGTACAGTTACGAAGTTGCGCTAATGTTGATTCGCTATGCACAGCGAAGTTACGCTAGCGATGGTTAATTTGCATACGGCGCCAAATTCAAATTTCAATGGAAGTATTCGTAGCAGCACTACACAAGCCTGGGAGACCTTCAAAACATCAAAAATTATTTTTATTTTGCCCTACACATGTGCCCACTGTATAGTTAAGTTGCCATGAGTTAGGAAATGTAGGGGGGAAGGAGGGGAGCCCCAAAAAAAATTTCAATCTTTTTCAGCCTATCACCCATAATAAAGAAAAAACGCCAGCGTTTTTTGGGACTTAGAAAAAATGTAAATTTTTTTTGAAGCTATCCCTATCTACTCTATTGCGCTATGCCTGGTCTGAGGTGGCGAACGAAGTCTGGCGTAAAAGGTAGAGTTCAGAACAATGCGTGCGGTAGTGAATTTGTGTAGTTATGTCCGTTGCGCAAATTCGACAGGCATAAGGGTGCGAAGTAACACTAGCGAAGTTACGCCAGAGCCTGTTATTGAATTTGCAAAGTAACGAAAATGCCCAACGCTAGCGAATTCACGCTAGCGTTAGGCACTTCGGCGCTTAGTGAATTTGCCCCATAGTATTTGTACCTGGATAAAGAACTGGCTAAAAGATAGACTACAAAGAGTGGTGGTAAATGGAACATTTTCTAATTGGACCAGTGTTGTTAGTGGAGTACCACAGGGCTCTGTACTAGGTCCCTTGCTTTTCAACTTGTTTATTAATGACCTGGAGGTGGGTATTGAAAGTACTGTTTCTAATTTTGCAGATGATACTAAATTGTGCAGAACTATAGGTTCCATGCAGGATGCTGCCACTTTGCAGAGTGATTTGTCTAAGTTGGGAAACTGGGCAGCAAACTGGAAAATGAGGTTCAATGTTGATAAATGCAAGGTTATGCACTTTTGCAAAAATAATATAAATGCAAGTTATACACTAAATGGCAGTGTGTTGGGAGTTTCCTTAAATGAGAAGGATCTAGGGGCTTTGTAGATAACAAGTTGTCTAATTCTGGACAGTGTCATTCTGTGGCTACTAAAGCAAATAAAGTTCTGTCTTTCATAAAAAAGGGCATTAACTCAAGGGATGAAAACATAATTATGCCTCTTTATAGGTTCCTGGTAAGGCCTCCTCTTCCCTGTGTGGCTCCTGCCTGCCCTCAGCTCCTTGTCCTGCCTGTGCCGCCGCCTGGCTGCTCCGTGTCTGGGGCTGAGGCTTGTGCTCTAGTCTGCGGGAAGAACAGATTATTCTTCCCAAAAGTGGGAAGTCGCAAGATGAAATGCATAAGGCAGGTGACATCACTGGAAGGCGCCCAGCATCGCACATGAGGAAAGGACGCTGAAAGCCGTCTTTACACCTTCCCAAGCAACTTTGATCTTTTGGGACCTTTTTGTGCAGACGGTTTTACACAGGCGAAGCTTCCAGGAGGACGATGCATAGATATGCTTTTAAAAAAAAACATTGCCATGTGAGTGCATTTTAATTCTTGATTTTAAAATATTAAAGAGGTATTTTTACACTATTTGCTGCTGCATGTCGATTTACAGTTCATACCAGGAGAAGTGCTTCACGATTCTTTACGTGCAAGTTGATATTCTATGTTTGTGAGTACCCACCTAAACAAGTCTCTAAGGAAAGTTCTTTACCCCTTTGGTGGTGGTTAATACCAAATGAGGGTAACACTTATAAGGTGAAGTTAATTGTTTTGCTTCTCACACAAGAGGTGGCAACATTGTAAAACAATATTACCCTATATTCTGTTTTGTCTGTCCTCTGTGCCTTTGGCGCTGGCTTTTCATTTTTAGTGATACTCATCTGGAGTATGCAGTGCAGTTTTGGACTCCAGTCCTTAAGAGGGATATAAATGAGCTGGAGAGAGTGCAGAGACGTGCAACTAAATTGGTTAGAGGGATGAAAGACTTAAATTATGAGGGTAGACTGTCAAGGTTGGGGTTGTTTTCTCTGGAAAAAAGGCGCTTGCGAGGGGACATGATTACACTTTACAAGTACATTAGAGGACATTATAGACAAATAGCAGGGGACCTTTTTACCCATAAAGTGGATCACCGTACCAGAGGCCACACCTTTAGACTAGAAGAAAAGAACTTTCATTTGAAGCAACGTAGGGGGTTCTTCACAGTCAGGACAGTGAGGTTGTGGAATGCACTGCCGGGTGATGTTGTGATGGCTGATTCAGTTAATGCCTTTAAGAATGGCTTGGATGATTTTTTGGACAGACATAATATCAAAGGCTATTGTGATACTAAGCTCTATAGTTAGTATAGGTATGGGTATATAGAATTTAATTAAAAGTAGGGAGGGGTGTGTGTGTGGATGCTGGGTTTTCATTTGGAAGGGTTGAACGTGATGGACTTTGTCTTTTTTCAACCCAATTTAACTATGTAACTAACTATGTAACTATGGATAGCGTTACAACAATATCACTTTAAAGGAACAGTAACACCAAAAATAAAAGTGTTTTAAAAGAAGGACAATATAATGGACTGATGACTTGCACTGGCAAAATTGGTGTGTTTGCTTCAGAAATACAGCTATAGTTTATATAAACAATTTGCTGTGTAGGTCTTCACTGATCATCTCTATAATTGCTATAATCACATACACTCACAAACACACCCTTGCTTACACACAGTATCTATGAACACAGCTTTTCTATATTAACAAAGATTTTGTGGTGTGAATTGGCCAATAAAGAGCTTAGACATCTTTATGCATCTGATATATAGTGGACACACTTTGGGTACACTTTCCTCTACGTAACAGCACAAAGGGTACAAGATAAAACGGAGCATCCCTCAGTAAAAAAAAGGATTCGGTAACATTCCTAAAACCAGTCAGATTGAAACAATGAAAACGGATTTCCTAATTTAATTCCAAATAGATTTCTGTTGAGTTTTCACGAGATAAACAATAAAATACTGTAAATGTTCTCATCAAATTGAATTTGGTCAAATATGTGCAGAGGAATCTCTCCTGTACTGTTTAGAACAGCTGCAAAAAGCAATGGTTCTTGAATCCTCTTTTATGTACATTTTCTAACCCTCTTGTGAGCAAAAAGAATGTGGAACTAATCTGAGATGACAGGTTTTCTGATGAGAATCTTCTATACTGTTGAAGTTATGCAAGTTTTTTAACTACTTTCTTAAAAACATTATTAGTCCTCTGTATTTATATTGCATCTTATTTCAGATTATTCAGTCATGGTATGATCCCAGGGAGAAATCCTGTTGCCTGGGTTCTGCAGGCAGCATGCAGTTCTGGACAGAGGAAACATTTTGAGGCCTATTTATCATGCTATGTAAAAAGTTGAGTGGAACGTTACTGGTAATGTTGTCTATTCCAACCAATCAGCAATTAGATCTCAAAAGAAAACAAAAGCAAACATCTGATCATTAGCAATGAATTTCCGGCACTCAAAGCTATTGCAAAGGGGACTAGACCCTATATCTTTATTATACCAAAAGAACACAACGTTACAGGGTAAGCCCCTTTGTCAGGGAGGGACATACCTCCGAAACGTTTTGTTCTTTTGGCATAATAAAGATATAGTCCCCTTTGCAATAGCCTTGAGTGCAGGAAATTAATTGCTGATTATGGTTGCTATGAGCAACACAACCGGTAATGTTTCACTCCACTTTTTACACAGCAATATAAATTGAACCCTTTGTCGACAGTCGGATATTTGCAGTGGCCGGGCGAAAGTTTTTTATGGTGGTGGGGGAGCCTTGGTAGCTGGGGTGGTGGGCCCTTGTTGTGCACCAGATACCCCAGTATGACACTGATATTAATTTGAAGAAAAGGATACTTCCAAAATGTGGCCTATTTACTTATGGTGGTTATCACCCTTCATATTAACAAGTCAGTACTTCCTAGAACCTTTCTCTAAACAAGAGGAATTGGAAAACTTTGGACAAATGGCAATTGGTTTATTTGGATAGAATAAAACCAAAGAGGAAATCTAGCAGACATTATGTAATCCCTGAAGGTGACAGAAAAAGTCAAGCAGATGGATTTACCTTCTCCATACACAGTGAGGCAGATTTATTTAGGGCCGAGATGAAAATTCAAATTTTCAAATTTTTTATGGTCAAAACTGTCAAATTCGACTAGGGAGTTCTCCAAACTCGATTCGAGTTTTTTTTAAAAATTCTTGTACGATTTTCGAGATTTAATCAAACTCTGGGCCTTTAAGAATTCAAATTCAACTATTCGCCACCTAAAACATGCCAAATACATGTATAAGTCAATGGGAGAGGTCAAGTAACCACTTTGGAGATGTTTGTAGCCTCCCTGACATTCAAGTTTTTTTCTGAGAAAAAACTCAAATCGATTTTGGTTGAATTCCAATCGAATTTGATTCGAGTTTTAGTCCTAGTTTTAGATATTTGATTCGAATTTAGAGTATATTCTAATTTAAAGGAGAAGGAAAGCTACGGAGGCATTTTATTGCCAATAGATTAGCTGCAATAGTGCAATATAGAATGCAATATTTATTCTGTAGAATGTTTTACCATACCTGAGTAAAAAGCTCTAGAAGCAGTATTAGCTTGCCGTGACATCACTTCCTGTCTGAGTCTCTCCCTCTTCTGCTTACTTATAGCTCTGGGCTCAGATTACAGCAGAGAAGGGGGGGGGAGATAGGAGCAAACTGAGCATGCTCACGCCCGGGGCAAGGAGATTTAAGCTGAAGGCAGGAAGTCTGATATAGAAGCCCATGTGTACACAATAGAAGGAAAGAAATGCAGTGTTTCTTTTGACAGAAGTCTCAGAGCAGCACTACTTTTAGGGTTTACTGGTATATTTAGGTGGACCTTTCTGATAAGGCTTACTTAGTTTTAACCTTCTCCTTTAAGGGAAACTCATAATACACTGTTATAAAATATGCCTCTTTTAAATTATAAAAGTTATACAGTGTACATTAGTATTTACTGTTATGATATTTCATAACAGCAGCTGTAGGTTTGTTTTCCTGCATATTGATATATGATTAGGTGCAGAGAGTTGCTAGGGAATAAATGCATCAGTTCTGAGATAATTTATGTTCAATTACAGGGAGTTTCAAGGGAATAAATGCAGCTGTTCTGGAGCAATTTATGATCAGGCGCAGGGAGTTGGAAGGGAAATGCAGCTATTGTGGAACACTTTATGGTCACATGCAGGGAGTTGCAAGGAAATAAATGCAGCTGTTCTAGAACAATTTATGATTAGGTGCACGGAGTTGCAAGGTAAAAATGCAGCTGTTATCGAACAATTTATGTTTAGGTGCAGGGAGTTGCAAGGGAATTAATGCAGCTGATGTTCTAGAATCGTATAACATAACATTATTTAAGGTTTTTTTAAGCAATATGGTAGCTAGGGTCCAAATTCCCCTAGCAACCATGCATTGATTTGGATAAGACACTGGAATATGATTAGTAAAGGCCTGAATAGAAAGCTGAGTAATAAAAAGTAGCAATCACAATACATGTGTAGTCTTACAGAGCATTTGTTTTTTTTTAGAAAGGGTTATCAATGCCCATTTAAAAGCTGCAAGGAATAAGAAGAAAAAGGCAAATAATTATAAAACTATAAAAAATAAACCATAAAAACCAATTGAAAAGTTGAATAGAATTAGCTATACTTAATTTAACTTAAAGATGAACCGCCATAATCGACTCCCAGCGAAAATGTTTAAAAATGACTTCAATGCATCATTTAATAGAGGCCTCTCAAAACGTGTGAATTTGACTAAAGGGATGAGCATTACGTTTCCATGCCAACAAGCTTCAGTTTTGTGATTATAACAATGAACTGCCAATTAAAGGATACAAAGAAAAAAACAAAATTTTTGCGGTGCCTTCCTTAGAATCCAATATTCAACTGTAGGCACTATTTTTCCAAGTCATTCTACAAAAGCAGTGGTCACTGTCTGAAACAGAAAGGGCCCTGGGACTGTCACTAAAAATTAGCGTTGGCCAAGTAAGGTAACCCTTGTGCTGTGTTTCTTTAACATTCATATGGCTCTGCTGCGCAGTTGGGGAGCGGTACCTGAAACACTCACATTGGGGAGCGGTACCAAAACACTCGTCACGTTTGCCAGCGACGGAAGTGACGCTTCTTTTCCCTTTCCGCTCCCCGTAACCCTGTCTCCTTTGGAAAGCGAGGAACATGGCCGCTGTTGGCTCGGAGCTACGGGATGCAGAGTAAGACTGTTTATTCTTGCATAGCACGGATGACGGAATTGTCCATGGAATGCTGGAACGGGCACGGGCCTTGGAAATGAGTTGGATGTCTTTTCTCTGGCTGCTTTGTTTTTTTGTTTTTGAAAAGGCCTCGCTGTCATTCTCTGGAAGGGGGAGCGGGAAGGCGGATGGGATTATTTATTAGCGAGGTTTTCTACTGCATATTCTAATTCATACTCAAATGTTGCATCTGCCACAAACTTTGCTTCCTTTCCAGCCCTGCAGAATTGTCTTGAGAGAGGGGTGGGGGCTGTTGTAAATGGAAGATGAGAACAATCAAAGGGGTGCTTCACCTTTAAGTTAACGTTTAGTTTGTTATAGAATGGCCAATTCTAAGCAGCTTTTCAATTGGCCTTTATTTTTTTATTTTTTTTTTTATTTATTTTCTATTTCAGCAACACATATGCTTGTTTGTAAGTCCTGCATGATACGCATGTTTCAGACAGTAAATTATATTATTATCTTTGCTGTGAATTCTTAGGTTTCAGCTTCTCTCACATGTTACGAAACTTTTGGAAAGGGTGATTGGGAAGGGAAAACAATTCAACAAAGGGAAGGGGCAAGGGAAATTCAAAACAGTAATCATATCACGTATTATATAGTGGATAATGTACCCCCTACTGTAATTTATAAAGATATTATGTTACCGAGGAGTTATGTGACCATATAAAAGCACGAGGCCGCAGGCCGAGTGCTTTTATACAGGTCACATAACTCCGAGGTGACTATTAATATCTTTATAAATTTTAAGTAGGGGGTACATTATTCATTATAATCTAAAGTTTCAGAGAGAGAAGAGACGTTGTGGAGGGGTGAGTCTGTGTGAGTGCTGAGGGAGAGAAGACTCCTGCACAGACTGACTGAGGCTTACCACGTGCTGGTGGGTGGAGGCACACTGTAGCAGGCAATTTTTCTGTCAGTCTCGTGAGCCAAGACCCCCACACTCTCCACACAGGGAAGTCACACAGTCCGACTCCAGCCAGCGAAGCCGAGGGAAGGGGGGCATGCCGGTGCAGCATAGCTGTTGTAATGTCCACACTCTGTCTCCCCACCCACCCAGTCTCCAAGACCGAAGAGTGACAGGGTGTGGGAGGGGCGTACGGAGTAGTTGGAGGGGGAGCAGAAGAGGGAGAGAGGTGCTGATCGTTCCCCCGTTGATTTTTTTTACAGAGAACAAGACTCTCTGCTGCTGCTGCTCTTAGAGAGCCATCCTGCAGCAAGGCTTTTTAGAAGCCCGACCACTGTGTCAGGCTGCAGCAGTCACTAAACGACAACGCTGCTCTTATCAAGAGGGAGAGAGAATTAGCGACGTATAAGGTCAAAACCCACCTCCTTAGACGTCATTCAGCGTCTGACATCGCCGCTCCCAGGGGCTTAGAGTTTTGGCTCTGGGTAAAGGAGGAGCATTCCCTGCTGCGTGAGTACGATTTAATTCTGGCAGTCGGAAGGGAAGGGGGCAAGAGCAGAGTTACAGTATAACTGCAGGGAGACGGAAGTGCTGAGCATCGGCGGAAGTGCTGACCCAAATAAACAGCGCGTTCCGACGTCAGAACGCGCCGTTTATAGGGATATAATTTACAGTCTGGTCCCATAGGGAAGTGACCAGACTGTAGATTATATGATTATTATATGTTATATGAACTCAGTTCAAGCATATTGTATGTAGGGATGCACCGCATCCAGGATTCGGTTCGGGATTCGGCCAGGATTTGGCCTTTTTCAGCAGGATTCGGCCGAATCTTTGTTCCTGGCCAAACTGAATCCTAATTTGCATATGTAAATTAGGGGCAGGTAGGGAAATCACGTGACTTTTCGTCACAAAGGAAGAATTTTTTCCTTCCCTGCCCCTAATTTGCATATGCAGATTCGGTTTGGTATTCGGCCGAATCTTTCACCAAGGATTTGGGGATTCGGCCAAATCCCTACTTTCCATTGTTGCTTATCATCAAAGTAAAGCTAGTAGTTGAGGATATTTGGAAGGAGGGGAGGACCGCCGGAATCGACAGTTTGTGTGCTGCCTTTGGACCTGCTGCCTTTGTGGTTCTATGGCGTTTAAGATATTAAAAAATTATATTCTGGTGTTTCTGTGAATAGAAGCCAGTGGCACCACTTCTGTCGGAGTCTATTCTCCTGGGTTTGTTGTCCTCTGTTGGTTTTTAGACATTCAAATTGTTAAAGTTCCTGTACCTTAAGAGCCCATTCTTTTAGTGAGGGGATTCTTTCCGTTCTCCAATATCTGGGTATTAATGCTTTAGCTACATTAATCATGGTTGAAATGCTTGACTGTTTGTATTGTACTGTAG
This sequence comes from Xenopus laevis, assembly GCF_017654675.1. Taxonomy (NCBI): domain Eukaryota; kingdom Metazoa; phylum Chordata; class Amphibia; order Anura; family Pipidae; genus Xenopus; species Xenopus laevis. The sequence continues at coordinate 73,675,523 of NC_054382.1, read as the reverse complement.
ACATGGTTATTATGTAGAAAGATAAAGGATGCTGAGTCGGTTATCACCAAGTCGGTAAATTTAGGTAGTATTTGCTTGATTGCCGTCCAGTATGGTTTTATCTTAGGGCAATTCCACATGATGAGTGTCCCCTTCTCTTGGTTACATCTCTTAACAGATATCTGGGAGGTCTGGAAATATTTTGGAGCATTTTGCGGGGACTCTGTACCATTTTGTCAGAATCTTATAATTGAGTTCCTGTAACTTTGTACAGTAGCCGATTGGAAAGTCCTTTCCTGAATGAGAGTCCATTCGTTATCTGTGAATGTAGTGTTAAGTTCTATTTCCCAATTTCGTCTATATTTGTTTATTTTTTATTTTTTTATAGTCTTTGAATTATTTGCCTTCTTCCTCTGATTGTTTTCAACTTTCAAAAGGGGGTCACTGACCCTCATCTAAAAGCAAATGCTCGGTAAGGCTACACATTTATAGGCATTGCTACTTTTTATTACTCATCTTTCTATTCAGGTCCTATACTAAGTGCATGGTTGCTAGGGTAACTTGGACTTGGAAATTGCAAACTGGAGAGCTGTTGAATAACAAGCTAAATAACTCAAAAACCACAAATAATAGAAAATAAATACCAATTTCAAATTGTCTCTGAATATCACTCTCTACATCCTACTAAAAGGTAATTTAAAGGCGAATAAACCCATTAAGATAACATCACAAAAATAATGACGTATTTCTGGGCAGAAATTTGATTTGCATTGTACCTTAGGTTTAGTGCTATAGGTTCACTTGTTTGCACTGACAGCTGTATTGAATTGTTATCCGACCTGGGCACTCAAAACTATTCTAAACCCTTATGCATGTTATTCAGTCTAATCAGTAAGTGATTGTATGACACTATTAAAAAGTTTTTTAAGGAGCAGGTTGAACTGCCTAATCTGATTGGTTGACTACTGCCCAACCACAGGAACAGTGGAACATTATTGGCCAAATATGTGACTAATATTTGTCCAAGTGAATGCAACTTAATTTAAAAGGGTGGTTAACTTTTAGTATGTTATAGAATGGGAAATTGTAAGTATCTTTTCAATTGGTTGTCTATATTTTCTATATTTTTTTTTACTTAATTCTTCTCCTCACGCTTTCCAGCTTTCAAATGGGGGTCACTGACCCCATCTAAAAATCAAATGCTCTGTAAGGCTATAAATGTATTGTTATTGCTACTTTTTATTACTCATATTTCTTCTACTCAGATCCTCTTATGTTCATATTCCAGTCTCTTATTCAAATCAAAGCATGGTTGCTAGGGATATTTGGACCCTAGCAACCAGATTTCTGAAATTGCAAATGCGAGCTACTGAATAAAAAGCTAAACAATTCAAAAAAACACAAATAATGAAAAATGAAAACCAAGTGCAAATTGTCTCAGAATATCACTCACTACATCATAAATTAAAGTTGAATAGCCCCTTTAAAATTCATGTTTGTGTTGCTACTGTATAGGGCTTCCATTAATAGACGATTGCATAGAAAGGTACAATTTATTTCAGGGCTGGAACTAGGGGTAGGCAGAGTAGGCACGTGCCTAGGGCCCAATGCTGGGGGGGGGGGGCGCCAGGCACGTACTTTCTCTGGCTCCTGTCCCCTCTCTCCTTTCTGAACTGTCCACTTTGATTCGTCTCTTACGCTTCCGTGTTGATTTGCACATGCGCTTCCATGTTGATTCCTGCACGTGTCTGTGCGCGAGTGTCCATGTACTCCCCCTTTCGGCACCGCGGCCAGCCAGGTTGCCTAGGAAGCCTGGTCGGCCTGGGTCTGATTTAGTTATCAGCAGAACTTAATTTTGAGCTTTGAAATTAGTTTGTAAAAGGAAGTTCCTGATTTTTGATATAATGGTCTTGCACATTAGTTGAAGATATTTGTCTTTTTTTTTAGTGAGTTAAAAGAGAAACACAGCATAACTGAAACCCCCCCCCCCCATCTTGTAGGCACTAATGGATACTATATGGTGCTGGTTTCACCCCAGACTAAAAATTATCATTATCTTATAATAGTCCCTTTATTGGAGCTCTCTGTAGATCTGCTACAGTTCCAATCCATGTTTCAAATGAGATCTGGGCATATATTTTCTAATGATACCTGCCAGAAGAACAGTAGGATGTAGGGATAGGCAGTAACCTCCCTGCATTAATCAAAAATACAGACTTCAGTTCCCTATCAGATCTGCTTAGCTGTTGTTTGGTTTCTATTGCATTGCGCCAAGTTCCACCAACTTCCTTGCACAGCTTGGAGAAGCATCTAATAGGAAGTGGAACAGATACGTGGAACTAGTAGGCGTTTTTCAAAAATCAAGATTTTACATATGCTTTGAAACTGTTTTACTTATTACCTTTTTTTGCAGAATGGAAGATGCTGAAACATCAGACAGGAGTGGAGTACAGGAGAATGGAGAAGTCTCAGAAGAAGAACAGCCCCAGAACAAGCAAAGCAAACACAAGAAAAAGAAACACAAGCATCGGAGCAAGCACAAGAAACACAAACATTCTTCTGAGCAGGAGAAAGCTAAAAAACACAAACATAAACACAAAAAGCACAAAAAGAAAGACCCTGAAAATATTGATAAAGACAATATTTCCCATTCAAAGAGGGCAAAACTGGATGACTTTGCTTTGCTGGAAGACTTAGAAAAACAGCGTGCTATGATAAAAGCTGAACTTGACAGTGAATTAATGGAGGGAAAAGTTCACTCTGGCATGGGGTTAATATTGCAGGGTTATAACTCTGGATCTGAAGAGGAAGGTGAGATTAACGAAAAGGCCCGTAATGGTAAAAGAACTTCTTCTAAGTCAAATGCCAAGGGAAAACATGATCTTGATTCCAAAACTGCTTCCAAAAGAAGAAGCACCAGTAAGACCAAAGAGAAGACAACGCATAAATCAGAAAAGAAAAAAAACAAAAACAATTCCGAAGCTGTTAAAGAAAAAATACCAAGCAGCAAATCAAAGGAGAGAAGAAAATCTAAAAGTCCAGCAAAAAGAAGTAAATCAGAAGATCAGCTAAGAAGGTCACCAGCCCTTCGTCATCAGTCACCAGAAAAGAATATAAAAACAAAATCACCTCAAGAAGAAATGGTGAAGTCAAGAGAAAGAAGGAAATCACCAGTGGCTAGTGAGATTAAAAGCAGAGAGAGAACGAAAAATACAAAATCCCCTGTTTCTAGAAGTAAATCAAAAGAGAGGCGTTCAAAATCGAAAGAGAGGAAACCCAGGAGGTCTGATTCAGACAGAGATAAAAAGCCCCTTAAGTCTCCATCGAAAGATGCTTCTTCTGGAAAAGAAAACCGATCACCTGGGCGTAGAACAGCATGGAGTCCAAAGGCCAGAAGCCTGTCTCCTAAACAGCGTGATAGGGCTGTAAGGCACAGCAGATCTCCACCTATTCATGATCGCAAAAGTAGACAATCTCCACCTAGAATACAGTCCCCCACAAGGAGAGCTAAGAGTAAATCTGTTGAAAGAAAAAGACGAGAACCAGAAAGAAGGAGACTGTCGTCTCCCAGGTAAAATTACAAAAAAAACTGCTATGATAAAAACATTCGTAATATAAGACAATTTGCAACTATTCTTTATTTCTGTTTAGTCTTTAACTTATTTATATTTGCACTGCAACTCTTCAATAGTATGTACATTTTTTGACAAATGGGCAGCATTTTCAGTTTCAGGCTGGGTATGCAAATACATAAATAATTTGTATAGTGCTTCAAGCTCCAAATTGTAACTTTTTTGAGGGTTTAACTTACCCAATGCATTGGGGGATCCAGGTGCTCACACCTTAAGCCTTCAGCTCAGGAAGGCACTGTGACAAAATATCAAATGAAAAAGGTTGGCACAAACTGGATCACTCTCCACGATGTAGTTAAAAAATGTATTTATTTAGAACAGCAACATGCCAAATGCCTTACGCGTTTCGTGCCTTTTGGACACTTAATCATAGGCTCAAAGCCTATGATTAAGTGCCCAAAAGGCACGAAGAAAAATGAATAGAGAATGAATAGAAAGTGGATGAGTTTTTCTGTGATGAGTTCTTATCTCACTGCCCCTAAATTACTTAGAATAGGTCTATCCATAAAATATAAAAAAATTATTATACATCTAAGCATATGTAAGATAAACAGGTTGTTGTTCTTTCTTAGGTTAGTGCAGTCACCTTTAACAGCTATTCAGTTTTCCTTTTTATTTTTTTTTTTATTTTCTGCTACTACAGTAATATGTGGTCTAAACAACTAAAATGACAAACTGTGAATAGAAAAGCTACCATGAGCAGTCCTAATGTCTTGTTGAGGTGGCCATTAATGCACCAATATTATCGTATGAAAGATCTTTCATATGATCGTTGCGTGTGGTGGGAGAAATGGTAAAAAGCCTTGGATATCGGTCATCTTGTCTATCGGGCAAGACTAAAAATTTTGATTGAACAGCATTGAAGGTTACCAAACATCGTAACTTTAATGCTGAATCATCAGAGCTATTTTTTTTTTTTTGTTTTTACCTACTTAGCTGAAGATTCAGCTCTTAACGTCAGTAGAGTGAACAAAGGATCTTTTGTACGACAAATGTTTGTGGGAAAGATTATAATTGTAGCATGTATGGCCACCATTACTTTGTTCTCTGAATTATCTTACTTCATGCAGAATCTTGCTAAAGGCCTTATGTGTGTTTTTTTGTATTCTTCAGGTCACTTGAATTTCCCACTTTTATTGTAGTTCATGTACAGGCTGTGAACAGAAATTGGTTGTCCTGCATCTTTGAAATTTTCAATTACTGTCCACATTTACTCAGGCATGCTTTTTAAAGTACCACACCATAGCCATTAAGGTTAATGCTTGTACTATAATTTGGTCATAGGTCAGCCAAAGGCTCAGTTGGGTGTCCCTAAAGCATAAATATGCTTGGACAGCCTTAAACTCAGAAACCAATACTATAGGTTTTACACAGTTTTTTGCTATTTTGCATAGTGTTTAAAATTAAACTAATTTGTTACACTGACTGATTCTTTAGAATCAACCAGTTTTATTTCTGCCCATTTAAAAAGAAAATAAAACCAAAACCTTCAACAGAGTACAGTAACAACTAGCACTTTGTTTGCCTCATTAACAGCACTGCATGAAACCTGGTCATTCACCATTTATTATTTATGTTTTGAGCAGATCAAGAAATAGGGAGGAAACTGCAGCAAGACATGACAGAGCAAAAGAAGCCAGTCCTTCTAGATGGTCTCCTTCTCGTAGGCGACTAAGCAGGTCTCCAGTACGAAGGAGGTCGCGCTCCCCCCTGAGGAGGAGCAGATCCCCTAGGAGAAGAAGCAGATCTCTCCATAGACGGTAAATATGATAGAATTATGAGTCAGGACTCTAGCACATAAAATAACAAGTGTTATGATTTAATATTGTTCTCTTAAAGCTGTGGTATAACACTACAGGAATTTCTTTTTGATCATATCAATACTTGAGCTGTATTCAAATCTTTCCTTACACCTCCGACATTTAGTTTAGCTTTGTTTTGACTTTGTCAAATTGTGTTATCACCAGTTCTAGATTGACACGTGCACTCCAAGGCCTTTAGAAATTGGGTTTGGGAAAAGTTTTAAAAGCTTGAAAAACTACTGTAAATCTATTGTTCCACTTTCCGGAAGATCTACACATGGAGAAGATTTCTACTGCCAGGGTGGCCAGGCCATCTCAGCATATTCAGTCTGAATAAAAAAAAATGTGCCACTGAAAAAAATCCTTTCTTTTTGGCTTAAATGAGGAGCGTTACATTTAGAGAGAGAAAAACTCTGCATTCCAGTATAAGAACCTTATCCCATCTGTGAAATATGATGGTAAGTGTGTCCTGGTTTGGGCCTGTTTTGCTGCATCTGGGCTTGGACAGCTTGCCATTATTGATGGAACAATGCATTCTGTATTATACCAGAGAATTTTAAAGAAAAATGTCATCTGTCCATGAACTGAATCTCAAGACAATTATCCTAAGAATGGTTAAAGAAAAATAAAGTGAATGTTCCGGAATGGACTCGTCAAATTACTGACCTTAATCCAAATAAAATGTCGTGGAAAGACCTAAAGCAGGGGGTCCATGTGGAGAAACCCACCAACATCCTGTATGGAGGAATGAGCTTAAATTCCTCCGAGTCAATGTGCAGGACCGATCAACAGTTAACGCAAATAGGATTTGTTTGAAAAGCAGATAACGTTGTAGATCACATTCATATAAAAATATAGAAAATGTTAAAGGGTTCACAAACTTTCAAGTACCACTGTTTATGGCCACAGTATGAGATGAAGAAAACCAAAAGACAGCAGTTTAAAAACTCAGAAAAAACTGAAAATAACTGTAAACCATGGTGGTGGAAATGCTATGGTTTGTGGCTGCTTTGCTGCATCAGAGCCTGGGCAGCTCATCATAAAATCCAAGGGTGCTTAAGGATAATATGAGACCATCTATCAGAAGATTGAAGTTTGACAATGACCCTAAGCACTCCATAAATCTGCCAAGGAATGTCTAGAGAAAAAAAGAGACAAAAGGTTCTGGAATGTCAAAGTTATAGCTTTCTTCTTTCTGGATAAAGGCCCTCTAATTTCTAATATCTGTATAATTTACAGTGGGGGTATTCTGTTTAATAAATACTGACCTTTTCAACAGAGAAAGAGGTAGAAGAAGTAGATCTCGTCTAAGGAGAAGATCACATTCCCGGGGCGGACGTACTCGTAGAAGAAGAAGCAAAGATAAAGAGGACAAATTTAAAGGAAGCCTTTCTGAAGGGATGAAAATTGAGCAAGAATCTTCTGATGATAAGTATGGGTTATACTTTTTGCGATTTTCTTATGAATATGTAATGTACTTGTTAAAAATCATAAATGTTGCTGTTGTCCATAATGCATTCTACACTGCCAGACCTTTCCACTTTAGATTCTTATTTGTAATTTTATAAATGTGGTTCTCATGCAGAAGAAATATTAAATATGAAAGGGGATGCAATGGAGGCAAAGCCTCTGATGAGAAATCCAATCATCGTAAAGTGATTTTTATCATAGCTTTACAGTTCTATTCCTCCAAAGAATCAGACCGTACAATTGAGTGTTCTGATGCCTAAAATGACAAAAAATGTGTTTAAAAGAGTACAAACAAATATATGGTTTAACTAGTAGAAAGAATGTAGGGATTTTTAAAAATTATTTAACAGTTCAGAAACTCTTACAGTTTGCAGTATCACTTTTTAAATGTATGATGTATCATCCACTTTTCCTAAATAGAGATTTATTAAGACTTAGTATTTGTTGCATTAAGTCCATTTTAAAGGTCTATCTTATGTCCATGGCCTGTCTATATTTATAATATATGAAAACATTGTATTAACCATTCACCCATAATTCCAAAAATATCTAGGTCCACAGACATAATTTGAGTAGTTTCTAGGAGAGCAAAATGCATTCTTCATCATTATCATTCTGTCCCTTGCTATTCTATGAGCTGGAGGGGGCACCATTGCAGGAACCACCTCATGCAGTTCAGTAAATAGAATTGCCCCTTGTAGAAGGAATGTCCTCTACTTCAGTGCTTCAAGGCTCAAAACCAGAAGCGCATAAATGAGCAAGCAAACTACAAATAAATTTGACACTACTAAAAATGTTTTGAATGTGAACTAGGAAGTTGCTCGCAATTACATTCTTTAATTGGCCAGACATTTATTTTTGGGTTTACATCACCTTTAAGGTATACTTTGGGTTTAATGAGTGTGTGATCATTATACCCTTGCATCATGTGCAACACATCATTACAGGTAAGTGTAACTGAAGCATAGGCTGTATCAAAGCTTTCCCCTTTTCTACCTTGTGATGCTCCGTAATCCAGTTACAAAATTACAGGGGTTGGCCAGCCCAATTAATTACTGCTACTGTGGTGTTGTTTCAGTTGTATTGGTCTATATGCTGGAAGTGAAGCAAATAATGCACACCACCCTTAGCACTTCAAAATTGGTGAAGTTGTTTCTTCTTTAATGGTGAATATACAAATACAACCCCAGTTCACTGTTTTGCCTAGCTTACTGGGGGTCAGTGTGGGTCATTTTGAATGCCTATAACCAAATTTTCAGAAATTATTTTATGCTCTTTGCTGAATGTTTGCTAATCTGGATGTGTTCTGATGAGATGTTAAATTTTTTTCAGCCTTGAAGATTTTGATGTGGAAGACGAAGATGAGGAAGCTCTAATAGAACAGAGACGACAACAGAGACTAGCAATTGTACAGGTATGTTTATATTGTTATAGGAGCATTTTATTCTGATCTTGTAAAACTTCTAGGCCCCAGGTTTCCAAGTTCAATTAATCTGCTATCATGCTATTGCATCTGCATAAAGCTCCTCACACATAGCACCTGTCAGAATGTTAAAGGAGAAATTTTGTATAACCTTCATATTCAGATATATTACTTATCCTTCCTCAAAACATGTAATGATGCAGAAAGAGAAAAGTTTTGAAAACAATTTGCCTCCTAAAACTGTCATTCTTTCAGAGCTGCAGAGCGATCTTTACGGGTCAGAAGCTAGGTTAAAATGAGGAGTAGGAGTGTCTCTTCAATCTCCCACAGGAAGTGATCACAACACTGACTGACTCAACTCTGCAGCTATAGCAGCCAAACCCCTCCCCTCCCACCCTCTGTCCTGTGTGTTCCCAGCCTGCACATAACTTCAGTGTTATGCTGCTGCCTGATAATTCACTTCTAACAATATACCTTAAATGCTTAACATAAAGCAATAGATGTGAAGTTTAACACAAACTGTAATATTTTATTTAAAGTACGATAGTATGCTCCTGTGTTCCACAGCAAATAGGAATTACATGAAATGTACATGCCCAACTGGACAAAATCTATTGTACATAATACATATTTATACACTGTGCAACTCTGCTTCTATTAAATTATAAAATTTATACAAACCGTGTACATTAGTATTTACTGTTATGAAATCAAGAATAGCAGCTGTAGCTTTGTTTTCCTGCATATTGATATATGATCAGGTGCAGGGAGTTGCATGGTAAAAAGGCAGCTAGCTGTTTTGGAACAATTTATGTTTAGGTGCAGGGAGTTAAAAGGGCATAAAGGCAGCTGATGTTCTGGAATATAACATATAATAACAGGTGCGGGGAATTACAAAGGAAATACCAAAAGATGGTTATTGTTTTTTGTGTACAATATAATACGGTGTAGAAAATGTCTATGGTATTTACACTAACTCCTAATACACATTGGCCCCAGAAAATAAAAAAACACTTTTAGCAGCAGATTGTTTTATTTATACGGCAGTTTGCTTTTTTTCCCCCAATCAAAGCAGGGCAAGGGAGAGGAATAAGCACTAAAGGCAGGGGGAGTAGGATGGAAATCGAACAGGGCAAAGAGGGGGTTAAATGAACGGGGCAGAGAAGGGGTTAAATGAACGGGGCAGAGAGGGGGTTAAATGAACGGGCGGAGAGGGAGAGAAACGAACGGGGCAGAGAGGGAAAAGGAACAGGACAGAAACGAATAGTGCTGGGAGGGGGTTAAATGATCAGGGCAGAGAGGGAGCGAAATGAACACTGCAGGGAGGGGTTAAATGAACACTGCAGGGAGGGGTTAAATGAACACTGCAGGTAGGGGTTAAATGAACACGGCAGGGAGGGGTTAAATGAACACGGCAGGGAGGGGTTAAATGAACACGGCAGGGAGGGGTTAAATGAACACGGCAGGGAGGGGTTAAATGAACACGGCAGGGAGGGGTTAAATGAACACGGCAGGGATGGGTTAAATGATCAGGGCAGGGATGGGTTAAATGATCAGGGCAGAGAGAGAGAGAAATGAATAGTGCAGGGAGGGGGTTAAATGAACACGGCAGAGAGGGAGAGAAACGAACACTGCAGGGCGGTGGGGGGGGGGGGCGGGCAACAGGACAGAAAGGAGCAGTTCAGGCTAGGGAAAACAAGCAGTAAGGGTGAAGGACTGAGTCTGACTTCACAAACATGCCCACTCCTCCCTCAGTGGCTGCTGCTCTGTAACATAGGCAGATAAAAATAAAATAAAAAGTGAAAGATGGAGGTAAGTATTTACAATGCTTTTAATATACACATGAGGAAGACCATTCAAACAAAATTACTACCCTTTCCCAGGACAGCCACACACAAAAGACAGTCCCAGCCAATTAGGTCAATGTTAGCAGTTTTTTTCTAGAAATCTACTCCAGGATCATTTTTTCAGCTTCATTTATGTTAAAGTAATATTTTATAGAATGTTAAAGCTTTGCCTACTAACATTTTTATCACTTCACCTTTGTACAGAAATATAGGTACTTAAATGAAGACAGCAATACATCTGTGCCATCAGAGCCTAGCAGTCCTCAGAGCAGTACACGTACAAGTCGTTCAGCTTCTCCTGACGATATACTTGAACGAGTTGCTGCAGATGTTAAAGAATATGAGAGAGAGAATATCGACACATTTGAAGCCTCTGTGAAAGCCAAATATAATCTCATGACTGAACAGAATAATGGTAAGAACTTGCCAGTCATATTATCCCAGTTAGAACCTTACTTTCAAATATAGAATGGTATTCACTTATATGTTAAAATAATTACTAGAATACAATTCTAAATACAATTCTAATTGCATTTTCTTTGTTTTCTTAAGGTGCGATGCAGAAGAAATTATTAGCACCAGACATGTTCACAGAATCTGATGACATGTTTGCAGCATACTTTGATGTACGTGCAAGAATTTCAAATTTCCACAGCATAAATATTTTATTGACTCATTTGTTACCCTGTAAAAAGACTTGGGCATATTTGCCTGTTCTGGCAAACTATATGTTGGGTATAATCACACTGATCTGAGTGGTTGGTGCATAGTTCAACTATCAAATCAGCTCATGGGATTTTCCAGTAGCCTGAACTGATATTAATAAGTAAGGTGATTTGAAAAGCCCAACATATTCCATAGTGCAGCAATGTGCATAGCCATGCATTTGATTTATATTTGTACATGAACTTGACATATCGGGCCTTGCCCTGTTTTTCTTTATATTACAGCATTCATTTTTTCATGTCATCATTTATCATTTTAAAAGTAATCCTTGTCAATTTTACATTTCAGAGTGCTCGTTTTAAGGCTGCTGGAATTGGAAAAGACTTCAAGGAAAACCCTAATTTAAGGGATAACTGGACAGATTCAGAAGGCTATTACCGTAAGCTTTTTTTCCCCCCTCTATGTTCTTAAAAATATTTACACAGCATTGCATTTCATGTATTCTAGGGTTCAATTTAAATGCTACCATGCACTTTCAATACATTTAATTAAATAGTTTTTGTGAAATCGAATGTTTGTTACTGTGCTTTCTCTCAAGATGGGTTGATCTATATACAGTATAAGTATTCACAGGAAAATAAAAATTGATATTCTTTTTTTTTTTTAGTAATGATTTGCTTCAACTGGATTTACTTTGTTTCAGGTGTAAACATAGGTGAAATACTTGAAAAACGTTATAATGTATATGGATACACTGGTCAGGGTGTATTCAGCAATGTTGTACGTGCTCGGGATATGGCTAGAGCAAATCAAGAGGTTGCTGTCAAAATCATCAGAAACAATGAACTAATGTAAGTTTTTCAAATAGTATACCTTCAGCTTGCTGAGATTGTGGTTAAGCCCAGCATGCATCTAAACTTGCATCTAAATATGTTTTGCACACTTTGCCCCCAAGGAGACCCCCCCCCCATCCCAGCATACAAAGAAACCAATATCTAAGCGGAATAATTTATTTGGTGGTTATGGCCCCTAATAACCAGAACCGTACATTCAGAGTTAAGGAAAGGTTGTGGCAGCTCAAGCAAGGATAGAAGTATGAGATAAGCCAGCAGCACCGTTATTAAGCTTACCCTGCAGTAACATTGGTGCACAGTCTTTAAGTGAATTTTCTTCACAAACACATTAGCACTGGGACCCACTTCCCTCAAGACAGTGCTGCAAGCATGCATGGTTTAGCACCTAATGAGAATAGGAACATGTGCAATACATTTTAAATAACTGAATATTAATTTAAAGACTGTATATTTGAAAGTTAGAATTACTTCTTTCACTATACTGGAGATCACCTTCTAAAGAAGTAGGCTCGAAATGTTGTACATTATGGTTTGGGCTTCTGTACCAGGCCAAGGCACCACAGTCCTTAAGCATTAAAGATCTATGTCTCCAAAGATGCCCCAGAAGCTCCCTGTCTTCTTTTCTACTGAATCAGTGCACATGCTCTGTGCTGCTGCCAGTTGAGCTTAGGGACCGACTCAAAGACACATAGAATATAAATGTCACAATATAACGCTGATTAGTAATTAATACAGATAACTACATGGCCGCACAGAAACTAGTGCAAGTAGCATCAGAATTTAATAATCAACCTTTTAGCATCAACTTATATTACAGGCCAAACTAATTTTCTGCTTGATAATTTGTGAGAACCCCTAAGCTTAGCTTCACAACAGCTGCTCAGAGCCCACTGAGTATGTGAGTGTTACACTTTCCAAGATGGTGACCCCCTGTGATTAGTTTGTAGTCTTGGATCATTGCTGCTATTGAGAAGTTGAAACTTTAGGCTGGTGCAATAAGTTCTCCTTTAACTCGGTGGGCTATAATCCTTAGAAAAAAAAAACTCCTTTAGTTTCTCTTTAAAGTAGAACTAAACCCCCCCCATACGGCCAAACGTCCCCACTGGCCCCCCTTCCTGCCTCCCCCATGCACAGTGTTGCCCTAGAACTGTGTCCCCTCTAGAAATACTGACCACACATGCAGAGTCAACGCAGCGGAGGTCATGGGCACCATCTTCCGGCTCTTTGGTATTCTTTGGGTGTTCTTCCTTCCCTTCAACAATTTCCGTTGCTTGCGCCATTGTCACGAACCGGAAGACTGCTCCAACTTTACTTTACGAAGAATACTGAAATGACGAAGATGGTACCTGTGAGCTCCGCTGCGATGACTCTGCATGTGCAGTCAGTATTTCTAAAAGGGAAAACAATTCTAGGGTAACCCTGTGCATGGGGGAGGCAGGGAGGGGGCCAGTGGGGAGTTTTGGCCGTGGGGGGTTTAGTTCTCTTTTAATAAATATCTGTATTGTTTTTAGAGATTATTCTGACTATAGCTTCCACGTTGAGCCTCAGAAGTACAGTTGATTTTAAACATTGCTCTTTAATACATCATAATGTCAAGAGATTAGTGAATGCTATATTTGCTCTTTTTATTCAGGCAAAAAACTGGCTTGAAAGAACTTGAGTTCCTTAAGAAGTTAAATGATGCTGACCCAGATGACAAGTTCCATTGTTTACGACTATTCAGGCACTTTTATCACAAGCAACATTTGTGTCTAGTGTTTGAGCCACTCAGGTAGTGTATCCTTATTTTTCTTTTTATTGTTATTATTATTTATGAAGATACCTTCCAGGAAATTTTCATTTTTAATCTTTATTTTTTTTCCAGCATGAATTTAAGGGAGGTTCTGAAAAAATATGGAAAAGATGTTGGGCTGCATATTAAAGCTGTGAGATCCTACAGCCAGCAGTTGTTTTTGGCATTAAAACTTCTAAAAAGATGCAATATCCTTCATGCTGATATTAAGCCTGATAATATCTTGGTAAGAATTTTAGATCATATATTTGCGTTTTCATAGCGTTTAACCTTAGTACATAAAAATAGAATATCGCCTGTTCATATTACATGTTGTCTCATATTGTTTTTTATCATCCACCTTAGGTAAACGAATCCAAAACTATATTGAAACTTTGTGATTTTGGTTCAGCATCTCATGTTGCAGATAATGATATTACACCCTACCTTGTCAGCCGATTTTACAGAGCACCTGAAATTAGTAGGTATCTTATGCTGAGCAGTCATCAAACACTTCTGTTATATGGTCCCCACTGCTTAACAAAATGCTTTTGACATTTTCAAATCTTTTGCTCCTCTGTATTTAACATTGTTTAGTTGTCACTGGGTGTGAATGACTTCTTGGTCAGCAAGCAGCCAGCCTGTGGTGGCTTCTAGGATGCCCAGTCACATATATATAGTCACACTTACATACATATGCTTCTATATACAGTATACCAATATGTATACTAATCATACATCCTGAGATCACTCTACACTTTGATATTTTTCTTGTTCAGGAAATGATCCACTCTTAAAGGCATTAATAGAATCTGCCACAATATCATCTGGCAGGGCATTCCACAACCTCACCGTGAAGAACCACCTATGCTGCTTCAAATTACAGTTCAGTTTCTTTAGTCTAAAGGAGTGGCCTCTGGTTCATTAATCTTTTCTGTGGGGAAAAAGATCCCCATCTGTTTATAATGTCCTCTATTGTATTTGTAAAAATGAAGTAAAAACTGTGCAAATTTATTATTTATTTTTTTTGCTAAACTTACTGGTTCCTGCAAGAGGAAGCAGCATGACTGCTTGCATTAATATTAAATTTATGCAGATAATTTCAGTCACTCTCTGACAAATAACTAGGCAGTTGTGTATTGGTATGCGTTTACAGGAAAATTAAGTTATAAAATATAAATTTAGTAAACTACTTGAACATTCATCTTACCTAAACTATAAACGTTTTATTTTCAGAGAGAAGTAATCAAAACTAAGCAATTTGTCTTTGTTTTATCTCATTGTCATTTTAGAATTTTTTGTGGCAGCGTCATTTATTTTTGTTACCATATATATTTGTTTAGGCTTTCTCTGATCCATCCTTCCAGTCGGTTACTTTAACCACTCACTGACTGGTAGTGTAAAAAGTGTCTGGTTGTATACCACACTGGAAACACCTTACATATAACTGCCTTTAGGCTGCAGTATTCCACGTAATCTTTTGCCAAGGAATCCATTGTGCTGAATGCAAAAATGCATCTTTTTATGGTGATGTTATTCCCTATTATTTAATTTCACTGCAGAAGAAAAAGTTTCAAATTGCAGGAAAAATTCATGGGTATTTTTTTTAATTTTAAGTATTTTTTGTTTTTACATTTTAGATCACAAAAACATGAGAACAGTGTTCCAATATATTATCATTAATAAGCATTTTAGTGTTACAACATACTGTGCAATGTTTATCGTGCTCTGCATTGGTTCATTCATAAGTAAAAATGAACATTTGTCATGCAGTAAGGAAAGAGAAAAGGTTTGGTGACCTTGGTGGAGAAGGGATCAATTAAAACTTCTGAGGGAGAGTGAGGATTGGGTTATGGCAATTAAATGATTAGGTTGGGTTTTTCAGGTAATGAGCCCAAGGGAACCACTCCAGCTTCTCTTCATAGGTTTTTTTTCTATGAGGCTGTGCCTGATTCATGTGCAATTTTTTTTAAAATGACCTGATTAATGTCTTAATAACAGTCTAATTATACTTTACTGTTACATGTGTAACCATAGAGAAGAGAAAAATAATTGTCACTATTCTCTTTCAGTAATTGGAAAAATGTACGACTATGGGATAGATATGTGGTCAGTGGGTTGCACCTTATATGAACTCTATAATGGAAAGATTTTATTTCCTGGCAAAACTAACAATCACATGCTGAAATTAGCTATGGATTTGAAAGGAAAAATGCCAAACAAGGTATGTTACTACTTTTACTCATATGTAGTTACCAAAAGTTTTATATGTGTAAAGTGTGCAATCATGATATTACTACTGTTTTACCAGACAAAATGATGATCCAGTTTTACCTTTCTTAACTTATTATTACAATATTTTCTACCCCTCCTTTAGGCCAATGGGACATATTCTTAGCTTGTGTCTTTCTACTGGGGAGTTGACGGGTGGTGCAGTCTGTCATTTACTTAAAGGGACAGTAACACCTTTTTAAAACTCTCTGCCCATAAATTCTGCATACTCCGTACCTTCAATTTATTGTGTTGTATGGTATACCCATCGATGGGGGTGTAGGGAAATACATAACCGCACTTCAGCAGGGCCTATAGACAATGCCGCCATATGACCTTCCTTGGCTCCCTTATGCTGTCCACTTCCGGCCGTGTACTGCCCCTCCATTAAGTGCATACAATATGTGTGTATAACTTGACTAAAGCTGCCTACAAGCGCATTTTGCACACGATGCCGTTCAGTACATTCTATGCATAGCAGTAAAAGTCTTTCATTCTGTGCTTGCCCACCTGACTGACCGAAAGCTTTCCAGCGCTCAGCTTCACTTTTTCCATCCTGATTATAACTAACAGTTCAGACAGGCATAAATTAAATAAATGCTGCTTCCTGTACCTGGAGTGCAGTCAAGAAGAAAAATAAAGTTACTAAGCACGCTGATGCTCTTTGTGGAAACTACTGTATAAAATGACTTCCGGTTTCAACAAGAATGCACACATAAAGCGCTGTATAGAGGATCCTATTTTGGTGTTTCCAAACTAGATGGCATGTCTTCAAATGGTATTCACTTAAAAAATAGTTTGAATAATAAAATTGTGCAAGGGTAAATCTGTTAATAGAAGTGCTTAGAAGAGGTTTTCTTTAAAAAGCATTGAAAGGGTTTTTCTGCGTAAGAGAGGTGTAGACCTAACTAAAAAAAAAATGTTACATCAATAAACAAAGTGGATCTTTATTCTGGGCACAAGATTCCCGAAGGGGATGAATGAGAATGACATATGCTATTTTTCAATAAATTTTTCAGCAATTGGCCTATATGTGCAGTTAAATTGTAAACAAATCTTTAAATATTCTCACCATAAGATTATAATCTTGTAATAGATAACAGACTAAAAAATACTTTGGTTTTAACTTTATTTTGTTTTGGTTCGATTGTGACACTATTAATAAAGTTGTTTTTGATGAAGATTTACCTCACAGAGGGAGTACAAAGCTGGTCACTAGGAGTGTGTCATGTGACACACACACACACCATCATAGTATATAACAGAGGGTTTTACACTGATTAGTGATTGTGCCTTACTTCTTGTGATGGTTCCCTGGATGCTCCGTCCCCGGCACCCTGTATATATCCAATGTATTGTGAAGTATGGGAATCATTCACGACAGCAGGTTAACTGCAATTATGCTGTTTATTGTGTCACCACACAATGGCCACCATCATAGTAGGCCAGTTTTGTCTTCCACTTTCCCCTCCCCCTGTTTTAAATAACAGACCGTTTTGATTGGTAAGATTTTTGTAATACCCTCTGATTAGTTAATTCAAGTACGAATGTGATTTGGTGGATACGAGTTTAAATATCTTGTTTGCTTAACTGACCATTAGCCTATGATTAAGTGTTGTCAGAACACGAAACGTGTAAGGCAGTAATCCATACTTGTACCTCAATAAAGACCTTTTTACTACTACTGCCTGGAGATTTGCTCTGTGAGTGCCTAACCTACATACAATACGGTGATGTCCACTCCCTTTTGCTGAAGGTTTGGGGCAGAGCACTTGGGCCTCCTCATATACTTGGTGAGTCTCTTTAAAAGAAATGTTTTGCTGTGATGATCTGTCACCATCTACTTTCCTTCAAAATCCATTTAGTCTAACAAATTGAGATAATTTATATGCAAGATAGACTAATGTACTACAGTGGAGATGCCTCTGCATTAAATGATTAGATCTTTGCATACCTTCTACACAGTGCTTGATGCAATGCTTTGATTTTCCTTTGCAGATGATTCGGAAAGGTGTTTTTAAGGACCAGCACTTTGATGCAAATCTCAACTTTATGTACATTGAAGTCGATAAAGTGACAGAAAGGGTATGCCTTTTTCTTTTCTGCACATATTACACGTTCAATTAATACAGCATGATTATATGATTAATTTGCAGACTAAACATGAATTGTACATTTGTTTATATACAGTTTTCCAGTTCAGCTAGCAATTAGTAGACTGGCTCCACAACGTGCTCTTTTCATAACACTCACTAGTCATAGAACAAATCTTCAGAGAAGATGGAAGAAGCCTATCTCTGAAGATTTGTTAATCAGTTTACCACATACAACAGCTGTAGGCTGTAACATGTAAAACTGAAATGTTTTCTATTAATTTCTTCTTTCTGCTCTTTTATAAAGCTGTTTTAAAAAAAAAAAAAAAAAAAAGTATTACCATCTGAATGCCAGCATCACCATTTAAAATCCGTTATATTTATTAAGCTGTGTATTCATTTTTGGCAATTGACTAGCTCTGTGTAAATTTCTGGGGTAAAAAGCAATGTTTGGAAACTTTTAAGCAACATATGAGCAACATATGCCAGGATCTGCCTAAAATATGTCCCTTTGACTTTAACGAAAGGTGTTCTGTGGTGATGTATAATCATGGTGTAAAGGAAAACACAGAGCTTTAATCAACTTCAAAACATACTTAAAAGGCTTTTATTTAAAAATGTTGCTGCTAAATTGTGCTTAGTTCATGTGTGTGTCACTACCAGTGGTCTTCAAGCTTTATCGTTTCACGACCCCCTTTTTAGGGCCACTTTTAGACACATAACTTGGTTACAGACAAGATTTAACTTTGGGGGTTGCCTGTTTGTAAGGCATTCCCAAGTCACTAACTAAAAATGCACAGGCCCAGGCAGTGTGTTTTTATTTATTTATTTTTTTAAGTGGAGAAGTTAAACTTAAACAACATTTTCTATAAAGAGAGGAACTTCGGGGTTAATTACTGTGGTTAGGGGGTGTCTTACAAAGTAAATTATAACAAAAAAGGGAAAGTTGTGCTCACCACTAATTTTTAAAACCATTAGGCGGGGGTGCAATGAGGCTGTGACCACAAAATACATATTGACAAATACAAGAGTCCTCTGCTCTCAACTCATTATCAATATATTTAAGACATTTTGTGCATACTGCTACTGAAAAATGCCTTACCCCTTAAACAAAACAGGGATTGTTTGTCATTATATTGCTATATATTTAAGCTGGCCAACTATGTCAAAGTCATCCAATTTTCATCTGATTCATTAAGAATTCTATTGCTTCATTATACATTTTACACAGGGACTAAGTTTTAACCTCAGCTTACTTGCTGCTTTCAAAGTAAAACTCCCAAACTTTGCTGCCCTTTTATTAGACACCAGTGGGATCACCTGACTATAGATAGGATAGCTACAAGTAACCCACCCCAAGCTTCATGATGTTCCTTGTCCTTCAATTGTTATAGAACTGTTTATTTTTCAGTGCTATGAATTCCAATCACTTTTTTTTGTTTTCTAAACCCGCAGGAGAAAGTTACTGTTATGAGCACTATTAACCCAACAAAGGATCTGTTGACAGACTTAATAGGCTGTCAGAGACTTCCAGAAGATCAGCGTAAAAAAGTTCATCAAATTAAGGACTTGCTGGATCAGATTCTAATGCTGGATCCAGCTAAACGGATAAGCATCAATCAAGCTCTTCAACACCCATTCATCCAGGAAAAAATCTAACTGTTCCATATGGTTTATCTATCTCCAGCCAGGACTGAAGACCTTTTCCAGCAACTTATTAATGTATATAAATCTATAAATATTTCTCCTGCAAAGCTGAAAAGGCATGACATGTTTAAATAACAAGGAAGGTTTTGGGTTCTTTTTTTCAGAGTTGTTTGAGTAAATGATATATCTGCACAATGTTTCCACTATCAAACTGACTGTAAATTGAAAAGTTATTACTGCAGTGCTAATGCAGTCTGCTGTCAGTTACACAGTGTTGGGATTTAATGCTTGGATGTTAATATTTTATTTTTAGCAGTCATGGCTCATATCTGTTATTTTTATTACAGTTGTCTTTTTGTACTTGAGAAAACATGACCAGCATAAATGCTGTTTATATTCACATTTCCCTAGGTTGTGTGCGCAGGCCTCTGCACCATGCCCTTGGTCTAGTCAGTGCCGAAGGGGGGCCTATTCCTTCATGAGCCTGCCTCCAGGGATGGTCTCCTCTTTTAAAGCAGGTTGTGTACAACTTTCAGTACACTGAAGGTAAGCTAAACCATCAGCATCACTGGTAATTTTAAACGTCTGTGTTTGTATATTATATAAATAGATATTTCTTTGGTCAGAAGACAAATGATAATTTGATTTATAGTAGCAGATTTAACCCCCTCATGTTTCACAAGTGACTTGTTGTAATTTCATTGTTGCTTTTGATTTGGACTGTATAAATAGCAGCAGTTGCAACACTTTCTCTCCAATACTGTTACCATGGAGTTTGCACACTTGATGGATAAAGCACCTTCAGTGTACTGTCTAAGTAAATTTTGTATTTTTCTTTTTTTTTAATCTGTTTTCTTCATATCAAGCATTTATTTCATGTATTCTAACAACCCACAAATGTTACATTCAAAATCAAACATGGGGAAAAGGTTTAAATGTTTAACATTGTAAAAAACCAAAATATATGCGTTAAAATGTGCATTTGTGTTATTTCAGTCTGTGCCATGGGGGGCTCCCTTTTTATGTTCATGGCGATTCTCTCTGGCACTGACTTAAGTTTCTGGTTAAAATGTTAACTTTTCTCTGTTTTCATTACTTGTGATCATGTTGTCTTTCAATACAGGCATAAACTCTTCACTCTTGAACAAAAGCAGCTGCTTTTTAAAAGCGGTAATTGCTTCTTTACCTTTTTATTTCTTTTGTAAATGAAACTTTTCTTTGAATAACAAAATCAGTCTTTAAATTGTTCTTTTGCATAAACCGACTTTCACTTATTGTAAAGTGAAGATTGTTTTTCTGCATGTTCAATGGCCCATGCAGCTATCTGTATGTTTCAGTATGCATCATTAGCTAATAAAGTCTTTTGTGAACAAGTAGCCATTTTTAAGAGCTTTCATTTGATTTGTTTCCCTACACAAGTGGATATTGTGGATATCCAACTAGGGATCTATATTCCTTGCAAACATTTTTCCCACAGAAGATCATTTTTAGAATCTTACCAGACCTTGGATATCTAAATTAGGCCAGAACACCTATATGGTTTTATATATGTTCCCCTTTTCATCCCCTTAGCCTGTGCAGGTTTGCCCATTACTACATCTCTAATGGATAATACAATACCCGTGCTCATATTCAGAGTAATGTAAAACTTTCTGATGATGTGGCGTTGACTAATATTTGTGCTGTTTTCTCACTTTTCCTCTTGATGGTGCTGAAAGGAAATAAAGGAAAGCAAGACACAGGCCTCCCAGCGTCTGATTTGCTGAGACCCCAGCATCACCTTCCTCACAAGGTCATTTCCGACAGCATGTGTAGATAAGCATATAGCAAAACTATTCAGACAAAATGGATTTACCCACAGTTATATTTTTAAAAGGAAAAACTGTTTATTAGTTATAAGGCACATATTCTGGTTAAAAAAAAATCGATACAAAAGTATGGATAGAAATGATGTAGGTCTCCTTTGGCACCATTTCTGTTATTCTCAGCAAATGAAAAGGGATTAATCCATTTTGTGAAAGGTGTTGTTTTTTTTTTGTTTTTTTTGTTGAGTGCCCAACTTATGTATATATTTCTTACATTCCGAAGGGCAAATTTTGTTATAGTGAGTCACATTTGATAGTAGTGAGCATTGCAGGTTATTTAAGATTAGAGTTTTTGGATGCTTGGATGGAACCACGTCTCAGCATCTGCTCAGACAAGAAAAAGCTACAAATCTTTGCAAAATGTTAAATTCTCTGTTTCTATTTATAAGGATAAAGTTGCTGGTTTACTTGTTTCTTTGTGTTTTAGATGCAGTTTGGCTGAAGATGATTGCAAGAAGACCAAGGTTTCTTTTGTAAGAGTGAAACAAAAAGTTTGACTTCTTTGAAATGTTAAATTAAACAGATCCTGTATGTAGAGTGATGTTTTATGCATGAAGATAGGGATACTGATGCAGTTGGAATTATTTGTATGAGGACATCATTCCTAAGGATGACATTTCTTTTTTCTGCTATGCATGATCTTTGGCCATAGAGTCTTCAATTTCCTTCACTCTTCATTCAGTGTGGATGCTAAGCCAGCCAGTTTGTGTAGAGGAATGCAGGCAGCTACCTAACTTTATAAGAGTGAGTTGGGCTTAAAAAAAGTCGTACATCTTAAAAAAAAACAGGATTTTTGATACTCACCGTTAAATCAGTTTCTCTGTAGTCGAAAGGGGGACACGGACGATGGGGTTAAGCTCCACCCTCCAGGAGGCAGGACACTTGAATAAAAATTAAGGGGCGTGCCCTGTTGGGCTTAACCCCGCACACCGTGCTCTAGTCTTCAGTTTGTCCCAAAGACTTTGCAACCAGAACAATATGAACATAACCATAACTAAACGCAAGCCAAGGTAAACCAGGGACTATCCTGGAACGAAACATGGTTAAGCTCGTCCTAATGGGCGGGAAGCCCTGTGTCCCCCTTTCGACTACAGAGAAACGGATTTAACGGTGAGTATCAAAAATCCTGTTTTCTCTGTCGTCTTAGGGGGACACGGACGATGGGGACTTAACAAAGCATTCCCGGAACAGCAGGGTGGGAACGAGCTTAGACATATTGGTGTGAAAACTGAAAACACTCTTGACCAAGGTAGGCCTTGGCTGAGGAAAGAGTGTTGAGTCTGTAATTTTTAATGTATGCACCGAAATAAGTGGCTGTCTTGCAGATGTGGCCCAGTGAGTCACAGATACACCACGCCTAAGAAGTTCCCACTGCTCTAATATAGCGGGCTCGGATACCTTCTAGTGGTGACCTTACTTGTATGATATGCTTGATAGAGCGTTAATCTGATGAACTTGGCAATGGGATCTTGGAAGTTGCCTGACCTCTTCAAGTCCCGCTGGTATGATGCGAGTTTGCGAACGGTGTAAGAATTTGACTAATTCATGCACCCACGGAGTGCTCTGACTACGTTGTCAGTAGGAGCTGGGAGCGACGACGGTACTAAAATCTCCTGATTTAATGAAGGAGGAACTACCTTGGTATAATGAAGGAACTGTACGTACTAAGCCTTATCTTCGTGAAAACCGGAGAAGCTGGATTACAGAATTGTGCCCTCAGCTCATATATACACTCTCATGGTTGGTGAAATGCCATCAGAAATGCCACCTTGAAGATGAGCCAATTTAAAAGATTGAGTTCAGAGACTAAATGCTGGTTCCAGTAAGCCTCGAGTACCAATTAAAATCCCAACCTGCGACCGGTGGGCGAAAGGGACGGAGCTGTGTGTGCTACTGCATGCAAAAATGCACAATTTCTTCCACCGCTAACTGATGCTGGAACATAAAGATAGCCCAGACACCGTACCTTCAGAGAGCTAGCTGTAGACTCCTCTGCAAAATGATGATATCCTTGGAATGTCATGTTCCAGGAAGATCAGCCTTCTTACACCAGTTTAAGTATGAGTGCCACATGTACTAGGATCTCGAGGAGTTGATTAGTGTGCCTTGATCACTCCAGATATAACTTCCACCGCTCGCCCATGCCTTTACCAGGTGGGCGACTCAACAGCCATTCCGTCAACGTGACTAGACCCGGACTGAGATACATTTTGTGCCTTGTCGCAGAAGCTCTGGGCTGCCCTCTCGTCAGATAGGTTGTACCAACCACCTCTCCTGCAAGTTCGCAACTCATATCGTCCGAGGCCAGTAAGGACCTACCACAAAAAACTCCGTGGTGATACCTGTCTGAATTTCTAGAGGACCCGAGGAGCATAGGGAGAACAGGGAAGTGTACGATAGATCGAACTAACAGCACTGAGTCGTGGCGTCCACTCTCGTTGTCAGTGTGTCTTGATAGCAAGTGAGAATCTTGAAAGTTGTCTGTTGGTACTGTAAGCCATTAGATCTATTGTGATTGTCCCCAAATATTCACAAGTTCCGTGAATGCCTCTGGGTGAAGTGGAGCTTCACCCAGCACACCTGGTTATGTCGGAGGAAGTTAGCTTTAGTCTTGGGCATTCTAGGTAGGTGTATGGCTAATAGTCTTACAAGGCTGTCTGGCGACCAATCTCAGGATTTGTCAAACTTCTGCTAGAGCTGCTCAGCTGTGCGTTCCTCCCTGCGGATTTATCTAAGCTACTGTGGACTCGTCTTCACTCTAGACCTGCACCAGCTTTGCTTGTATAAGATGTGCCCATCTGTTTAGTGCTATTTTTAACTCGTAACATCAAGATGTTGATCGTCGGTATGAACTCCTTGTGCAGACAGGTTGTTCTATGATGCATTCCAGCCTTGCAGACTGGCATGTGTGGGTAACACATTCCAATTCGGAGTCTCCCGTGACTGCTGTATGGTTAGGTTGTTCGGCTGTAACCACCACTGGATATCTTTTCTTGTCAAAACAAGTTGATGATTCTGGACAGAGAATCCCCTTTCCTACGGACTCAACTCGCCTGAATGGCCGCAAGTGTATCTATGCGATGTGACACTTCACTGGCCGGGACCATTGGCCCCAGCTCTCTCATCGCTAAGAGACTTTTTGGTCTCTGATTGGACAACAGTGAACGGATTTGACCTCTGACCTTGTCCTGCTTGCCCCGTGGGAGACATAAGGACTGTGTGATTGTGTTGATTCTAGTCATAGAATTAGCATCTGATGGTCGGGTTGTAATTTGAAGTCTCTACCATATGAAGGCCCACTGGAATTCCCGAGTATCAGAATGGTTTGGATACTGAACCTTCCTAGCTTTGTCTTCCGACCTGGCCTTAAGTAAAAATCGGCCATGTGGGGGAAACTGAACTCCACTGTAGTCGCAAGGTCGCTGCTGATACTGCTAGAGCACGGTGTGCGGGGTTAAGCCCAACAGGGCACGCCCCTTAATTTTTATTCAAGTGTCCTGCCTCCTGGAGGGTGGAGCTTAACCCCATCGTCCCTGTGTCCCCCTAAGACGACAGAGAAACATGTTGTTCATGTGTTATTCCTAAAAAAACAGGTTCTGTGGATTACATACAAAATGTTTACCAGATTGGTGTGTTGGTATTCCTTTAACACCTTATAGAGTCCTGATGTAATGTTGAATTGCAGAAGCTGGAAAATAGTTGTCCTGAAACTGCTGTTCTAAAGATGCATTTAGCATGGAGTAAAATTGACAGAGATAACATGTTCTTTCTACATGTTACTATATTACTGTAATACATGGCATTATAAATAATTCAGGTTAAATGAAATTAAGTAAATGGAGTAAAATTATATGTTCATCAAAATTACCTTTTGGGCTCTGCACAGTCTGAGACCTGGAATTTTGAATGAGAGGCATGAGAAAAAGCAGGAGAGAGCTTTAAAATGGCAAATTGCAATTTCGTTTGTAGTTTTTACATTGCTGATAAATGCATACTCTATGGCCCAGGTAAGGGCTTGGCAGAATTGCAAAAGCATATTTTACTTACACAAAAAGCATCTCTTGACATATCCCTGTTCATTCTGGTATTCCGTGTGAAAGATTAATAGAATTGATCCCCCTGGTGAGGATTTCTGCTTAAGTAAATGAAAATTCTGCAATTTTGCCTGGCTCTTGGGACTAAACAGCAAGGGCTGCTCACTTTACACATTTATTCTATTGAATAAAATGAATGTAAATTGCAAAAATGCTTAAAAGGACAAGCAGCAATTCTACTTTACTATACATAGAATAGATTTTTTCTTTAGGTAATCATTTATGATTTAATGCAGAAATCCGATCTGTAGGGAGGTTTTCATAAATCCAGGTTATTATATACCTTAATTAGTAACTATTAGTAACTAAACACTTTAATTAGTAGTCTAAACAAGTAAATTTGCTAAGGAATCGTAAGAACATTTCACAATTCATTTGATTACTCAGCACATGCAGTTCTTTTACACTTGTGTTCATTCAAATTCCAAAATTCATATTTCTAACCAGAATTTCAAAGTTTTTGCAAATGTTTAACCTTGTAAAACTAAACTTGGGATTCTACTGTAGTATGATTTGTTCACTATCAAACAAGTTGCTCTAAACATTTATCAAAACATTTTTTCACAAAACGCAACCACAAAGCCGTTTGTAACAAAAACACACAACTGCATGAACCGAGGAAAAGACTAAAGCTGGCCATAGACGCAAAGATCCGATCGTACGAATCGTGGATTCGTACGATTTTCGGACCATGTGTGGAGAGTCCCGACATTTTTCGTCCGTCGGAGATCGGTCGTTTGGTCGATCGGACAGGTTAGAAAATTTCTGTCGCCTGCCGATAATATCTCTGCGTGTATTGCCGATCGTACGATTTTCAGTGGGAGACTGTCACTAGTGTTGTCAGACATAAGTATCGTACGATTGCTGTCAGGGGCAGAACATAGGGTGATCTGTTCTTATTTGATCGGAATGGTAAAGACTTTGATCTGAATTGTTAGTGGAGGGTCGGGAGATGGGGAAAGTCCGATCGTACGTTGATTCGTACGATCGGATCTTTGCGTCTATGGCCAGCTTAAGGCAAAGGTTCAATAAATTAACTTAAAACAACGTTTAGGGACCATATTCATTTCTGTCCATTTTATAAATACAGATTTTTAGTACTGTGATGTGAGAGAGTATTTGTCCCTTGCTATATTATATACAGTGGTATATATGATGTTACCTAAATCGTCATCTGATTATCAAACAAGTCCTTAATTAAAGTAGACGAAAAAAAACTTATTAAAACAAATGATCATATTTGGTCATGTATTTATTGAAAAAAGTGATCCAATAACCTTTCTGCATGGGGCAAAAGTAAGTGAATCCTTAAAATTATCATATAATTGGAAGGTGAAATCATAGTCTGATGTTTTCAGTTAATGGAATGACAATCAGGTGTGAGTGAGAGACTCTGTTTTATTTATGTTTAAAGAAGGGGGATCCAGCAAAGCCTGATCACACATGCAACACATTTGTGTCTGAGGACCTCAGAAAAAGCGTTATCTAAAAAGTTTGGACACCACCAACCAGCAGTCAGACAGATTGTTTACACATGGAGGACATTCAAGATCGTTGTTACCCTTCCCAGAACTGGTTGACCATCAAAGATAACTCCACCTTCAAGGCGTCTAAATAGTCTGAGAGAACCCAGAGTAACTTCTAAGCAACCGAAGGCCTGTTTCACATTGGTGAATGTTGATGTTCATGAGTCCACCATCAGAACACTGAACATCAATGGTGTTTATGGCAGGGTAGCAAGGAGAAAAAAAAAATATTGCTGACCATCTACAGTTTGCAAAATATGTGGACAAACCAGAAGGATACTGGTAAAAGGTTTTGTGGACCCAAAATAGAACTTTTTGACTTAAATAAGGAGTTTTGCATTTGGAGAAAGAAAAACACTGCATTCCAACGTAAGAACCTTATCCCATCTGTGAAACATGATGGTGGGAGTGTTCTGGTTTGGGCCTGTTTTGCTGCATCTGGGTCTGCCATTATTTATGGAACAATGAATTCTGAACTATACCAGATGATTCTAAAGGAAAATATCAAGACATCTGTCCATGAAATGAATCTCAAGAGACAGTGGATCTGCAGCAAGACAATGATCCTAAACACTCATGTTGTTCTACCAAAGAATGGTTAAAGAAGAATAAAGTGAATGTTCTGGAATGGCCAAGTCAGAGTCCTGACCTTAATCCAACTGAAATGTCATGGAAAGACCTAAAGCAAATGATTCATGTGAGGATAGGCACCAACATCCAAGAGCTAAAGCTGTTCTGTACTGAGCAATGGGCTAAAATTTCTCCCAGTTGATGTGCAGGACTGATCAACAGTTACCACAAATGTTTAGTTTCAGTTATTGCTGCACAAGTGAGTAGCACCAAATACTGAGCGGAAGTTATTGAATACCAATTCACTTGCAGAAAAGTTATTGGATCATTTTTTTTTCAATAAATACATGACCAAATATAACCACTTTTGTTTAACTAGGTTTTCTTCATCTACTATTACTTGTTTGAATATCAGATGATGTTTTAGGTCACATTCATCTAAAAATATAAAACATTTTAAAGGGGTCACAAACTTTCTAGCATCACTGTATTTCTCAAACGTAATAATTTCTGATTTTTTTGAGTTTTTAAACAAAGAGAACATATAGATATCTTGTGCACGATCAGCATTGTTTTTTCTGAGTCTTCCTTATATAGTATATTTTGGATTTGGGAATGTTAATTTTTCATATGGGTGATATAACCCATTAATACATGGTTACCTGTATACCTGTTTTTATTCCTCCATACAGTGAATTTTTTTCATTTTTCTTTTGTTGTTTGTTATTGTAAACTAGATTTTTTTTTTCTCCTTTTTGTACACAGGGTAAGATAATCTAAAATAATCCCCCTGAAATTCTTGGTGACTGGGATGAGAAGAAAGAGTTCAGGACACAGCACATCAAATACCGAGACACACATCTAGGGAATATAGTTTCAATATATAATATATATAAATATATAAATGTGAGGTCTGTGGCTCCCGCCCCTCGTTACAGAGAAAAATGGAAAATGTTTTAGTCATTCTGCATTAAATATGAGTGCACTGGTTTGGTTGTCATTAGTATCCCTTTGTGAGAAACCGATAACTTGTATGTATGTGCACATATCACTACCAATTTTCTAATATAGTATCAAGGCATAAATCCTGATGTCAAATGGAATTTGGATCCAACAGTTTAAGAGACATGGTGCATTGTCTGATTCGGTCTATTGACATGAGCTCACTCATCAGATTCAATTTGGGCCTATATTTGCAGTAGACTTGGCTCGGGTGCAATAAAAAGTCTCCAGCACTCAGAAGTAATGCCAGAAGATGAAAAATCTGGTAACCAGCTCCACTTCATCGTTGTGCTGTACATGTAGTCAAAGGAGCTTGATCACCTCTTATAAAAATGTGCATAATATAAATTATATACAAAATGTCCTTTTTCCTTTACCCACGGCAATACTGCAAAGGTAAATCCTTTTTCAGGTAAATCCAGCCAACATCTTTCCAGCTGTTGTCTCTCTTCCAAACTGATGCAGGATTTATGTATTGGTGTCAACTATTAGAGATTTAAACATTTCCCTCTGTAAACAAACCACTCATTTAATAAATGAGAATATTTCCCCAAAGATTCAAGACATAATAACTTGTCTATGTTCATTACTGTGTGATGGTTTCTAATAAATGTCATTTTTTATTCCTTATTTTGTGGTGTCTGATTCTGAATCCAATGTTATTTATAGATATCCATTAAGTAATCCCAACAAATACAGCTATTGAATCTGAGATCTTAAAAAATGCATCCATAACTGAATAAAAACATCTGTATAAAAGTATACACAAGTGTAGGATCCATTTTCCTGAAACCCGTTAGCCAGAAAGCTTCGAATTATGGAAAGGCCTCCTATAGAATCCAAAATTTTTAAATTTTCTCTGTAGTAATAAAACAGTAGCTTGAACTTGATCCAAACTAAAGGTCCCCATAGACACGACAATTATTCTTTGGTGAACGACCGATTTCAGCGCAGTCCGGCCAATTCGTCAAATTATTGTGCGGTTAGTGGGATTCGAACGATCATACATCTTACGATTTTTCGTCCGACATCTGTCAGAAAATTGATCGGCCAGGTTTAAAAACCTTTATCGGTCCCAGTGGAATCTATCTATGTCTTCAGGGCCAAGCAGGCAGCTACTCTTCAATTTTGCTGGCAATATCGCCTGAAATGGTCTTTTTAGTTGATGGACACATTGTACATTTAAATGATCATATTGAGATAATCGTGGTCTCATAGATTGGATCTTTTAAAAATCTTTACATCTATGGCCAGCTTAAGATATAATTAATCCTTATTGGAAACAAAGCCAGCCTATTGAGTTCATTTAGGGGCAGATTTATCGAGGGTTGGATTTCGAAGTAATGGGAGTTTTTTTGTTTTTTTTTAAATTTGATTTAAAAAAAAAAGACCAATTGAAATTTATTAAAAACATCTTAAGTTTTTAACTTCGGGTGGATAGGCTGTATTCGAAACAAAGTATTTGCCCCAAAAAACTTCAGTTTTTCAAAGTCCACCAAATGTCTCCAAATAGGTTCTAGGTTCTCCCCATAGGCTAAAACAGCAATTCGGCAGGTTTTAGATGGGGAAGTTTTAAAGAGACCATACATGATAAATTTCGAATAGTCTAATTTTTTTTCAAATTTTAATCTAATTTTTGGCCTGTTCGATAGTCGAAGTACACAAAAATAGCTCAAAATTCAAATCTTTTTACTTCGAATTTTCACTTCGACCCTTGATAATTCTGCCCCTTAATTTTTACATGATTTTCTAGTAGAAGTAAGGTATGAAGATCCAAATTACGGAAAGATCTGTTACCCAGAATGTTCAGGACCTAGATACAGATAACAGGTCCCATACCTGTACTATAATACAGAGGGACAGATTTATTAAGTAATACCAAAGGTGTGGGCTTATAGAGCCGGCACTCCGGTTGGGGGTAGCAGTAGTTTTTTTTATTGGCCCTGCCAGCACTAGGTCACCCTTACCTGGAGGGAGCTCAAGCAACCATATTGGGGCACACCCATGCACATGACGAGTGAATGCCGCAACTTGATCATTATGCTCATGAGTCAGAAATTGCGTATGTGCTATGCAAGGCATGGCTGCTCACACCAGAAGCTCCCTCTGTTGCAGGTGTCCTAGCGCTAGCAGGGCTAAAAAAAATTTTTTTAAACTACGGTTATGCCCAAGCTCTATTAGCTTGCAACTTTGAAGTAATTGTTTTGGTCAGCAGGTGCCCTTTCATTTTAAACAAGGCCCACAACTGAGTGCTTTTATACATGTCATGGTGACTTGTGTTATATCTTTATATTTTACAATAGGGGGGTAGATTATATGTTATAATACACAATTTACAGTGAGTCATGACATATTACATCACTGAGCTTATAACTGATTTCATCACTAGGCACTGGTCATAAGTATATAATTCACAGGATGTGTATGGTTCTTGTGTCTCTTCGCCAAACTTTACATTCATCAAAGATTCCTCCATTAGCAGTGTTTCCAGTTCTGCAGCCCATCCTAGTTGTCAGTTTTTCGAGATAGGATGGGTGTGTGTGTGTATATATACATACTGTACATATATTCTCTATGTCTCTACTTTGGTAATCAGGGATGGGCTATTATATCCTCCTTTCCTAAATTTTATTATATTCTTTCCACTTTTCCCCTGTTCCCCTCTACTTCCCCCCCCCCAATCCATTTGTTATAAAAGAGAAGACTGTGGAGACAACAAACCTTTTCATTGGCAGTTAATCCGATTTTTTACACACCTGTATCTTGACCAATAACATGAAACGCCTCAATGAGCTATATTTAGGTGATTTCTTAATTTTGTTCAACAAGGCCATTACTGCCTTCCATAAGGATTTCTTTTTTTTTTTGAATTAATGTAAAGGAGACGTGTGAAAAACCAGAATGTGCTGGTGCATTATACAATTTTCAATATAGAAGGAAAGTGCTCAAAAAAGTAGTGTTTGGGTAGTTTCATCTCCAAAAACCCTACTAGTCCCGCCCACCTGTTCCACTTCCTGCTGCTTGCTTTCCTAGGCTGTACCACTGCACTGTAGGATAGCTAAGCTGACCTGATAGGGAACTGAAGTCTGTCTTTGCTTGTGTGACTGAAGGGCTGTGATTGGCTATCCCCTACTGTGCTTCTGGCAGGGACCATTATGTCACACCTACCCCTCATTTGAAACTCAGACAATGACTGTAGCAGATCTAAAGAGCACTTCAATAAAGGGGCCATTTTTAAAGATATTAATTTTTAGTAAAACCAGCACCATATATTATTTATTAATGCCTATAACGAAGGGGGGGGGGTTCATTTATCCTATATGTCTCCCAGTTCAAACCTAAACCTTTCTCCTTCCAATGTATAATGCACAGGAATGCCTGCAAACAGAAATATCAATATCATAGAAAATTTGAATTGCTTTATTAAAATATGTTTTGCATTCTAATTTATTACAGAATAGAAAATATTTATAAAAAAAAAGGTTTTGTTTGGCAAAACGATCCTTGATCTGGCACTTTCAAATAATGTTGACTTTTTACCAATATTTATTGACATTGTATAGGAATTAGGGCCTCATGGGGCCCATGTACCTTCTGGGCCCCCCTTCAGCTGCAGGGTCTGATTCCTCTGTAGTTAAGCCCCTGAATCAACCCCCTAGGTAAGGTACTTTGATAACTGACCTATTTATTTAGAAAAATAGATTTCTCTTTAATGCACAAGTGTCAGGTAATGTACAGAGACTGTTTAGGTCCATGAGAATTTTGAAGCTGAACTTCAGCTGAACGAAACCGATTAGTTCCATTTTAAAAAGTCTTCATCAATTGATTTAGGATTGTAAGTACATTGCTGTGTGTATTTCTATGTCATAAGTCAGTTGCAGAGCGAGTTACGTGTGACGTTGTGCAAGATACAGAACAGGTTCCGCAGCTTTATGCTATTTTGAACAATGTTACAATAAGACTCGGAGCCACAAATTTGGTGGAAATATCTGTAAGAGTTAGTTGTGACTATTCACAACTCCCACAGCCGGTGATTAGCAGATAGCTGCCCATTATTTGATGAGGCACGTGGCTTTATGAGGGTTTCCATTTGCCAGGGGCAGCATAGACATCTTACTATAGAAGTC
Organism: Xenopus laevis; assembly: GCF_017654675.1. Taxonomy (NCBI): domain Eukaryota; kingdom Metazoa; phylum Chordata; class Amphibia; order Anura; family Pipidae; genus Xenopus; species Xenopus laevis. The sequence goes on along the minus strand of NC_054382.1, from coordinate 73,642,884 downwards.
CTAGTTTCCAAAATCCATAACATACATAATACTGTATGTGTAGAGCAAGTTAGGAGCATCTCTCAAAACATTTTTCTGGACTTGTTCAATTGATTTTTTCCAAGTTATGTCGCCTCCATATTCATTAAGGCATGCATGAGTTCACTTTCCCCCAAAGAAAAGAGTGCTTTGGCCACCTTTCCCACAGTAGCGTTTTTGTAGCCCTCTTTCATTTTCCACTTATGCAGTGTTTGGTGGACTTTTTCTTGCAGGCCATCTCGTTGATAGTCATGGTCAATTTCATCGATCTCTGGTTCACGGAAGCCAAGATTGCGTGCAAATTGTTTCCATTTTTTTGACAGATTTTCTCGAAGTAGTTGCAGTTGATTGTCTCTTACTATAGTTTGGCACTCTGGAAAAAGGAGAAAGTTAAATACACACACACAAGTATATATTATAACAGCATCACATGCCATTCTGATATATCCTGACTGATGCCCAACCCTTACCGAACAAAAAATCAATTGCTTTTTATCAAAATTGCACAACAGATTCACAGACAAAATGAAGGTGGCCATACATGGTTAATAAAAGTTGCTGCTCTCTTATTTGTTCAAGCTTATTGAGCCAGGTATGGGACCAATATCTGACCAATAATCAGCCAGCTATCAGGCAGGTTAGTAAATCCCACCAGACAAGAAATGCAGTCAATGTAAGACTGGGGCACCAAATTGCCCACCAGAGAAACACAAAAACCTATTATCCAGAAACAGGGTCGGACTGGGGGGCCCAGGGCCCACCGGGACTTCTAGTCCAGGGCCCCCCTCTGGCCCCCTACTGTGATGCGCCAAGCTTGGCGTTGCTGTGTGTTGAACGGCGCCATGCACATGCGTGAGATGTGTCGCTCAGTGCGCATGCGCAGCGCCGAAAACTTTTTTCCTCCAAAATTTTGATATCGGGAGAGGGGGTCTGGCCCGGAGGGGGCCCACCCGGTTACTTCCCGGTTTACCGCCGGGCCTGTCCGACACTGTCCAGAAAGCTCTGCATTACAGAAAGGCCAATTTTTTTTTAAAAAAAATATTGCCTTTTTCTTTGTAATAATAAAACTGTACCTTGTACTTGATCCAAACTAAATCAATTCTTATTGGAAGCAAAATAAGCCTATTGGGTTTATTTGATGCTTATATATTTTTCATTAGACTTAAAGGGGTTGATCACCTTCCAACACTTTTCTCAGATCAGAAATAATTACTTTTTCTATGTGTGACCATTTTCTAATATGGAAGTGTAAAGTGTAATTTTTCACCTTCTCAAGCAGCTCTGGGGGGGGGTGTAAACTGTTCTAAATTGATATATTTAGTTGATACATTTCTTATCTTTGTCCCTGCTGAGCAGAATCCTTGGGTTTCATTACAGGCAGCTGTTAGAATTGATACAATAGTTTCTAAAGCTCCAGAGATACTACTGAGAAATGTATCAAGTAAATGCAGAATTGTAACAGTTTAGAGTCTGCGCCTGAATTACTGAGCTGCCAGACTCAAACACCAGAGACAGGGTCATAAAACTTTAAACTTAGATTTTGGAAAAATGGTAAAAAAATAAAAGATGGAAAGTAATTGAAAAAAGTCTTTATTTCTGGGAAACAATCTGAAAACATTTGAACTGAAAAAAGTGTTTGGAAGGTGAACAACCTATTTAGGTAGGAGAACCTCATTATGGAAATCTGGAAAACCCAAGATCCCAAGCATCCTGGTTAACAGGTCCCACCACTGTATCAAGGGTCCACTAAGCAGAGCCCTTCAACATGTTCTTCTTGCTAAGAAAGATACATTTAGGACTAATTCTATGTGGGCACCTGTACTGTCATCTGTTCTTTTTGTTGCTCTTATCCTTGACCCCACCACACAATATTAAATTAACTAATTTCTACCTTTCTTGGTACTGGAAATAAAGAAACATAAGCACAGAGCCTGGAAAAGGTAGAAAAGATTTAATGCTCTGTGGTCCAAAAAGGGCAAAAGGCCTGCTCAGGTCTGACAATAAATGCAGTGGAATGTTGATATGGGTCTCTAGATGGGTCTGTTTAGGCAACAGTATGATTGTTAGCCCAGGGGCCAAATGGTTGAATCAACCTGACTTCGCCTATTGGTGACGTTGCCTATTGAGCTGATCTTGCTGTGTATGCCCAGCTTTTATATATATATATAAGTATATATACATAAGTGGTGATCAACTCTCCTTATTCACTTCTGAGACCCTATAAATTAAAGTTTAAATAAATAATATATTCTGGCATCATTTGACTTTCTGTTTCATAGGGAAAGCTTTATGTTCTTTTGCAAGTTACTTCACTACAGGCACGTTTACAAGAACTTTAATAAAAATGTCCCACATTGTTTAAATTTTCACTAAAACATACCAAATGCAGCCAGATCTTCCACACTGGAGTTGCTGAATCTACTCATATATTCGGGTCTTGTTGTAGGCTTACTGCTGATGACACTCAGTGTGTTATGATTCCCAATCTGAATTGAATTACTGTTGGAAATGCTGACATTTAGGCCACTGTCCGCTAAACAGAAAAAAACAACATATTAGTATTTTGTAATGAATTGTTAATGGTTTTCTGTGCTTTCAACATGATACTATCTGAAAAGTTATATTATTTTTTTTTTAAATATTCAAGTGTCATAGTTGGTAAGCAAAGAAGTGCCTTAGTGCTGACACTGGAGGTTCAACATTCCCCCTTTTCTGAAAAAAAAAAGCATTTTGTTACCCTCCAAGCCAATAAAATACCAACCAGGTGTAAACTCTCCTTTCTTCCTCTGCATTCTGTTGTTTTCATGAAGTTTCGACTACAATGGCCTCTTAGACTGAATTTGACAGTTCCTTTAACTAGGCAACTCCCATGGTGAGGTTTAGGTATATATACACTAGCTAGGGTTGCCACCTCTCTGTTTGGCCAACTCTAGGCAGGGGGTGGATGACGTTGGGGTTGGACAGGTTGACATAGGAGGCGGGGTCATTGCTGTATGGTTGGGGCTGATGATGGCATGGGTGGGACTTGTGATGTGGTAATCAGCGATTGGCTGATTGCCATGTTATTTACTTCAGTGTCCTGTCTGGATTTCCTAATTTGAAATCTGGACAGGCACCCGAACAACCCTTCCAAAAACCGGGCTGTCCAGGAGAAAACCGGACAGGTGGCAAACCTAACACAAGCCCTGGCTACCTAATATATCATGTGTAGAGTGGACTTGGCAACAGGTCCAAAGCAGGACTTTTTATTGTAGGCAAGAATCCCTGCATCAGAACCATGGCAATACCTTGTATCTGTGTTGCCTTTTTATGTCAGGTCTATCCAAAACCACGAGAGAGGACTAGGATTCTCTACACACCCCTTTGTTATGGTGAGACACAAAAAAAGAGAAACAAACACATATAGACATGTACAGTTTGTTTATTTATTTATTTAAAGGGTTTTTTTCCCCTAAATAAATGGTAGGAACTGCATATGTGCCCATTATAGCAAAACTACACTGTACGCTCCATTGGGATACTGTGTAATATGTAACTGTTAAATAATTGATCATAGCATAATAGGGCTTCCTAAGGTAGTAATAATGAAGTCTGTGACACATGGATTTGGACAACTAATACATAAGTTCAGTTCCTTTATTTATTAAAAAATACTGTCACTTGTGTATGGCAACAAGCAATTACTCACCGACTCCTGTCCTGGCATCTCTTGCAAACACGTCACTGGTTTGTGAATAAGAGCTTTGCATTCCTGATTCAGGTGTTGGATTTTTATCTTTCCAGACAGCATTTGAGTTTTGGGTGGGAGATATAGGTCCATACAGTCCAACAGGAACATATTCTCTACTTTGATCATAAGCAGGTCTCTGGTAAATGTCTTGCCAACTGGCAAAATGAGAGGCTGGGTGAGATGGCATTTCAAATTTGCATGCAATGGGACTACTAGTAAATCCACTATCTGATGGAATATGATTCATCCCTGATGCTTCGCTGAATACTTTTCTACTTTTTTCTTCTAAACTACTCTTGGGAGTGTAAGATTGGCCTCCTATGTTGTCAAGTTGATTTCCAGTTTGGTAGTAATTCATTTCATACTGTAGTTTTCTCTCCAAGGTTTCATCTTGTCTTGGGTCTTCAGACTCTACTGGCTCATTAGGAGCAGGACCAAATAGGGATTCATCAACTTGGTTTGTGGTTATAAAACCCTGGGAACTGTGCAGTGACAGTTGCTGATCTATAAAGGGTACATAAAGTTAGTATTTACTACACTGATTATATTCATTTACCTATTAATGAAACAAATGAGTCAACACATTATACTTGTTCATTCATTTATTGAGGAGATTGATCCAAAGTTACAAATTTGCTTTGGGCGAAAGGTTAGAGAAATGTTCTGTGGATGGAGGAGACCAAAACAGAACTTTTGGACTGAATGAAACATTTTATTGAATGGCAAAACACAGCACTCTAGCATAGGAACCTTATCCCATCTATGAAACATTGTTGTGGCATTATCATAGTTTGGATCTACTTTGCAACCAGGACAACTTGCCATCATTGATGGGACTATGAATTCTGAATTGCACCAGCAAATTCTGCAGGAAAATATCAAGGTATATGTCCATGAACTAAAGCTCAAGATAAAGTGTGACATGCAACAAGATGACCCTAAACACATAAGCCATTCTACCAAATAATTGGCTGGTATGACACCAGGAAAACCCTGGTGGGCCCACACCTTCATGGGCCACGCTGATGCCTGCCTGCTCCAGCCCTGATGTCAGCCACAAGGATGGAAGTACACAGCGGGGGGGGCTTCAGTTCTTATTGGGGGCCCTACAAGCTGATGTGCAGCACTGAAACCAAATAAGTTGTAGTTATTGCTGTGTAAGTACAGCACACTGAAGCAATTGTTTGCATACTTTTTCCACTCACAAATATGTAACTTTGGATCATTTGACTTAGTAAATAAAAGAACAAGCATGATGTTTTTGACTAACTTGTTCTCAATTGCATTCTCTTTAGTACAGGTATGGAAACATGTTATCCAGAAAGTTCCAAATTACAGGAAAGCCATCTCCAATAAAGTCCATTTTAAGCAAATATTTCTGATTTTTAAAAATGTCCTTTTCTCTGTAATAATAACACAGTACCTTGTACCTGACTCCAAATAAACTAGCATAAATCCATATTGATAGCAAAACCATCCTACTGGGTATTTTTAATGTTTGAAATGATTCGTAGTACACAAAGAGTATGGCACACAGAGGGGACATAGGGAAGGCAGAATACAGCAGGAGACAGGGAAACCTATCAGGACTCTAAGATGGACAGTTCATACTGTGCTACATACAGTGATACAATTCTGGTGCCCCTCCAGCAGTTTGTCTGAGGTGTGAACATGTGAACAATGTGGGCACTTAGTCAGTCTGGAATCACAGTGGGCAGACTTTAATGTGGGAGCCACACAAGGAAAAGCCCTGCTCTATTTAATGGTTCAAGACATTCAAGCAGCTGTTAGAGACAAAAGAAGCCTTGCCATACTTGTTAACTAACCACTGTGCTAACAAAGAGTTTAAGAAAGAAGAATTTCTACACAGGTGCTTGGCAATGGCTGCAATACGAGGCATGATCTTGATGTATCAGTGTACAGTAAATAAATGTTCATTACCTCTTGGCTGAATGCTTGGAGGCTCTGCCATGCAATCCAATTGCAATGAAGCCATCTGTTCCACAATCACATTTGGCCTTTCAAAGTTACTCTATAAATAAACAATGATATATATATATTTATCCAAATGCAAAAACGATTTTTACACACGCGACTTTTTTGTCGCACCGAATTTGTTTGCATTTTTACGAAACAATTCGCAGGTGGCGAAATGCGGAAATTCTACGCAAATCAATGCCTGCCGGATAAATTCACCCATCACTTCTGTTAAGCACAACTTTTTGCTATAATGTTTTTTCATGTTTGTTCCAGAGATATTAGATGAATTAGTGGGAAGATACTTACTTTCATTTTAGCCACATCTTTTTCAACATGCATCATTTGTTTGAGTTCATAAAGTGGCCTGAACTTGCAATCACAATCTGAAATGGAAAAAAATGTTTTTAAATGTTTTTGGAAAAACATATATTTCTAATTCTTAAAGCAATACTGACACGTTCCTTTAAAAATCGTAGGAACATGTCAGTATCAAGTAGTTGCGGCAACCGGAATATTTCCCCTGAAATGCCCCTTCAAAGCTGTCCTACAGGCCTGCAAACCTTGTGCAGCCAACCCGCTGACACAGCTAACTGATCTTTTGCATTGCTTCAGTGAGGCTGGGCTGGGGGCGGAGCGATACTTCCATAGGCTGAAGTCCTGTTTTCATTCATAATTAGCCTAAGGAAGGATCGCACCGCCCCCAGCCCAGCGTCACTGAAACAGCACAGAAGATTGTTTAGCAGTCTCGGAGGTTTGGGTCAACGCAGGTTCAAGGGGCTGGGGGCGGCTCTGAGGGGAACTATTCCGGTGCAGCAACTACTTCTTACTAACATGTTCCTATGATTTTTATAGAAATGTGTCAGTATAGCTTTAAGAAAAGTAAATGGGGGGGGGAGGGCAGACAGCTCTATAGCTCATCCGTCCATGGTCCGCTGCAAACAAGCCAAAGCAGCAGGGGTATAGTTTATCCATCTCAGTAAACTGCAGGACGGGTGCACATGCTGCGGACACATAAAATAGGCCAAATTACATTATTCCACTTGTTTCCAGTTAATATACATCCCAAAGCCCCTAAAATTTCCCCAAATCAATGCACTTAAACTACTTGTTGGGCATCTCTTGAATTGGTCAATATCGTATGTAGCTGTATGTGATTTGCATGGATTCTTCTTTTTTGTTTTTACAGGGCTGTGGAATATATTGGCACTTTCTAAATGCCCAATAATAATACTGCAATGCCCTTATGTTCTAACCCTGCACTGCTAGCTGTTTTATTTGTAGCAAAGAAAATGGTGTCACCTTTAAACAAAGGCCTTGCATCTAGATTATCATCCCAACATTGCTGCATGAGATGTAAAGCTTCAGACGGGCATTCTTCTGGTAGTTCCTCTACACTTGGTCTCTCATTTCTTGTGACGCAATATGATATTTGGTCATCATTAAGTGCATCTAGGATAAGCATACAAAAATAATAGGGTATTTATGATAACTGCTAAAATGCACAAAGGACAGCTAAATGTGTTCTATAGTTGTATAGTATTAATGTGGCAGAGGTATCAATGAATACTGCAACTGTGAAAATCACAGTATAAAAAACATATTAGCGTTTTTAAAACAAGTGTTAAAGCTAAGATAAGTGGAAGCTACTAGTCACAAACACCTCCATCAAATGATTCTTTGAATAAATTATTGATAATAAGGTATGTCACATCTTTGACTTTGGAGGTCACAAGACATCAGCAGCTAATGTTCATTCATTGTATACACTGTAAGTGGGGATGAGTGACATATTTTGCCTCGTTTCACAGAAAAAACAGGTCGAACGCTTTAAAAATTGTTGTGAGGTTTGAAAAATTTCTTGTCAAAAAAGTCCGTTGACTTCAATGCGTTTGGCGACTTTCTTGCCTTTCCGCAAATTTTTGGTGAAGCGAGACGGGTAAGATTTGCCCATTACTACTGATATAACACATCAAAATCACAAATCTAAAATATGTCGTTTTTTTTTTTAATTTCTCATTTTGCCTCAAAAGAAGTCTTTATCTATTTGGCCAGAATAATACATGTGATAAATCTATGCAGATATACAGTACAATTGCTTTCAAATATTCAGAAGAAATAGAACAGATTATCCTTACTTTCATAGGGTTCCTTATTAGTAAATATCACCCAAATCACTATGCCAAAACTGTAAATATCGGACTTTTCAGTAGGCTTTGCATTCAGAGATCTCAGATGTTCTGGTGCCATGTAGATCAAAGTTCCAGCATTGCTTTTATAGCTACCCGTGCTTTGGTGCATGCATTTCCTCTGGAGCTTACTTTGCTCCTTAGTCAGTTTGCTCCATTTATTAAAGGTAGCCACACCCAGGTCAGCAATCTGAAATGACAAAATAAGGTGTTTTGAATTTGCAGCATTTATTTTAAATTCAGGAAGTCTCTACCAGGAAATAACACATAACTGGAGAAATGCAACAAACATTTTAATCTTAAAAACATAAAAGAGAAAAATATTGCTCTGTAGTATATATCTGCTATTTGTTATGTTTTACATGATTTCTTAGTTCATATATTTCCCCTAATTACATTGGAAGCAAGTTTGTAGACATGTCAATTCCTTGTGGCATAGGAGCATTCATTTAGGCTTTCAGCACATAGACAGTGTTCTTAAAGAAGAAGTAAACTTTTTTTTTTACTATCTCTTATATTGCTTTAAATAGCCTCCTAGAATAACCTACCTTAGTACCAGCATTCAGCCTGTTGTGGTTTCTGCATAATCATCATATAAACATTTTAGAAAGACTCAGCATGTAGATTAGGAGGCTCAGCCTCAGGTGCTCTGCCCCAAGTCTTCAGCATAAGGGAGCGGACATCACCCTATTGTTTTGTAGGGTAGGCACTCAAAGAGCAGTCCTCCAGGCAGTAGTAGTAAAAACAAGTCTTTATTGAGGTACAAGTGTGGATCACAGCCTTACGCGTTTCGTTTTCTCACAACACTTAATCATAGGCTTGCACTTGCATCTTAATTGATTAATTTGAATAAAAAATATTATGGTATATTCAATAACAGAAATGCCAAATTATTCTTTAAAGGAGAAGGAAACCCCCTGGGCGCAAAAACCCTCCCCCCTCCCGTTCCCTGTGTTGCTCCCCCTCCCTCCTCCCCCCTGGCCTACCTGTCCTGCTGGGCAAATGCCCCTAACTTGTTACTTACCCCTCTGCGCAGGTCCACGGAGTTCACAGACGCCATCTTCTCCCAAGCGATCTTCTTCCTGCTTTGACCGGCGTTTTTGGTGCATGCGCAGTAGGAGCATTTCGCCGGTACGGATCTACTGCGGATACGGCAAAAGTCACAAAGTGAAATCGGAAAACTCCGTGACTTTTGGCGCATGTGCAGTAGATCCGTACCGGTGAAATGGTCCTACTGCGCATGCACCAAAAACGCCGGTCAAAGCAGGAAGAAGATCGCTTGGGAGAAGATGGCGTCTGTGAACTACGTGGACTGGACCTGCGCAGAGGGGTAAGTAACAAGTTAGGGGCATTTGCCCAGCGGGACAGGTAGGCCATTGAGCAACACAGGGGAGGGGGGAGGGTTTTTGCGCCCAGGGGGTTTCCTTCTCCTTTAAGAGCTTACAAAAAAGGTTAACCACGATTGAATCAATTAAGATGCAAGTGCAAGCAATTGGTCAATAAATGCAGCAAATTGTATCATTAATCAGCAAATATGAAAGTCTTGTGATTACAGTGCAAAAAAAAAAGTTTACTTCTTTAACAACTCAGACTTCTCAGTTGAAACCACAATGGTCAAAACACCCTTTCCCATTAGTGGCCATTTTCCCTTAGTTTCAAGGGTGCCTCTATACTGGCAGACATGGCAGATTTTAAGGGATAAATGCAAGTTCATGTTGAGAAGGAGTGAGTTAGGGATCCATTTTTGCATATTGTTTATGCGTCTTCTGCTTCCTGGTATAGTTTAGATGTTCTTGCCTGGATCTTTTCTTTCATTTTGTATGTTTACTTTTGCAATATTTACTTGCACTTTCTACAAATGCAGGGCTGGAACTAGAGGTAGCAAAAGAGATACATGCCTAGTTGGGGGGAGGAGGAGTTTATTACACAAGGGATATACCTCTTCTGCATTTTCTGGTACAGGGGGTGGGATCCAGTCCAATAAAGCAATAGCAAATACTAAAAAAAATACCATACAAAAATTACATTAATAAAAAGATATGGCATTTGTTGCTACAATAGGTACTCAAGTCTAACATTGGAGCAAACTCTTGCGTTCATCTCTGCAACTCTGCACAGAACTTAAATTAAATAAATGTAACATATACATTTAGGGGGCAGATTTACTAAGGGTCGAATAGTCAGTTTGATTTTTTGAAATATTTTGGTGTCAAAATTCACACATTCTAATTGTAATCCCACTCATCAAACCTTGAACATGAAAACAGTTCTTTTTGAATATTCGCCACCTAAAAACCTGCTGAGTTAATTTACAATGGCAGAGGTCCATTGAACCATTTAAATATGTTAATTGAGGGAAAACTTTATTCAAATTTGATTTGAATTTTCGGCCGTGACTATTCAATAGAATATTAGACGTTCAAGTTTTTTCATAAATAACCTCCCATTCGAGTTGTGAGTACATTTGAACTTATTCAAGTAAAAAAAATTCACATAAATTCAAATTAGTTTTTTGATAAATAAACCCCTCAAACTGCAAATAAAATGAAGGTTTACCTTGATGTGAAAATCCTCATCTGCTAATATGTTTTCTGGTTTTAGATCCTTATGGACTACTTTCTGATCATGTAAGTAGCTCATTCCTTCAATAATTTCCAGGATAAAACGGGTTTTAACAGAGAGAGGAACTTCAACCTAACAAGAAAAATATATTATGAGAATAAAGATGAAGAATATTTCAAATATTTCAATTCAATGAAATGGAACTGAATATTTTGGATTTCTGGACATGTAGCAACTCTCAAGTTGTGGCACAGATACAGTAGATAAAATGTTTGTCCAGTGACAGATCATGACAAGTAATATACCATGTTCAAAGAATCATTATTGTAATTTACAGGGCAGGAACCTGCTTCCTACTTTGCCTCTTACCACATGGCTCTTAATCGCTGTGTAAGAATACATATTTATTTACTATTTATTTATTATAATGTCCACCCCCTGTGTACTCTCCTAAATTGTAAGATTGCACAGAGCTGCATATCCTAGTAGTCCTTTACAAATACAATTTGCAAAGTAATAAAAAAAATATTCTTACAAAAATACACAAAGTATAACAACATAAAAGTTTAGGCATGCTGTGCCTTTAGTCAGTGATATTTATACAGGTATGGAACCAGTTATCCAGAATGCTGGGGACCTGGGGTTTTCTAGATAACAGATCTTTTGGTAATTTGGATCGTCATACCTTAAGTCTATTAGAAATTTATATAAACATTAAATAAAACCAATAGGCTATATCAATAAGGATTAATTATATCTTAGTTTGGAGTAAGTGCAAGGTACTGTTTTATTATTACAGAGAAAAGGAAATCATGTTTAAATATTTGTATTATTTGGATATTGGAGACAGCCTTTCCGTAATTCGGAGCTTTATGAATAAAGAGTTTCCAGATAACGGATCCCATACCTGTACAGCACAAACTCTCTGACAGCTCTGTAAAAGTCACTGTGGTCCATGTGCTCATGTGGTATGATAGATTGGCATGGTTTTCATTAGGATTAATATTGTGTTATTTCATACCTTTTCTAAAACAGTCAATAAATTTCCATTCCTAATATACTCCATCACCAGTGAATAGTTCCCATTTTCTAATATTAGGCCAAGAAGCTTTACCACACGGTCATTCTTTAACATGTGCATCATTTTACCCTCTTCAAGAAGTTTTTCATTGTGCCTGGAGAGAAAATAAAACCATTATAGTCGCCCTTTACTTATAAACCCACTGTTTTACATACTAAAAGGTATAACATAATAATTATACTGCTTTCTTCCCACCTGCAGGGGAACCCCCATCTAGTGTCTAAAAGGTAAACTAAACCCTAAAAATGAATATGGCTAGAAATGCCATATTTTATATACTGAACTTATTGAACCAGTCTACAAGGTTCAGCATCTCATATTATAGTATAATGTATAGCACATAGTAGTAATGATCCAGCCCTTCAAAGTTGTCACAGTAGTTTCCCATCTTGGGTTTTATTAAGACACTGCACATGCTCAGTGTGCTTTAAGCAGCTGGTGAAAAGCTAAGATTAGGGGTCATCACAAATTATCAGATAATGAGGTTTTTCTGTCAGGCAAATGCCCAGGTGTTATCCAATGATTCATGTAACAGAATTATACTATAAAGATGCACACTGTGACTTTGAAATAAATTGAAAAAAATCTAAATTTATGCATTCAGTCACTTTGTGAAACCTTTCTCAAGACACACAAACAGAGTTGGCCCCTCCACCCTCATTTAAATGAAATAAGTGCGAGCACCTGATGACATCATCAGTGAGTGTAAACGTGAAACAGAAATACTACAAAGTGTAGAAATGAATCAAGTCTCAAAGCGAGCACCACAACCATACCATATAGAATCAGCCAGGGAGCCACAAAAGGTCTAGATATAACTTTAAATCATATTACACACAGCACATTCGCAAAAATGAAGAAAAGGACTAAAGCACATACAATGGGGACGCGTCCTTCTCGACACTAGGCAAGCCAATGCATGAGATTTGTATTCGCACATTGCCATTGCATTGTGTTTACCTGCAATAACTATTACTTCACATCAGTTACACTATATAGCAGGACATACTGTATACATATAGCCACACTAGGAAAGCTAAGTGCCCCTTTAGGCTGAGTAACCTTGGCTATTATCAGTTACTGGTCCAAAAAAACACAATTATTGAACAATTTATTAAATACGTGAGATCACATATTACACCCTAATTGTAATAAATTGCACCTATTGATGAAAGCAATTGGCACAGGCAAGTCAGTAGAGCTTGGCACTCTATTACACGGCATGTCACATCCAAAAAACACAGGGGTGAGATGGGTTGCATTACTAGTGGAGGGTAAGTGTGCATACTGTATATGAATATGTAAAAATATCAATATGGCTCACAGGGTGTGGTGTGCCAATAAATGTTTAAATTAATAAACCTTCAAGACAAAGTACTCCCTGGGGGATGCCTTGATAAGTAGGATAGTTAAAGGAGATGGAAAGTCATATCCCACTTGGGGGTGCCAAATGTTAGGCACCCCCAAGTGAATGTATATACTTATCTGAAACCCTGGGCCGGTGCTCCTATCAGCAGAAAACTGCACTGGCCTGGGGTTATTCCAGCGAGCACCATAAAGCGATCCTCTTCTGGCTTCTTATTTTTTCTCATGGCTTCACATGCGAATTAGAGCGAAAAGCTAAACTTTAACTAAAAAGTTGGCTATTTCATTGTACTGCGCATGCGTCTGCCCCGGGAAATTTGAAGAAAGAAAAAGCCGGAAGAGGATCGTGCTCACTGGAATAACCCCGGGCCGGTGCAGTTTTCTGCTGGTAGGAGCACCAGCCCGAGGTTTCAGGTAAGTAAACACATTCACTTGGGGGTGCCTAACATTTGGCACCCCCAAGTGGGATACGACTTTCCTTCTCCTTTAAAGACATTTGGCAGATTGTCAGGACTGATAAAACATTGCCATATAAAGATTTTCAACCACCTTTCACCTTGGGTATAGGAGGTGACATAACCTGCGTGCCTTAAATTCCATATTACAACCCCTGGATGCAGTGAGCATGACTCAATTAAGGAGCTTCAGATGCCCAAATTGTATCACATGTAGTAATATGCTGACTGGAGACTAGTTTCAGTACAGGTTAAAGGATTAATATACAACATGGGGTACCACTAGAAAGAGGTGCTTGTCTAAATGTTCTTTCATTGATATGTATTCTCTCTCTCTGCTAGTGAATGTACTTCTCTAGCTCCATTTGTGTTTGCTCTCAATGGTTTGATACTTCCTTCTTAAAATGTGTGTACATAGTTAGCCATGTTGAAGCTCTAATAAACCAGTTGTTAAAGCATAACCAGTTAGTCCTACACAACTTCCACTGTGAACCCAAAACCTTTTGTGGTGATGAGGATTACAATTCTAAGGGGGTATATTTATTAAACAGTGAAGTTGAATATCACCACAGTCTGCTAGTGTGAAATTCAGCCACTTCCCATTCATTTCTATGGGATTTTAAAAGGTGTATTTATGAAGGGATGAACTTTCACTTTTACCAATTGATAAATACTCTTTTAAAAGTCCAGAGAATTTCAATCTAGAGGACTGTGGTGATCTCTAACTTCACTCTGATAAATATACCTCCCGGCAGTCCCCTCCTGACCTCCAGCCCCCTGCCCATCTCCACAAAAGCGAATGAGAAAAATGCGACGCGCAAACCTAAAAGACGCGACACACATGCGCAAAAGACATGACACGTCTGCTCAGAAGACACGACACGAATGCCCAGAAGATGCGCGACAACGGCGGCATTAACTTTTCTGGGGGAGCGGATATAGGCCAGCGGGGACCCACCGGGTTTTTCCCAGTGTCCTGCTGGCCAAGTCCGTCCCTGAATATACCCCTATGTGTGCATAGAGCAGCAGTATAGGAAAAGACCAAAAAAGGAACCTCTCATATGCAGAGAGACTTTCCTTCTTTCTAGAAGCAAATACTATAGATAAGCCTGAGCAGAGAAGGGCAGTGCTGCTGAATGTCTGTTGCATTAAAAAATTTGTAGTAATTCGCTCACTCACTGCTCCGGCCTCTCCTAAAACTAAGACTTATGAGGAGTTGTTAGCAATGTTAAAGGCACATTTTTCTCCAAAACCGTCATTATACAGAGATTTCACTTCCACAAACGAAACCACAGATCAGATGAAACAATTTCTACCTATATTGCAGAATTAAAGTGCTTAGCAGAGCACTGCCAGTTTAGAGTGTTCCTAAAAGACATGCTGTGAGACTGTTAAGTCTGCAGTATTCACACTTGCAGCTGCACATGAAAAGGCCTTGGTAGCAGAAACAACACTTTCACATACTAAGGAAATTAATTTCACCACAACCATTCACACCGTTCACACCATAACCTCCCAATCTCCAAACCAGGGAGATAACATAAATTTTCTAAACAGCAAATAGCAAACTATTTTGCAAAAGATTCATCATCATTTTCACCTTGTATGGGATGTGGTGTTCAGCATAGGTGCTCTACGTGCCTTTTGAGGAATGCTACCTTTCATTACTGCAAAAAGAAAGGCCATCTTATAAGTGCTTGCAAAGCAAGGATTAATCAGGAAAAGACAAATATTCACAAATAAAATTCTCCACACAGTGCGGCCGTGCGGTCCTAGCGCCCACCTACACTTCCCCTTCCCAGCACGCCGGTGAAAAAGCGCCGATGCAGCTGGTGTAATTGAATGGGGATGCACACGTCCCCATAATGCGGCTGGGCGGCATGCCGCCCCTATTTTTAGCCGCCCTAGGCCCGGGCCTATATGGCCTCGCCACAAATCGGGGCCTGTCTCCATAAATAATGGAACAGCAAAGGGAACAGGGTACCGTAGGTTCAGGCATTCGTTTAACAGAAAATACAGTGAAAGCTATTCATGATGCACCTAAACGAAAATCTAAACAAGAGCTTCAAGCTCTCCTTGGGTTCTCCACAAATAACGTAGCAGCTACTGGAACAGAAGTTAAACAGTTATATCATATTCAACATGTCAACAGTAAGGGTCATGAATACTCTGAATATAAATGGCCATTGGTGTGAAATGTGATTGACTCAGGGGCAACATTTACTATAATAAGTTCAGAATTATTTGCTATAGTGTTCCCTCATAATTCGTCATCATTATCAAACCCCGGGTGCACACTCAATGACTCAATGTCATTGTTCAGTACAATATATTCGGCGGGATTTTACCCCTACTAATTGCCAGAGGTACTCAAAAAAGCCTTTTGGGAAAGAACTGTTTTTCTCCATTAGAAATCAGCATCCAAGGTATCCATGTTGTCACTAGGGAATATCTTAAGGTGGCAAGGTGGCAAGGTTTTTAAAAAACTGGACCTTGCCGAGGCATACCAACAGTTGGTGGATGAAGTTAGATGGATGGATGAAGTTTCTGCAGATGCCCAATCTATTCTCACCCATCAGGGTGCATTCAAGGTTATGCACCTCCCATTTGGAATTTACACTATACCAGGAATATTCCAGCACTTTATGAAAACCTTGCTATCCAACATTCCTGGTGTTGTACGATATTTTGATGAAGTTCTACCAATGGGGCCATCTGAAAGTATATTGGCTGACCGCCTTAGAAAGGTGCTCTCTCGTTTTGATTAATCAAGCATTCTTTTAAAGAATAAAAATATGAGATTGAAGCTACCAGAGAAAATTTCTTGGGGTACCGTATAGATGCTTCATGCATTCATCTTACAGAAAATAAAGTGAAAGCTATTCATGATGCAAGTAAACCAAAATCTAAACAAGAGCTTCAAGCACTCATTGGGATGCTCAATTTTTATCACAGCTTCTTTGCTCCCAAGGCAACCGTGGCAGAGCCTCTTCACCGCTTGCTTGGAACTGGACTCCTAAACTTTCGGAGGCATTCCTCAAAGTTACACAGTTGCTGACATCTGACTCTTCTTGTTCATTATGATGGATATTGGCCATTAATTCTTACTACAGATGCATCTCCTTATTGTGTTGGTGCTGTTCTTAGTCCCATTCTGCCAAATGGTAAAGAGGCACCAGTTGCTTACTACTCTAGGACCATGACATCAGCAGAGAGGAACTATGCATAAATTAACAAAGAAGCATTAGCTGTCATTGCCAGTGTTAAAAAGTTTAATAATTACCTCTATGGGCATACATTTGAAACCCACATAGATCACAAGCCATTGTTTGGTTTGCTCTCAAAAGATGTTCCTACTCCTAATTTTATGTCTCCTTGAATGTTCAGATGAAGTATCATGCTAAGCGCTTATGGTTCCACTCTTGCGTACAAACATGGGAAATCAATTTTAAATGCTGGCGCTCGCTTGCCTTTGCAAATTTCAGACTGCTTACTATCATCTTTACTTAAAGTACTAATGCTGGAATCCCTGCCTGATTCTCTTACTAAGATTGTTCATATCACTGCAAAGGATCCAATCCTTTCTTGTGTTCTCAACTGGGTGTGGCGGGGATGGCCAAATTAAAAGTTCAGACCACATTCAAGCCATCAGCATGAATTGTCTGCTCATAAAAGGTGTTTATTGTGGAGAAGCAGAGTAGTCATCCCTCAAAGAAGATGCAAAATTGTCCTAGACAAGCTACATGCATTATTAAAAATAAGCTGCATAGTGGGGAAAAAACATGGTGAAATGCACTTTACACATGTTAGTAAACGAGGTCCTGTATTTTGTTTGTACAATCATTAATAATAAAAATTAATTGAATACATTTGAAACAATTAGAAAATTGAATGCAACAACAGACTTACTCAGCATGCAAATATCCAGTATATACTGTTTTCAATACAACCAGTCCATTAATCCGATGGCGGCATAAAGACACCAGTCCATATCCTCCAGAATCAAGTTTCTGCTTGCTTTTTAAGTCTTCAGACTTCATAATAATATTATCCAGAGATATCCCTTCTGCCATAGCGCTTCCTTGTAAATAGCACGGTTTAGCAGATTGTATATAATTTTCTAAAATCAGAATTAAAACAAAAGTTGGTTTATAGCAGTTATTGCAATAGCATAGGATAGGGAGCTGTGCAACAGCTTGATTGCAAATGAGTTTTTGTGCACCACCAGTTAAATTAATCCTCTCAGTGAGTTCACCAAGTGGTTTGCCAGCAATTCTCAGTATAAACTGCTATCTGCTCCTGGAACTAGGTATACTCATTTGTCAAACAATTCACAGATACCCATCAGCAATAAATATTACCATTGTAGGGCACAACAATAAACCTGGTATATCTCAATGTGCTCCCTGGGCTGTTATATACTGTATATAGTACACTACAACTTCTCAGTGCTTATGAGGGCATGTGAATACTCTTTACAGTTATGTTTCAGGGCATTATAAGCAGATATCAGCATCCTTTTCCCATTAAAAATGATCAACAAAGCAGAGGCCAACCCTTTGGACTAGAGGAACTTTCATTTAAAGCAGTATAGGTGGTTCCTCACAGTGAGGGCAGAGAGGTTGCGGAATGCCCTGTCAGGTGATGCTGTTATGGCAGATGTATGCCTTTAAAAGTGGTTTGGGTGATTTCTTGAACAAGTATAATATCCAAGGCTATTGTGATCTTTAATTTAGTTTAGTACAGGGATATATAGATATATTTGTATCTGTTTCAGTGTATTGATACATCTGTATGGACTTGTCTTTTTTTTCCACCTCAAATTAACTATGTAACTATGTGTTTAATAAATAAGGCTTGTGCTGTATATTCTTTCTGAAAAAATGTTTTAAAATGTTTTAAAACTAAAGGGACATGCTGAAACTGAAACCACTTTCACTTTCCAGCATCTGTGTCCTGCAAGCTTTGCTGAGGGAAGCAGGTTACTAAGAGATGTACTTGAACAACAACTGGAATAGCCAAGGCAGACATCCTCTGTCTTTTATTACATTATTGAAAGTTTTTTTGTGTGTTAGATTGTTCCTCTAATTCAGGGCTGTCCAACTGGCAGCCCAAATCAAAGTCTGCCTTCTGTGTCTGCTTACCATATGTAAGATTTAAAAGGTATCACTAGAGATTAACTGGCCCCTGCATTGTTTAAACCTCAAATTGAGGCTAATCTCCTGCATTGTTCACACATGTGATCCCCCTGCATTGTTTACACTTGTGACACCTCTATTGTTCACTCCCCTAAAATCCTGTACTGTTCACACCTGAGATCGAGACTGTAACTGCCCACATTGTTCAACTGTTCACACTTTATACAAAATGCTAATGGGGCACCAGCACTGTGTCACTGTATGTAGTACATATTAGACTGATATCTTTACTTGTCTCCTGCTCTGTTCTGCCTTCCCTATGCTCCCTGTGTGTGTCATACTTTGGTATTTGGGTTTGTTAGCATTTGAAAATTATTGTTAGTGGCCCCTAAGGTGTTTAATCATATGCTGGGGTACTTTATTATACACAGGGGAGGAGGAGACATATGGATTTGTGGGTATGTCTTAATATGACTTAGCTTTTTTCCCATATGAGTGACATCCTTGCCAGGGCAGGCACAAGTTAGTTCAGCACCCTAGGCAAGAGCTTCACTCAGTGCCCCCTGTCCTGCATTTCCCTCCTTACCATGATGGTAAATATTTTAAATAAAGAGAGCAAGAAAATGTACAACAATCTTTAATTTATATTACTGCCCCCTGTACCTGTGCAAGCAAGCTCAGCAGCCATCCATCATACAGCCCTCCAGCAGCCATCATATTGCCCCCAATCTTTACCTGTGTCAGCAGCAGCCAAAAATAAATCTGATCACATCATATTGCCCCCAAGTATTTATGTACCTGTGCCAGCGCCCATCCCAGCAAATATGTACCTGGCTGTGCCAGCAGGAAGCTTCACACTTTACAGTAATAGAAAGAATGTCTTCAGTTCAGTGCAACTGTGCAAGGCTGAGAGCAGCGAGAGCCACACCAAGCAGCCCCCCAGCTCTCTGCCATCCAACACATCAGTGATGTCATTGACGAATGTATGCACATTGCGGTGCACCGCATTGAAGGAGCTATTACTTGCCGGCAAGAGGGAGAAGGGGATGGATTCCACCCAACTGGGTGACCATGATTACTGAAACAAATTATTAAATAGACGCTTGAAAAAAGTGTGTCCCTCAATGATGGCGTCCTAGACAGCCGCCTACTCTGCCTACCCCTAGTTCCGGCCCTGATCCCTGCAGTGAGCACCAACCATTTGGTTTTTTGGTGTGCTATAAATGTGGGCATGGTCTTGCTGTAACATGGGTGTGGTTTAAAGTGGGTGTGGTCTAAAAACAGGGAGTGGCTAACACTGGCTTCCATTATCGGCCCCCCACCATGTAGATTGGAAAAATTCCGGCCCTCGGTACCATAGAAGTTGGACAGCACTGCTTTACGGAACATAAATCCCAAACCCATTACATTACCCTTCTCTGTGTCCTATTAACAGGCCACTGTGCAGATCTCCATGTCAGCTTCTCTGCTAACAAACAAGGGAAAGTTGTGCTCACCACTAGTTTTTAAAATCATTAGGCGGGGGTGCAATGAGGGTGTGACCACAAAATACATATAGACAAATACAAGATTCCTCTGCACTCAACCCATTATCAATATATTTAAGACAGAGACATTTTGTGCATACTGCTACTGAAAAATGCCTTACCCTTTTATAAAATGTATAATGAAACCATAGAATTCTTAATGAATCAAATGAAAATTGAGCATAGGACTGGCCAGATATGGGATGACTTTGACGTAGTTGGCCAGCTTAAATATATTGCAATATATGGACAAACAATCCCTGTTTTGTTTAAAGGGTAAGGCATTTTTCAGTAGCAGTATGCACAAAATGTCTCTGTCTTAAATATATTGATAATGGGTTGAGTGCAGAGGAATCTTGTATTAGCTTCTCTGCTAACACACTTCTGTGGACATTGAGCTTTGCTTGAAGTTTCTCATGGGTGTCCCCTAATAATAACTCAAAGGCTTGTGACAGCTCTTCTCCCTTATATTCAACAAGGCAATTGCGCTTCTTGGTGTGGACAATTTCTAGTGCCTCCCTTTAATACTGAAGCCTGCTTTTCTTTGCTGTGTCTGGAAAGAAAAGAATCAAGTTACTACAGTCCCTCTCTCCTCCCTCCCTTTTGCATGAATTTTTAACTCTATATTCAGTTAGTGCTCTTTTGAACTTCGTGTCAATACTATTTACAGCACAAAAACATAAAATAATATTAAGAATACCTGAAAACGCAAATGGAGGAGTATGTTAGCTCTATAAGTATGTAAGAGAGTGATACTTGAGAAATCAGAAGCTACTGTATGTATGTTTATTGGGCACAGTAAAGAAATCCTATGTCCCATAACATCTAGCCCTAGACACATATAGACAAAAGCTGCTGATCAAAGAGGAAGAATATATATATATATATGGGACAAAGGCCCCAGTGAGGGTCGAAACGTCGATCTGTTAAACAATAAATAATTTTTTTTTTTTTTTGCAAGACCCTGTTGTGCAACAGCCTTTATTACATTTTTATACATATATTCTGTTAGCACCAGGGCAATAACCTAGATAAGTGAGTGCATGAGGCATCATACGATTTTGTGTGTGTGTGTATATATATATATATATATATATATATATATATATATATATATATATATATATATATATATATATATATATGTAGATAGGTAGGTAGATATAGATATGATTAATTTAAGGTCGGGACACATGCACTCTCTACACACTCTGACAAATTGTCACTGGCATATTCAAAGACATTTCCATAAGTAAAAACGTGCCATTATTGGGAAATTGATTCCTGGAAACTCCAGAGTTCTCTGTAGTTTCAGTTTTGCTTTACTTTATGCCAATTTGCTGCGATAAAATAAGCCCAAACTGCATTACTAATGCCACGTAAACACACTGAGAAGTGGAACTAAAGAACCCGTAAAGAGAGAGATAAGTTGCAGAAAGCAGTCGCACACCTAGTACAGCCACAATGCCTCTTTACCTGGCGGTCTGCAAAAAATGTCCTACTCATAACACAACATGTGAAAAACTACAACTCCAAGAGAGCTAGAATAGCCAAACCAGACAGCCTCTGTCTTTTATCATATTATTGAAAGCTTTATGTTCGGCAGATTGCTCCTCTCATTTTGCAAGGCACATTTAACCCCACACCAATTATATTACCTATTTTTGTAGCTTCTGTTCATAGGCTGCTACACAGATCTTCAAGTCAGCTCTGTTGCTCACACACCTCTGAGACTGCTCAGATGGGGGTTGGCTTTAATTTTTCACAAGTGTCCCCTCACCATGAAATCAATGGCTTGCGACAGCTTTCACAGCTCTTCTCCTTTCAGTTCCACAAGGTAAATGCATTTCCAGGCTGTACTTCCTGGTATCTACACGTCCCAGTGCCTCCCATAATACGTAAAGCCTGGGGAGGGAAACACTCACTAGTTCTGATGTCAATTTAGATCACATAACAATTCCACCAGCCATAGAAAAACCTGGCTCAAAAAATCTATTAAAGGGTTAGTCCCCCTTTAAGTTAAATAATGGCCAATTTGAAGATACTTTTCAATCACTCTTTATTTATTTTTTTAATAGTTTCTTTTTAATTATTTGCCTTTTTCGTCTGACTCTTTCCAGCTTTCAAATGGGGGTCACTGACCCTTAACACAAATGTGAAGCTACAAATTTATTGTTATTGTTACTTTTTATTCAGGTCATCTCCATATTCCAGTCTCTTATTGAAATCAGTGCATAGTTGCTAGGATAATTTGGACCATAGCAACCAAATAAAAAAGTTCTATTCAGGCCCTCTCCTATTCATACTCCAGTCTCTTATTCATATCAATGCATGGTTGCTAGGGTAATTTGGACCCTAGTTACCAGATGGTTAAGATGCAAATTGAAGAGCTGCTGAATGAAAAGCTCAAAAACCTTCAATAATAAAAAATGAAAAACCAATTGCAATTGTCTCAGAATATCACTCTCTACAAAACACAAAAAGCTAACTTATTATAAACAACTTGCCAATGCACATTAATTTAACAATTTCTATGGTTATAACAGTGGGATATCTACCGCAGGTACAGGGGAAGTGCAATTGGGCCTTCACCCCCTTGGGGTCTACTGGGTGTCAATTTCTTCTTCAACTTTGCACTCTAATGCTGGGGTGAATTTTCGCTTTGGCAAAAGAGCATTACTACGCAAATTCACTACGTTTTTGATTTTACTGACAATTACCTCTATCGCCAGACTTGCCTTCGCCACCTCAGACCAAGCGAAGTGCAATAGAGTAGATAGCAGTTCCTCAAAAAAAAGTTGAAAATTTTTCTAAGTTTTCTAAGATCACCTATTCATATTGATTATTTATATCTACGACGACATGTATTGCTAGAAGTAATGGAAAATTTTGAAAATTTGCTATTACTTCTAGCTATAATTTCCCCTCAAGTTTTGAGGTTAATGGAAGAGACTGTAACAATGTTCTTACTTCTGTTAAAGCTTTGGCAGGAAAAAGGTTTGTTTGCTCATTGCAGGCTGGAAAAGTGAGCTGAATATACAATTTCCTGTTATGTCAAAGCCACCCATTGCAACATACTATAAGTTTAATGTGGAACTTCCCTTTTCACATGATTGGCATCTGAGTTTTTAACGTGTTGTCTCACAACTTTTTAACATGGTAATGAAGTACCGTAGCAGTATATAAAGCTTTGTAGGCTTATGTCACCCAACATAATTCTAACTGATTTTCTGTTAAAGGGTTTGTGATATTCTGAGACCATTTGCAATTGGTTTTCATTTTTTATTATTTGTGGTTTTTGAGTTAGCTCTTTATTCAGCAGCTCTCTAGTTTGCAATTTCAGAAATCTGGATGCTAGGGTAAAATTATTCTAGCAACCCTGTACTGATTTGGATAAGAGACTAGAATATGAATAGGAGAGACCTGAATAGAAAGATGAGCAATAAAAGGTAGCTATAACAATAAATAACAGACGTTTGTTTTTTTTTAATGGGTCAGAAACCCCCATTTGAGAGCAGAATAGAGTCAGAAGTGTCAGGCAAATAATTCAAAAACTACTGTATAAAAAATAAAAAATTAAGGCCAATTAAAAAGTTGCTTATTATTAGCTATCCTATAGCACTATAAACGTTAACTGAAATATGAACAGAGGCACAAAAGCAGGACAGGTTTGTAACAGGTATGAATTATTAAAACAAAAACAATATGGGTTTTATTTCTAATTTAAAAATGACTTTTAATATACATCTTTTAATGTCTGGGTGACAGGTCCCCATTAAATCATTTGGTCCATCAACATAGTCGGTTCGTTAAGTAGCAGTTTTATGCTGACATATTGTGCAGTGCTTTACAGAGATTATACATCATACATATCATTCCCTATCCCTCTGGACCATACACGGGCAGATAAAACTGCTGATATCGGTCGTTTGGACCGATTTGACAGCTTATCTGCCCATGTATGGGGGCTTCTGACGGGTCTTCCCGATCGATATCTGGCCACGATATCGATCGGGAAGGTTTGATTTTTAACCGACCGACCCGTCGGAGCCCATTGGCGCATCGTAATTCGATCGTTCGGCCATACAGCCGAACGTTCGAATTACCCCCGATATAGCCATGCAGTTATAGTGGCATATATCGGGGAAAGATCCGCTCGTTTGACGATGTCACCAAACGAGCGGATCTTTGAGTCTTTGGCCACCTTAACAGTCTAAAAGTATCTCCTTTGGAATTAGTTTGGTAGCATAGTTTTGTGTTGAGGTAGATTCAGTTCTGTTGCAACACTGCTGCAGCCTTTCATTTAAGGGGATAAATTACTTAACCTCATAATAAAATTTCAGGATACCAAGTCCCAAATCATGTTTATTCAATCCAAGTTTCAAAAAATTGTGACTTGATATGATGTGTAGTCTGACTGAATCATTGACCAAAATATCAGGAGCAGGATAGTTCATGCAAAATAGACAGTACTGAAGCAAAGAGGAGTCCAGAAGGGGCAGATGAGGAACTCAGTCCAAAAGCCACAAACAGGGATCACAAACACAGGAAACACAGGATACACCAGGTTTCAGGAGACTAACTCAAGGAAGTTGGGGCAGGCTGACCCAGAAACAGAAGGAGGTCTGGAATCAGGCTCTGGAATGGACCACACCAAGACTTGACCAGATAATAAATAGATAATAATAATATTTTAATAAACATGCTAAGACTATGGGCAATCAATTCATCAGTTTAGTGGTATTATTAAGTACACGTTTATAACAGTAGAAATACTTACAAATGCAAAGAGCCTTAACTGTGGTTAATTACTTCCATCTAGTGGAGAAGGTGTTATCTACAGCACTCTACCATAATATCTGAAAGCCCACATTGTTTCTGGCCTGCAAGGTGTAAGTCCATTTTTGTCCCAAAAAAGGGATATTCTGTTGGAATTGCCATAACATTTGGCCCTTGGCTCACCAGCAGTTTGCCACACTTAGAGTTGCCACCTTATTGGTTTTGGCCTATTCAGGTCTCGACTTTTTGTTCGGTTTTGGCAATGTGAAACCCAAACAATAATCTAACCAATAAATAAAAGCATTTAAATACCAAGATTTAATCCTCAACATGGCTTAGTTATTATTAAGTGCAGTTAATTTTGTTATTATTACAGAAACAAAACAAAAAGCTAATCAATCACAAAAATATTTTATATTAGCATTGCTCTTTTTCAGAGCTTTCTGGTTAACGGATATCTGTTTAACAGTTTTCATGCCTGTAATTATAAGATTGGGCTTATTCATCAGGCAGAATATAGGTAAAAATAGGGTTGCTACCCATGTGGCTACGAATTTTCAAAGGACTGTCCATTTAAAATTATAGTCTGGTTTAAAACCTTTAGTCAAGCCTGCATACAGGGATTTGAGGAGTAGAAAGTTACATACTTCCTCAGAAGTGTAAAATAGTCAGGATTAGTAAGTAAAAGCTAACTATACTCTACCAAGGAAAAATAGTGTAGGGTTAGTATTCTCTATGTAACACCTGTCACAGGGGCAGATTTACTAAAGAGAGAATTGTGTATTTTGGTGAAAAGGTGAAAAAGACTCTTCGCTTGCGAAAAACTCAGCGCTAAAGAACGTTCGCATCATTTCGCCAGGCTAATTTTTGTGTAGGAGAAGAAGCGCAAATCTGCAAATGAATCAAAGTGCTACACTATTTTTGTTATATATATATTTGTTACCCTTTTCACCAAAGTCTACTTTGTCAGGTTAAGGCTGGAGAACTTCTATTATAAAGAGCAGCCACTTTGAAATCACAATCAACATTGCCCTTCCCATGCTAATTTTCTCCATGGCGAAAATTCTCTAGCAAAAAATTTCTAGAGAAAATTATCTATAGAATTTTCCCTACTACTATTGTATGGAAAAATATACTGGCAAATTTATTCCAGGAGAAAATTCGCCACATTTCTCTTGAGAAAATGAACTTATGATTTTAGTGAAAATACAGCTGATGAAGTGAGGCAAACTTTGGTGAGGTTAGATGAAGAGGAAATTCACATTTTAGTAAATGTGCCCCATAGTGTAGGAACCCCAGTTGGAAAGATACTCAGACTATATTTGGCCCTGACAGGCTTCCACTGAAGGGGGCTCCATGTTCATCCTGTAAGCAAGACTACACTACTATTCTATTCTGTCTTCAACCAAACTGGGTTTGTAAGAATACTCTCTCCCTATACTGCACGGCAAAAACTATGGTACCATTTTAGCCAGTAGCAAAAATGACAAATAAAAAAAAAAACAAATACAAATATTGTATATTGATACTTATATTGTTTAACATTAAAATTTATTGCAAGCTTTCGGAGCACCAAGGCCCCTTCGTCAGGCAAAATACAAATGAAAGCTGGAAAGGCACAGCATATATACTGTTAAATCAGTGAAAGGTATTCATATGCAATACATTAGGAAGTTACAGATAATAAAATGAATTAGGGTGGGCTGTAAATAGTCCAGGTGTCTGGATTCAGTCAGGTCACATATTGTAACATACAACCTGGCCCTAAATTAAGGTCCTATCTAAATAACTCCATACATTTGAATTCATAGATATTCCTTTCCCATTCAGTTTTAAAGTTCCCTTTTAGAATTAAGACCTTCATGTCTTGAACACTGTAATTTTGATTGCAGAAATGTTGCCCCACTGGTGTATCACATGATTTGGTGTTGATTTTATGACTGTGATGGTTCAGCCTTGTGCACAATTTTTGTCCTGTTTCACCAATATATATGCCTCCTGTAGAGCACCTAGTACATGTAATCATGTATACCACATTGGATGAAGCACACGAATAGTAGTCCAGAATGGTGTAGACTTTTTGTGTATTCTATATAGCAACTTGATCTTTGCACAGGATGTATTTGCAGGTTTCGCATCTGTTGCTGTTGAAGGGAAATATACCTGCTATAGTTGTTTTCAGAAAAGCACTTCTGACAATCATTTTCCTCAGATTAGGTGGTTGTCTATAAAACAAAATAGGCAGTTCCAGTAATATTTCTTTTAATCTGGTATCTGTATGGAGTATGATAAAGCCAAGGATTACAGAAAATAAGTCTTTATATGATCCTAAAGTACCACCCACAGATTCCTCAGTAGCAAATCATTTTGCATTGTCTGGAAACAATGATACTGTTGAAAGGGTTATATTAGTAGTGGCCAAAAAATGTTAAGAGACAGTGAGAAACTTCCTGTGCAGAGCGAAACAAAATTGATTAGGCTGTTCAATCAACCAAAAAGTATAACTTAATATGTGAATTTTCATTGCTTTCTCTAATTTTTACAGAGATATCTCTATAAAGATCTCCTGCCTTTCTATGCACCAGTATTTATGGGTGTTTCTATGTAATGTTACAGAGGAAGAGTAAGTAAAAAACGTTATGGGGCAGATTTATCAAAAATTGTATTTGATTTTTTGCACAATTCAAATTTTTTTTTGCACCCAAACTCACACATTCGACATATTTTAGAAAACTCAAATGTCTGTTATTTATTAAGCAAAAAAAATGTGAAATTCAAATGTAGAAATTTGCCATCTAAATGCTGGCAAGGTTATGTAGAAGTCAGTGGGAGTTGTTCTAGGCAAAGGTTGATTTAAGGGTTTTTATCTGAAAACTTGATCAATTCAAGTTTTCGGGAAATAAATGCGATTTATGTGAGGTTTTTCAGGACATGAACTCAATCATTAGAGTTTTTCTCCTTATCGGTTTTCATTAGAGTTTTTGACATTTGAATTGTTTCATAAATACCCAAACATTCGAAATTCGAGTTTATCCAAGGTATAAAAACTCTCACACAACTCACAGATTCGATTCTTGATAAATTTGTCTATGAGTTTTGTCATTTGTGCCTGTGAAAAGCTTCTAGAATTATAATTATAATCACCACTTATTTTAAGTGAAAAAGTTAACGGGTTGTCTCTATTTCGTCATGGACTTAATTATGATATGCACAATATCTAAAGTGTATTGGTCCCAAAACGTTATGTTTTTTCCAATAAAATATTGCAATTAAAATACTGCCTTTCTTCAGTTTTTACATTTATGCTATTAGTCCACACAGTCACACTTTAATGGAATCATGAGTGTTTGTGTCAGATGGAATCAGTGGGAAACATAGTACAGGTATGGGATTCATTATCCGGTAACCTGTTATCCAGAAAGTTCCGAATTATGGAAAGGCCGTCTCCCATAGACTCCATTATAATAAAAATATCCAAATTTTTTAAATGATTTTCTTTTTATTTATAATAATAAACCAGTAGCTTGTACTTGATCCAAACTAAGATATATTTAATTCTTATTGGAAGTAGAATGAGTCAATTGGGTTTATCTAATTTACATGATTTTCTAGTAGTCTTAAGGTGTGAAGATCCAAATTACGGAAAGACCCAGTTCGTGAGCATTCTGGATAATAGGTTCCATACCTGTAGTTCGATTTCAGAATGTACACTAATAAGTCTACTACTCTCTTGTCACCATTCAGTTTCTTTGTGCACCAGTATTTAAACCATACACACTTTTCAGAATAAGTATAGGCTTCTCATATTGATTGTGAAGGATAAAGTCACAAAGAAAGACCTCATTCTGGTGTTTGGCTGGTTGAGTTCCCCTGCCTTAAGAGCCTTAAAATATTTCAGTGTAAGCAATTAAAGTAGAATTGTTATGAAGTGTGAACATGGGAGGCTAGCAAAGGAACAGCTGTAGTTTGACAAAACTCTTAGAAGCGCATTTCTTAAAACATTGTGCAAAATAACAAAAACACAGAAAAAGTAATGAATCACACTTTCATGCAATTTATGCAAGCTGTAAAAAATTACAGGAATTTTTTTTTAGCTTGCTTGAATGTTGAAGATACGCTTCTCATCAGGGTCAGACTGTCCAGGTACTGGGTAAAAACCCAATGGGCTCCAGTGCTTTGTGGGCCCCGCCGACCCAGAGCTGCACTCTGCTATGGCCAGCGTTGCCCCTGATTGCGCTCCCTATCCCTTATTGCGGCCACAACTGCTGCACAGGTACAAGCGGGAGCCAGAGGGGGGGGGGTCGTGGCTGGGGTTGGGCGCCTCTAGGGGGCGGTGACAGTTAGGGGGCTCCGGGGGGGTCCTGTGGTGAAAGCCCGTTGAACTTCTGGGCCTCCAATCCAATGCTGCTTCTCATTGACTTCCATAGCATCTTGACAGATTTTAGTTGGCATAAGTAAAATATAATTTCCACTTTATTCTGTTGTAAATCTGAAATGCGCTGATGAATGGGAGGGGCTTTTTTTCATTGGGTTTCATATTTATTTGTTGGCAGAGCCCACCACCCAGGGAGCTGATAATTGGGTTCCCCTGGGGGGGGGAAGATCCCCACTAACTTAGTAGTATGGGGCCCCATTATTACAGACGGTTGTCCTGTCTGTGTTACAGTGAGCTTGTGCTGCCTATGTTTGGATTTTATTGCCACTACTTTTTTCTCTAAACACGCATTAGCAGGGGAGGAGTTCTTTGTGTTAATTGTATAACATAACAGATGTTAAAGGGGTTGTTCATCTTTGCGATAACTTTTAATATGATGTAGAGCGTAATATTCTGAGACAATTTCCAATTTGTTTTCATCTTTTATTATTGAAGGTTTTTGAGTTATTTAGCTTTTTATTCAGCAGCTCTTCAATTTGCATCTTAACCATCTGGTAACTAGGGTCCAAATTACCCTAGCAACCATGCATTCATATGAATAAGAGACTGGAGTATAAATAGGAGAGGGCCTGAATAGAAGCATCAGTAATAAAAAGAAACAATAACAATACATTTGTAGCTTTACAGAGCATTTATTGTTAAGTAGGGAGTCGGCTATGCCCATTTAAAAGCTGCAAAGAATCAGAAGAAAAAGCCAAATAACTATACAACTATAAAAAATAAATAATGAAAACCAACTGAAAAGTTGCTTAGAATTGGCCGTTCTATAACATAATAAAAGTTACCTTAAAGGTGAACCACCCCTTTAATTAATCTTATTTCATTAGAGTATATGGATCTACTCCAATCATTTTTGAGACCGTATTTCATGTTATAATAGAGACTGAAGAAGAAGTAAATTTTCAAAAATCCAGGGCTGGATCAGTTTTCATACGTTTAATAGAAAAGTGTGTGATTAAAAGGTGGGTGAATCAACACCACATTATTTAGGCAAAAAATCTGATGGTGAATTGTTATAGGCCCCAAATTCTTAATGAATTTTCCAGTAATGACACAGTGTTACTAACTTCATTGGGTTCATTTACACAGCAAATGTAGCTTTTTAAATTGCAAGTTCTTATTTACCCACCATGCAGTGTTTCCCCCCATAATTTCAGGTCATTGTGGCAGCGTTTAGAGTTGCAGCCAATGCTATAATTTTCAATGTGTCAAAATGAGTAAAGTTGTGGTTGTATTTTTTACAGATTAGATGTTTGTAGTGGGTCTATCATCACTTCTGATGCTTGCTGTTTAAATTATGTTAGCGTGTGATTCTTTGGGTGCAAGTAGCTTTAATGAATGTGTCAGTTTGCACAACTTGTGTCCATTTTAACTGAGGTGCATTTATTGTATGTTCACAAACAAGCCCTAGTATGTTTCATAACATATATTTACTTGATATATGTATTTATAGATGCAAAGGAAGTCAAGAAACCCAGATGCAGCAAACCAGGATGTTCTTCTGCTTCATCCTACTGCATTAAACACCAGCAAATATCTAGTGATGGGTGGGACTGTTGAAGAAAACCTCCTAGCAGAGAAAATACCTTTTGAAACAGCATCTTCTCTACTTCCTCCTGTGTATGTAAAATACTAAAATCAGTGCTCTTTTTTCTTTTCAATAATGCATTTAGGTAAAAATTGTAAGATTTGTGTTTCCCACAATGTATCTACTTCCTAATTTCACATTCTTTTTACAGCTAGGTGCTGCAGTAGGGCATCCCCATGGTGCAACCCACGCCTACACATGCCACTAATCTATGGAACAGTTAACAATAAACTTCATTTTGTGCAATACTATTTAAGCCTTTTTAACAATTTGATGCAGGTTATTATCTATTGTTACCCAGATTATATGTATAATGGCCAAGGACTGCTTTACTACTTCTCAGAGTAGAGGTACAAAGTTGACAAATTATTTATTTGACATACTGTAAATTATATATTACCCATGGCAATAAAATGTTATAGCCAAAGACTATGGGGCAAATTTACTAAAGGGCGAAGTGGCTAACACTAGCGCAAATTCGCCAGCGTGCCGTCATTTCGTTACTTCGCCGATTTACTAACGGGCACTGGTGTAAATTCTCAAGTGAAGTGGACCTACTGTAGCGCTACTTCGCACCCTTACGCCAAGCGAAGTTGCGCTATGGCGAAGGTACGTAACTACGCTAATTCACTAACTTGTGCATTTTACTGAATGTTACCTCTTGTGCCAGACTTGCCTTGGCCACCTCAGACCAGGCGAAGTGCAATAGAGTAGATAGGACTTGCTTCAAAAAAGTTGAAAAACTCTGGTGTCTTTTACTTTTTTAAGGGTGATAGACTGAAAAAGATTGTACATTTTTTTTGGGGTACCCTCCTTCCCCCCTACATTTCCTAACATATGGCACCTAAACTATACAGTGGGCACATGTATAGGGCAAAATAACAACTCTATTTTATTTTATGAAGCTTTCGCAGGCTTGTGTAGTGTAATGTATTTGCTGCTACATATACGTCCATTGTACTTTAACTGTATGCCGTATGCAAATTAGGCATCACTAGCGTAACTTCACTTTGCTTGATGAATTAACGCTAGTGCAACTTCGCTACCTTTCGCCTCCCTGATCGCAACTTCGGATTTTAGTGAATTAGCGGCACCCTGGGGAAACTTTGCCTGGCGAAGTGCGGCAAAGCCAACGCTGGCGCAACTTCGAAGGTAAGTAAATTTGCTCTGCTGATTCTCTCTCTTTTTTTTAAATTATCTGTTTATTGCTTTAAATTAGAAACTTACAAAGGAACAATAAGACAGGTAAGCATAAAGGGGAAGGAAACCTAGTTGAAATATTCAAACCATATATTGTAGTAAAACCTGGGGGATGGGAAAGACCAGGGTGTGGAGGAGGGATGGGGAAGGGGCAACTGCTCACTCCTAGGTTGCTTTAAAGAAGGAGCCATTTGTATTCTTGGTTGTCTTTAAACAGTACCCAAGTTAGCCACTGGGCAGAGTAGTTCCTAATCTGTTTATTAGTGTGGACAGGGCATACTTGAAACCATTGTATTTCATTAACTTCAAATTCAATTGTCTGGGCATTTGCGGAGATTTACAATATTTGCGTATTAACAGTTTTTCTGCATAGCGCTAAAGAGGGGCCATAGTGTTGTCTCCCTCTGGCATATATGTGTACATATTTGAAGAACTGACTCCCAGTATTGTGTGATGAGGGGGCAGTT
Organism: Xenopus laevis; assembly: GCF_017654675.1. Lineage (NCBI taxonomy): Eukaryota > Metazoa > Chordata > Amphibia > Anura > Pipidae > Xenopus > Xenopus laevis. Next base: position 73,610,374 of record NC_054382.1, on the reverse strand, counting down.
ACAAAAAAATGTATTAAAGTGCCTATGTCACTTTTACATCTCCATCATAGGTGGGAGGAATTAGGGACATTCTATGTAATCCAGACGGTGTGTAATACCATTTTGCCAAAATGTTATAGTTTAGTTCCTGAATTCTGCTTCATCTGGAGCTTTTCATCAGGGTCCAGATTATATCAGTAGCTTCTTCTTCTGAGAGGCATAGATGTAAGTCTCTAGTCCAGGATTTGATGTAAGGAAGCTCCAAGGTATCATGGAAACCTAAGAGAGACTGACAGATTGATGAAAAAGTATGTTTTGGTGGATTCTTACTGGAGCATAGTTTTTCAAGTCTGTGAGTTTATCAGAATGAGGGGTTTCACTCCATGTTGTTGTAGAGGTGGTTGAGTTGAGCATATTGAAGGTGTAAAGGGGAGTAAATGCGCTATTGTTCGAGTTTTCTTTGGATATTATGGTTCCTCTATCTTGCAGCAGTATTTGTAGTTGGTCATCGATGAGCCAATGCCAGGGCTGGGGGGAAAGCTGTATTGTTTGTTATTTGCATCAGTGGTGACGGAGAAGTTGTTGTTGTGGTGGTGTGTCTCAGGTTGTCACATATCTCCAGTGTGTTTATTTAAAGACGATAGTGTTTGGTAAGGAGCCTATGGTCAGGGGAGGTGCAAGAGATGGCAAGTTGCTCTATATCAACCCATAGTTTATTATCTAAGTGGTGCCACCAATAAGCATTCTATTGAGTATTGCCCAAATGAACCTAGTAATAGATGCTCAAAACTTGCTTAACCAGTTGCTTGCTACCCTCCGTGCCATCTTTCTACTTATACATGGAAGTTGCTCAGTCAGTATAATCAACAAGTTATAACATATAATAGAACAGTACATAATCAACATAGAAACAATAAACATTTCTATATCAATATCACATGCATCCAGACAACTGCATTGTATGTGAACGGAGTTTGAAACAACAAGGAACTGATGTTGCTTGTATAGAGTGCTTGTATGACTAGGGTGTATGATGAAACAGTGCAGGGTATGAGCACCTGTCAAGTTCTATTAGATGGGGGTAGGTCTCTTAAGTGAGGATCCTGCAACTGGGCCAATGTAGGAGAAAGAGAAAAAAAGAGGGGGTTAGAGGAAGAGTGCAAGCTGTAGTGTGAAGTTAGGGTTCTTCTCAGTATTCCAAGTAAATGTGGAGTACCTTGCTTGGACTGGGTATCCTGCATTTGCAGAGGCATATGATCTTTCATTCAGAAAATATGTGAATCATCTCTTTTAGAGTTAGAGACGTTAGTCTTCAGCGAATCTTACTTTCGCTATGTGTCGGTAGTCAATCAAGTTGGTAAATTTAGCTGGTTGGAAGCAAGAGCATTGTTTAGTGCCAGTGGGCTTTATGGTGGTGATTAATGTGCTGTAAGGATGAGAGCCAGTACAAACGGGTCTGTAGATGTGGTATATCCTGTGATGTAATATGGACCCCTTGCCAGCTAGCTAGGCTGTATATATGGTAAGTTCCGGGTTCGTGCCATTAGAGAATCTTGCAGGTGTATTATAGTCTATAATATAGGTCTATTATAGTGACTTGGCCAGTGAGCCCCTCCAGAAAGACAGTTTGTGTCTGCAGGGTTACTGCAGATGAAGCTTAGATATTTTGACTTGCAAACATGGCAGTCAGAGTAGTTCTTATGGGATTAGGTGGGGCTTGAGATTAGTGATAGCTGTCAATTGAATCTTGCAGGTCACTGGGTAGGAAAAAAATTACATAGGGGGGAGGTGTGAAGTTGGAAGGGTCATAGAGGTAGCACCACCACTGTATGGCCCCTTATGACATCTGGATTATGTCTTCCTGTAGCGTTGTATGCTATAAGGCAAGAGGATGTGTAAACAAATGTTCGTAGGTTTGTCAGCAAGTATAATTGGGCAGCTTTGTGTATTAATTAATGGATCCTGTGGGCCAAGTTGGGGTGGCGGTTCCCGAGCCAAAGTCCAGCCAGATAGTAAAGTGTTAGAATGGGTCCCATGGGGCTCGGGAGATTGTTTATGGCAATGTGGCAGGAGTTGCTATGAGGTAGCAGTGTAATCCAGTTTAATAGAATGTCTATGAGTGGTAGGAGTGTGCGTGGTAGAGAAACCGCTTACCGGTCTAGTGGATCCCGTTTGAAGACTCATAGGTGTAATGGGCCCATCAGCACGCCAATGTTGCAAAGAAATGTGACTTTTATTATTGCGGCAATCAATTAGAGAGAATGGGTAGCCCCATTTGTATGGGTGTTTAGCTCACAGAGCCGATTAGTGACCTCTTTTAGAAATTGTCATTGGGCAATAATATTGTGCTAAATCCTCACAAATAATATGCTATTGTCAGCCTGCATATTTTTGCAGTCTGAGAGAAGCAGATCTGCTGGGTGCCCCTGCTCCATTGATTTGAATCCGATCAGCCTGTGTGCAGTCACACACAGGATGAGGTCAGCCCAAATACTGACGTTAGCTTCAGCTCTAATGTGTGACCACACACAGGCTGATCAGATACAAATCAATGGAGCAGGGGCACGGAGCTGATCTGCATCTCTCAGCCTGCACAAATAAATGGGCTGACAACAGCCAGAGCCAACAGCCTGTGTGTCCATAGCCTAAATTGGTACAAAAATAATCATGGGTGTCACCATTATAATGTTCAGTTATGGACTTCTCAAAAATATATTGGGACCGTGATGACAGACTCTGAATATCCCTGATAACCTAATTAGAAGTTAGTAGATTGTGAGTTTATTCAAAGTATAAGAAAAAACTCTAAAATCTCACAAATGTGATTTTTGATAAATACGACCATTATTATACACATTAGGGGGGATATTTACCAGAATCTGAAATTCTCTCAATAATTTCTTAAAACCACTTTGACCAAACTGTCATCCACATTTTTACCGTATTTATAAACAAACTCAAAAAAACCTGGGGCGGGAAAAGACTTTGAATTGTACAATTTTTTGGGGATTTTAAGGCCGAAAACCACAAATGAAATAGATTATTGTACGAAACCAGTGCAGATCATGATATCTACCATTTGTAAATGGGACATCTGCCATTGATTTATACATGACCGTGGCAGGTTTCAGATGGAGTGCTTTTTGATTCAGACTTTTAGCAGCATCGGTATTTAATAAGTCACAATTTGAGGTTTTTTCCTCTGAAAAATTGTGTTTTCCCCTTTAAAACTCCAACCATGAAAAATTGGACTTTAATAAATAATCCCATTAGTTATAGCAATCAGTCACATTAGTCACAGCATACGTTTGTCATCTCAGCTCTGTATTTATATATTAGCAAACTGAGTGAAATATAAAGGGTGACATTTTTATCCTAGGAAACAGTACTTTAATTAGAAAAAGAATGCAAATTTCCAACATGTCCAACCTGTCAATGTTATATATTCCTGGTCTCATCAATGCACACTTTAAAATTTTATTTAAGAAAGTTTATATTGCATTCAACCCTAATTTGGTTACTGTCTCTTAAATAGCAACTTACCCTTGGCAATCATGGGGCCCTGAGTCCCTTTTGCGTATGAAAAGTACCAGGAGCTGGGAATTAGAGCGCAGTGCCTCCACCTAGGGAACACACCTCAGGGGGCTTCCACTAGGAATAATAAAACACATACTGTAGTCTGCAAATGAACAAATATAAACTTTATATAAACTGTAGTAAACACTTGGGCTACTAATACACTATGCACTCCTGCACTGGGGACACGTGGGACACTACCTAAATCACTATGTTGCTTCAAAACAGTCCTTGTTAAAAATCAAAGTCCCAATCCTCCGGAAGGGGTTAATGACCACACAGTTCAAATGAAATGTCCCTTCCCCAGAGCTCTTATTCCCCAGGTCGCGCTACCATTTCCCAAAAGTACCTTTGGAAGTTAGAAGCAGCTCCCATTTAGCAGGTAAATACACCAGACTTGTCTTCACTTTGGGGCCCCAAGCTTGTATCAGTGCCAGTATCCTCCCTTAGGTGGCTCACTCACCGGGGTGCTCTCAGAGGTAATCACACTGGAGATTATAGGCAGCTCTGCAGCGGGATCAATCTCACCATTAGCACCTTTCTCCTTCTGAGTCTCTAGCAGCTTGGCAGGAAACAGGCTGGGCTCAATCTGTACCTCCACAGATCTCACAGATTTAACAGCTTCTTTGTACTTGACAGCCTTACAGCTACTGGTGCTGGCTCTGTTCAGCTCTCTGGGAGACCCCTTGCATTTGGCTCCAAAGTCAGGCACACCCTCCCTCCCCAGAATGCACTGGGGTGCCCAGCCTGTAACTGGGCTGGATGATGTCACAGGCAGAACGACAGGGGAAAGATTCCTCTTGTCTCTTACATGCACTTACGATAACAAATAGAGGCTTATTTATTAAAGGTCGGATTTTAGTGGACTTTGCTGTGCCAAGGTGGCAGCTTTACATGGGGTGGCCCTTGGATGCCTATATAACAAATTTATAACAATAAAAAATCTCCCCAGCCCCATCGGAGACTAGCGGACAGATCCAGTGGCTTAGCTGGGGTAGTGAGGGGTTGGGAGTGCATTAGTCACACCAAAGGGTTTAGGGAGGTTATTGTTTATACAGAGTTCAGTATTAACCCTTTAAGTGCCACAGAACGTAGAATCTACTTTCTGTGGAAAAGTAACTTGAAATGCCACAGAATTTCTATGTTCTGCAGCACTTCCGGGTTCTGGAGCGGAGGAGCGGCTGTTAGAGCCACTCGCTCCGTTCCTCTTCTAACCCCTGCCCCTAGGCAACAAGCAGAGCAGGGGATCGAGTGGCCGCTGGTGCGCGATCGCCCAGGGGCCCCAAAGCAGTAGCAGGCACTAGTTACTTACGTGTCCTGCTGCTGCAGCCGCTGCGCCGCCCAGCTCCGCCCCCACAGCACAGGGACACGGATAACATCGCAGATCTCTTCCTGGGACTCCTCCAGATCGTCTGCAACAATCTCCAGTGACTTTTTCAGGTTAGTGCAATAATTACACAAACACACCAACACACACTTATTACAGTAATACACGCTTAGATTCACACTTACACACACTTACACATACATTTTTGGGGATTGGGAGGGTCACTCACACTCACTGCACTCACACACACATACACACGCATACTCGCGCACATAACATGTAATTTACCAATTGTACACACGCACATACATGGCATTGTGGCTTTTTTTCGCATCGTCTCTTTTTTGGCTGAATTTTTTTTTCAATTCCATTGCGAATAGTGTATTCGCTAACCGTACTGTGCAATACCTTTTGTATGTTATTTCGGTGATCATATTGCAATTTCGGGCATTTTGGTGCATTTTTAGCCATTTTATTGAATTTTAGCCATTTTATTGCATTTTCAGCTCTGCATATGTTGTGTTCACTTGTTTCTAACCGTATAACCTATTTGGCCCAGCTAAAATATTCAAACTGTAATTCTGATGCCCGATTACACTAGTCTGGAAAAATACACAGATTTTTTATTGGATTTTTTTTACTGCCTTATTTTGTTTTGCCTTGTAAATTTTATCTACTATATATCCATTTGGGGGTCTCTGTGCGCCACATAGTTTGGTATATCTATGCATATTGGGCATCAAAGTGTTCAGTAGACCCCTGGCGTTCATATTTAGGATGTTTTATGCTGATATGTTACTAAATGTGGGGCATATAATGGGGTAAAAGTCAAGCTTTGTGACGATTTTCAGAAATTTGATAAAAACCGTTACATTCAGCATTGCTTTGCAGTTTGGCAGTTTGCAGTAGAAACACATATTTACCAATATTGGATTCGTCCGAATGTGTACTTTCTGAAAATATATGGTTTTCTGGGGTCTCTGTACTGTTAGGAGGGTCTTATGTCACATAATACACTAAACGGGTGCTTATATTGCAGCAGCCAGCGTGTCAGCAGTGAAAATTTATATACACTATTGTCATTTGCGGGTATCTATGTGCCACATAGTTTGGTATATCTATGCATATTGGGCATCAAACTGTTTAGTAGACCACTGTATTTATATTTAGGATGCTTTATGCTGGTAATGATACATGGACAATACGATGCTGGAAAGTTGAAGCTTTGAAGCAATTTTCAGGTATTTCACCAACACCGCCAAATTTGGCAAAGCCTTGCGACTCAGTAATTTGGAGCAGAAAGGCATGGGTACCCATTTTAGATTCAGTAGATTGTGTACTTTCCAAAAATATATGGTTTTGGGGGGTAAACATATATTTCTGTGTTTTTGCCCCACAAAAATGCAATCAATGTGTTGATTTTTTATTAGCTGAAGTTACCCACAGGACTATTTGTATGTGCTAACTTCATTTTGGGGCCTCTAAATGCCAGATACTTTGGTAAACATATGCACAGTGGGCACCAAACTGTTTGGAGGACCCTTGGCAATAATAATTTAGGTGCTTTTTTGTGATACATAATGATACATGGGTGATATGGTGCTGGGAAGTTGAAGCATTGAGGCAATTTTTTAGATATTTCACGAAAACCGACAAATTTGGGAAAGCCTTACGACTTAGTAGTTTGGAACAGAAAGGCATGGGTACCCATTTTAGATTCGGTAGAATGTGTACTTACCAAAAATATATGGGTTTGGGGGGTAAACCTATATTTCTGTGTTTTTACCCCACAAAAATGCAGTCAATGTGTTGATTTTTTATTAGCTGAAGTTACCCACAGGACTATTTGTATGCACTAACTTAATTTTGGGGGCTCTAAATGCCAGATACTTTGATAAACCTATGAACAATAGGCACCAAACAGTTTGGAGAGCCCCTGGCAATCATAATTTGGGTGCTTTTTTGTGATACGTAATGATACATGGGTGATATGATGCTGGAAAGTTGAAGCATTGAGGCAATTTTCAGATATTTCACGAAAACCATCAATTTTGAGAAAGCCTTGCGACTCAGTAGTTTGGAGCAGAAAGGCATGGGTACCCATTTTAGATTCAGTAGAATGTGTTCTTTCCAGAAATATATGGTTTTGGGGGGTAAAAATATTTTTCTGTGTTTTTACCCCACAAAAAATGCAGTCAATGTGTTGATTTTTCAGTAGCTGAAGTAAAGTCCTAAACAATTTGGATCTGCTAACTTCATATTGGTGTCTCTAAATGTCAGATACTTTGGTAAACCTATGAATAATGGGCATTAAACTGTTCAGTGGACCCCTGGCAATCATATTTCAGGTGCTTTTTCTTGGTACCTAATATAGTTTGGGATATGCGGAGCAGCAAAATAAAACCTTTGAAGTGATTTTTCAGAATTTTGAATTTTTTTTTTTATAAAAAAGCTTTTATGTTTGGGAGTAGAGAGACATAGTTACCCATTTTGGAATCAGCAGAAAGTGTACTTTTCAAAAATGTATGGTTTTCTGGGGTAAACCTACGGTTTCAGGATTTTTTGCCTTGGAATCTAAAGCATGCCGTTTTCTGCCTTAGTGCTTTCAAAATTCGGTAATATACTGCAGGGAGTTTTTGCTGTACAGAAGTCCTAAATCTCCCTAAAACTATACATATCTGGTATTGGCACGTTTGAGAGACAGAAGGCTTTCCAAATCAGTTGGATTTTCATCCGTAAAATTAAATATTTTTCTGGTATAAATTGATATACTATGAAAAATGGTAATTTTTCTTTTTTTTTTGGTATTTAGCACTATAAATTTTTTTGTACAGGTGGAAATACATGAAAACTCAGGCAGATTTAGAAAGCTCAGTTTCTCCCCGAATAAAAAAAATGTATAGTTTTCCTAGGTAAACTATAGGTTTCCCCTCAGAAAATGCCCCTAAAGTGAGAGAGCGTTTTGAAATTTTTGAGAATTTTGGACAGGAGCTCTGAGGAGGAGTTGGAGTGGCATCCCTGGGCCCACCACTTGGAAAGGCTTAATATGGGGATGAATACGGCAACATAAAGCACTGCACATAGATTGTGCAGGAACAGATACCTCACAGTTGGTATACGGAAACAGCTGAATACACTGTTACTACTTTTGACACCTTTTTCCCTCACTTTCCACTTTCCTATACTTTTATTCTATTCTTTTCTTTTCTCTTCCTACCCCTTCCCCTTGTTAATTAATGATACAGTAGCTTTAGGATTTTTATGTAAACAACCTGTTCATGGAGACTAAATTTTGCGTTATACTGGATAAATACGTTCCATGTTGTTACATCTGCTGATATCTACTTGATGAACCATTCTTTGAACTCTATACTGTATTGAAGAAAATCAATAAAAATTTTAATTATAAGAAAAAAGAATTAACCATTTTTGCAGGGTAGAAGGTGACACCACAAGATTTGGTGCAGTTAGGAACTAAAATTCAGATAGATAAATATTTCTGAGGTTAAAATTCAGAATTGCTTAATGTAAACACTAGTATTTCAGTGATTAAATGTTGACCTCTTGGTTTCTGTTTCCCCAATCAGTATTACGAAATTGCACACCTGGGGTGCCCCCTTAAATTTAAACGCCCCTGCAGCTACAGGAGATGAATTTCCCCAAACCATCCTTGCAAATCCACCACCACATAGAACAGCACCTGCCCAATGTTACTTCCCCTCTTACATTATTCAAGTTCTTTCCCCTTCACTGCTTCTATCTCTACTAGCTCTTCCTGTCCATAATCACAGATTTGAGCACACCCTAAAAGATCTCCAAGATCTTCACATCATTGCCTTCCTGCTTTAGCTTCATGATCAGCAAAATTCAAATTTAAACTTCACTCACTCTGTATTGATAGTATGCAGAAAATGTAAAGTTTGGTGATACCTTTTATTGGCTAACTGAATAAGTAACAATTGCAAGCTTTCGGAGCACACAGGCCTCTGCGTCAGGCAAAATACAAATCAGGCTGTTATTTCTCGTACTTTATGTAACTGAATTAGCCTCAGTGGAACCTGGATTTTACTATTGAGTGCTGTTCTTAGATCTACCAGGGAGCTGTTATCTTGTGTTAGGGAGCTGCTATCTGGTTACCTTCCCATTGTTCTGTTATTAGGCTGCTGGGGCAAGGGGTGATATCACTCCAACTTGCAGTACAGCAGTAAAGAGTGATTGAAGTGTATCAGAGCACAAGTCAAATGACTGGAGGCAGCTGGGAAATTGACAATATGTCTAGCCCTATGTCAGATTTCAAAATTGAATATAAAAAAATCTGTTTGCTCTTTTGAAAAATGGATTTCAGTGCAGAATTCTGCTGGAGCAGCACTATTAACTGATGAGTTGTAAAAAAACATGTTTTTCCCATGACAGTATCCCTTTAAACATGAAAGTAATGGTACCAGGCTGAGATAATGTTTTTTTAACAACTCCAAAGAAAGAATGAGCCTGTTCATTTCGCTTCCTGAACCAGTGTTTTCTCAAAAGTGTGCAGGGAGCTTTGAATGATATGAATGACTTCTGACCCCAGTTTGTTACCACTTATGCTTAGTTTGCACACCTACATGTGAGTTTGTAACAATAACACAATTTCTGAAGTAACTGAAATTTCTCTGCAAAGTGAGGGAATATTCGTTACAAGCTACACAATACATTCTGGGTATATTAGCTAAACAGTTTCTGAAATACAGTGTTAGAGAATTTTATCTGCATCACTGCCCTGTCCATTATATTGTTTTATATTATAAAGTATATGAAGCCCTTTTAAGCTTTCATATCACCAAGCACACTATGTTTGTCTAATTCACTCTCAACATTTGGCTAATATGAGCACAGATCACTTTAACTTCTACCAATTCTCCGCTTCTCCTTATCTTTCATAAATTTACCTAGAAGTTCCACATTCTTCTCTACCTAATTCCTCTCCTGATACTGACTCCAAGTACACTTCCCCTTAGTCTATTTTAGACTATGTTTAGACACCTTAACCTTCCTGGTTCTTATTATCTGTCAGTTACAGTGGCCTCATCAACCCATTCATTATTTATAAATCCCAGCAATATCTAATTTCATTATGATTATGGTCTTTTAAGTTACTAGCCCACTTTAACAAAAAAACAATAGCATCACTATCACAATGTTGACCTGACATTTTTAGAAACATATTAATCCATCAATATGAATATTGATCATTATCCCCTCATGCTTGTATTTGTATGATTTGATTTCTATCCATAACCTTGCAGTTAATGCTAATTTACACCAGGAGGCGCCCAAAACATAGTGTAGGCCATGGCGAGTTAATGACGAGTTAAAATGCATATACTATTATTATATGCAACAATTTACTATATTTAGTAACAGATTGTAACTAGGGTCTTTTATTTTATTATAGTCATAACATGTTTGTTAGGTTCTGCTGGGGTTTGTTCATGGGACCTCCTAGTTACTGGCTGTTCGCCCTAAACACCAGGCCTGGAGAGCAACGAGCAATTGTAGATTTATTCATCTGTTGGGTCTCAGGATTAGTAATCTCGCCCCAGCATCCTAATTGGTGGGTCGGAGTCAGGGCTGACCCTGCCCTATATAAAGCCAGTCACGATTAGGCAAAGGAGTCGCACACGCACACCTGGCCTCTCCCAATAATTACGTACGGTGCCTGGGGTATAGGAGGACGGCCCCTCCAACATTAATGAACATAAAATAACTCCAGCACACGTAGCATGCTCAAGGGATTGCTCCCGTGTTTAATGTCAATCCAACAATACTTATTTAGTATTACTTAGTATTGTTGGATTGACATTAAACACGGGAGCAATCCCTTGAGCATGCTACGTGTGCTGGAGTTATTTTATGCTATATAAAGCCAGCCCTCTTCACAACGAAGGCTGGAGCATTGGTCTTCCTAAGCACTGTGGCATTGCCCCTAGCGGGGTTCCTGCTCTATGCTTTTCCCTTGTTTTATTCTTCCTTACCTTCCCTGCCTAGTCTGTATCTTGCTCTGTCTTGCCCTCCAGTCCTGTTCCTGCTCTACTCCTGCTCCGTCTTGTCCAGTTCAGTCTGCTCCTGTTCTTGACATAATGTTCTGGCAATACTAAGAGTCTGCTAGGGCTGTTATTGTACCCTCCAGCTCTGCCCCGAAGAAAACAAAGTTTTCTTCGGCCTTGTGGAGGTACTTCAATAGTTCCTCTCCCATAGATACAATCTTCGCAAGTCTCCTCCTTGGTAAACAAGAGACAAAGCTAGACCAGACATGTCTGGATGCCTTGCAACCATTGCCTTCAGTCCCAGGGCCAGCTATCGCCAGCAGCACCCACTGCCCCCACCAATTCCAGAACCCCAGACAATTAAAATTTGTCGTTCTTGGGTGTCTGGAAGTCGCCTTGTGAGGATGGGGATAATGTCAGGCTCTGCTGGGGTTTCATCCTGATACCTTCTGGTTACAGGAGAGCGGCCTGCAAGTTCACAATTATTCCTCTGCTGGCTCTTCCTAAGCACTGAAGCATTGCCCCTAGCTGGGTTCCTACTCTAGCTTTTTCCCTTGATCCTTGTTATTTCTTGCTTTTCTTGTCTAGTCTGTATCTTGCTCTGTCTTGCCCTCCAGTCCTGCTCCAGTACTGTTCCTGCTCCAGTCCTACGCCCGCTCCATCCTGTCCAGTCCTGTTCTGTTCTTACTCATCACCTTCTTCATCCTGATCCTGTCCCTCCTCTCCGTGTCCAGTCTTACAACAGCCCCTGCCTTAAGGACTCTTAGCCTACATCCTCTGCCTCCACAGCACCCCATACCCAATCCTTGACAAGAGAATCAGGTTGCACCTGCTGTATTAAAATGTTTATCTGCCCCTTAGGTTAAAATGCCAGTCTTTAGCCAGTCTTTAGCCTGACCAGTTTATCTGCTTTGTTTGTCCATATTCAGCACACACACTGCATATGTATGTAATAGATCTGATTTTATTGCAATGCCAAATACATGCAACCACTGCAAAAAAGAAAAATTATATGTAGCAGATCTGAATCAACATGCCATACTTCATTTATATATAGTCAATTATTTCAGTAAATAGATAAAGGTCTGTACTACTGTTAAGACAATAAATCTGCAAAAAATATAGTAAAGTAGTTATACATTAAGCCAGAGGGTATAAAGTTGCCAAAAGTACTTCTTAATCTAACCCAAAATGAAATTACATAGAATTTACAGACTAAATATTTACCATTTGTTTCATTCTGAAACATTAGCATTACAGCAAAATGGTGCTCTAAAAACATTTTCTTTCAGTAATGAGAAAATGGCAAGGGTGTTTAGACCATTATGTAGGACAGTCTATTACATTTTTAGTGTGTTAAAAAACAGTAAATTTGAACTGGGAAACCCCTAAAATGCTCTGAAAAAGTTGTGCAATATATTTTTTGCTTCACTTTTTTCTTGGCTCTAAGCTTAATTAAACATGCTGCAACAGAGCCCATTGGGCAATAGGGGGCCACTTGACACTTTATTAGCCTTCATTAGCCACGAGCCTTTAGAAAGTTATTTACTTCTTTTCTTTTTCATTTTTAAAAACATTTTTTCGTCGAAAGCTTATAACATTTTTATTGCACACATTCTCCCACCCCTACCCTTGCACCCACCCCTGCTTCCCTTTTAGTTACACCCCTTCTCTTGCACAATCTCCCCCACCCTCCTACCCTTGCACCTACCCAACCTTGCACCTACCCATCCTCCCACCCCTCTACTCAACTCCAACCCTTGAACACACCCTTCTACCCACCTCATTATGCCCCCTTAACACATGCACGCACACTAGCACCTACACAAGCACTCACACATGCACCCTCCCACACATACATATAAAGCCATGATCCAGGGAGTAATACCAATAGCCATTTGGAGTCAGGAAGGATTTTTTTCCCTTCAGTGCAGATTGGCTAAAGCACTCTAGGTATTTGCCTTCCTCTGGATCGTTGACTGTTAGGGATGCCCAACCCCAATTGGCTTTGAATTTGAATAATTCCTGTGCCTACCAACTGGTTTCTCCATAGAAATGTCTCTTGAATCTCTATGGTGAGTAGAGTTTATCCAGTGCCTCATTCTGCTAAAGTGGCTGATCAATTGTGTTATTTTAATAATGAGGAAGGAGCTGCTCAAATGGGGAGGTGCAGGGCAGGGTGGGATACAACTGGGTGGAGGTGCTGATAAAGAGGTTCAGTTAAAGGAAAACTATACCCCCCAAACAATGTAGGTCTCTATAAAAAGATATTGCATAAAACAGCTCATATGTAAAATCCTGCTTCATGTAAATAAACCATTTTCATAATAATATACTTTTCTAGTAGTATGTGCCATTGGGTAATCATAAATAGAAAATTGCCATTTTAAAAAATAAGGGCCGCCCCCTGGGATCGTAGGATTTACTGTACTAACAAACATACCAACAAACTATACATGTTAGGTCCCATGAGCCAATTAACAGACAGAGTTGTGTCTTTTGCTTTCACACTTCCTCCTGTTACAGTTAGAGTTGAAGTATTTCTGGTCAGGTGATCTCTGAGGCAGCACACAGACCATCACTAAATGGTGGCTCAAGGCAAGAGATGTAAAAGGGCAATATTTACTTAAATATATATTCCAGTTTGGTGAGATTCTTTAATATGCCACTTAATATGATGAACTATCTGTTGCTTAAGTGTTCGTTTTGGGGGTATAGTTTTCCTTTAAAGATCTGTATGGTTTTAAATCTATGCAGGGGCGTGTTAGAATGAGTTCTGCTCTGGGAATTCATTTGTTAATATGTACATCATAGGGCTGAAATACACAGGGTTAAAATCTTTGCAGGGGTTGTTAGAGGGGGTTCTTCTATGGGAATGCATTGGAATTAAAGGGACAGAGAGTGACAGACAATCGCAATGCAAGTTACACATGTCTATAAACCTAGTGAGAATGAGGAATGAATGGATATTGGGAAGTTGCATAAAACTACATTATTTCAGAAGTCACAACCAGCAGTTCAGAGAACAGAAAGAGACATACAAACAGTGACGGACAATCACAGTTACAAACGTCTATAAACCCAGTGAGATTGAGGAATGAATGAATATTGAGAAGTTGCTTAGAATTACATTATTTCAGGAGTCAAAACCAGCAGTTCAGAGAACAGAAAGGGGCACACAGACAGTGACAGTCAATCACAATGACAGTTACACATATTTATCAATCGATTGAGAAATTAATGGATATTGAGAAGTTGCCTAGAATTACATTATTTCAGGAGTCAAAACCAGCAGTTCAGAGAACAGAAAGGGACAGACAAAAGGGACAGATAATCACAATAACAATTATACATGTCTACAAAGCCAGTGAGAATGAGAAATGAATAAATATTAAGAGCTGCATTGTTTCCAGAGTCAGAACCAGCAGTTCAGGGAACAGTAAGGGGTACACAGACAGTGACAGGCAATATAAATAACTAGTGATGAATTTGTCCTGTTTCACTGAAAAATTTAGCGAAGCTGCTAAAAAAGTTTGCGAAATGACGAACATTGGTGAAATGCATTGAAGTAAATTGTCGTCAAAAAACTTTTCCAGCACAGCAATTTTTTTGACGCATGAGAATTTTTTTGCTCCAAATGCATTAAAGTCAACAGGTGTTTTTTGGGGTGACTTTTTTTGTCACTGCAACGTTTTTGCCACAGAGAATTTTTGCAGCAGTTTCGAAAAATAATTCACCGGTTGTTGAAATGCAGAATTTTACTGTGAATCCATGGCTGGTGAAAAAATTCACTCATCACTATTTAATATGCATAAAGGTCACTGGAAGTCATGGGTGCAAGAGTGATAGATAAAGCAACTTGACGGATTTACTTTAATTACACAAAACATCAATGTACTAGATAAAAGTAATTTTATAAAACTCTACCACCAGCTGAGTCTCAGCATTGACAGGCAAATTAGTTGTCACTGGCAAAAGAAATAAGAATGACAACATATATTTTTACGCTTGAACCATCTAAATAAGCATATTTCTTTTACAGTTTCATGAGTACAAATGAGTACAACATTTTCCCTAACTCTGTACTTTATAGGGATGGAGGACTTAGACATAGTTTTAAAAAAAAAATGTAGTTTCCCATTCCCAGACCAAAAGATTTACTTTAGTTAGAGTCCGCTCAAACTTACCAGAAGCTTAAAAATGGTCAGTTGGGACAAATGGGGCTTTACTGTGGCCCTGTGTAAGAGGCACACCAGTCGTATGCTGCATTGAAATTAGACATTGTTTATAGGCAGTATTAGTCACCTATTAAAGTGATACTGACACTAAAAAACTGCTTTTTAAACAGGGCCGGAACTAGGGGTAGGCAGCGTAGGCACGTGCCTAGGGCGCTTACTCCTACCCCTAGTCAGGTCCCTTCTCTGCCGACTGCCCACTTGTTCTATTTGCGGAACTTGATCTATTTGCACACGCACGAGCGTCTTTTCGCCTAGCTTGTGCACATGCGTGCACCCAGACGGCGCAGGAACGGCTTGGCCCGGATCTGTTTTTAAAATATGAATGTTTTAGTATCTCTTTAAGCGTGAACTCCTGCAAGGCAAAGGCACTTGACTATCTATAACTGTTAGCCAGAGTTATATGCACTAGTGTTAAATTGCTCCTATATACACATATATAATCATTATCACTGACACTGTGTAAATAAATTATTGATTCACAGAACAGATAAAATGTTATTCATCATTCTGTGCATTCTTCATGTTTACGTTCATTGAGTTATGCTTTTTTGTATTAGTACTGGATAACTTGCCTGCTGTTGCGGTTTATAATAATAATAATAAATGTAGGTTTGAACATATTTCCTAAGCTCATACTTCAATTTCTGAAGGGGACCATCATTTGGAAATTTCTAAAATACTCAGAATGAATGTTTATGGTGTTAACAGGCACGACTTTGATATTGATATTCTCTGTGCTATATTGCTTTCCCCAATTCCTGTAAGCGCCCCCTCAAACTGCACATGCAAAACCACCGTTGGCTCATGTGACAAATAAGACTGCAGTTGATTAACATAGACTTATAAGGAGTCCTGCTTATGGAAATATAATTTTGCTAGAAACATTATGACCCGGAAAAAAATTAATTGAGAAAACATGATCATTTACAAAGCACAGAGAGTGAACAGTATATAAAATACAATAAAACAGTATACAAAAATACAATATCTTATACAAACAATGTATCACATTATGTGCCGGTGATATCTAGGTTTAAACGCAGCTCAGTCAATGCAAAAAAAAACACATAGTTACATAATAAGATCGGGTTGATCTCATCCAAGCCCATCTTAAAGGAGAAGGAAAGTCTGTTTGCACTTGGGTGTGCCAAATGTTAGGCACCCCCAAGTGATTTTATTGACTTACCTGAAACCGCAGGGCGGTGCTCCTATCGGCAGAAAACTGCACTGGCCCGGGGTTTTTCTAGCGGGCACCCTGGAGAGATCTTTTTCCAGCTTCTTCTTTCTTCAAATTTCCCTGGGCAAATGCATGCACAGTAGAACGAAATAGCCGTCTTCTTAGTTAAAGTTCGGCTTTTCGTTCTACTGTGCATGTGCAACCGCGCGAAGTCAGAGGAAGAAGATCGCTCCGTGGTTCTCACTGGTATAACCCCAGGCTAGTGCAGTTTTCTGCCGATAGGAGCACCAGATAAGTCAGTACAATCACTTGGGGGTGCCTAACATTTGGCACCCCCAAGTGCACGAAAATTTTCCGTCTTCTTTAAAAGCATTAACAGAATCATTTTCTTCTAGTCTGAAGGGGTGGCCTCTGGTAAATGCGGTGATCCTCTTTTCGGGTAAAAGGTCCCCTGCTATTTGTCTATATTGTCCTCTAATGTACTTGTAAAGTGTAATCATTAGGGATGCACTGAATCCACTATTTTGTAATCGGCTGAACCCCCGAACCGAATCCTAATTTGCATATGCAAATTAGGAGTGAGAAGGGAAAACATTTTTTATTTCCTTGTTGTGTCACAAAAAGTCACGTGATTTCCCTCCCCACCCCTAATTTGCATATGCAAATTAGGATTCAGATTTGGTTCGGCTGGGCAGAAGGATTCGGCCGAATCAGAATCCTGCTGGAAACGGCCGAATTCCGAACCGAATCCTGGATTCGGTGCATCCCTAGTAATCATGTCACCTCTCGAGTGTCTTTTTTCCAGAGGAAACAACGCCAGCCATGGCATTCTAAACCACACTGCTGAACAAAAATTAAAACCAAGGTAAACCAAGGGGAAATTTAAAATTGCTCTTATCATGAGGGTGACACATGATGATATATACCATTTAATATAAATTTGGGCAGAAATGTTTAATTCTTTTATAAAATTACATTTTTATTAGAGCATCCCAAAGGTCTTATCTGGTCTGGGTTTCAAAATGAAGGTTGAAGTGACCTAATAATCTTTTCACAGCTCTATCATGCAAGGAAAATATGTTGTAGGTCCCTTTAAGACCTGTAGAGCTGTGTTCCCACAAAATGAGATTTGACTGGTATCCTGCAGGGCAAAGTGTCACTAGCACTACTGAATAATCTGGAACTAGGCCCAGATTTGTGGCGAGGCCAAAAAGGCCTGGGCCTAGGGCAGCAAATCTGTAGGCTCAGCATGCCCCTTAAACTCCTATAAACTCCCATAAACCCCCATAAACTTGAAACCCCCCAAAAAAATGCCCAATCAAAATTTATTCAAAAATTCTAATTTTTTAAATTCGGGTGAATAGGATTGACCTGCAAACTTAAAATTGATTGTATGAGGTCCCCCATAGGCTAAAACACAAATTCGGCAGGTTTTAGATGCGAATAGTCGAATTTGAATTCTTAAAGGCAGAGTACATAATAAATTTTTTAAACTCAAATCAAATTTGGACTATTCCCTACTCGAATTACACTAAAATCAACTCGAATTCGAATTTGAAAATTTTAATTTTCAATTAAAACCTTTGATAAATCTTAAAATCCTATAGAAATGAACCAAGAGCAGTAAAATGTTCCATTTGGACCCTAGGTCCTATATTTCTAAAAAGCACAAAAAATGTGTGAGGTAAAAACCATGAAAACGTCGCCAAGGCAAAACTTTGCCAAGTAAAAGATGTCGAGGTCCTATAAAAGTCGCAGCACTGACCTTATTGGACTTTTAGAAGTTTTTCTGAACTTTATCTGCTAGAAATTGTCTGAAAGACTCACATTTGGTTTTTGAGTTATTTATATTTTGTGTGCATTGTTCAGTGCTTTTTTTTTCATTTGTACTCTTTATATTTGGATCTATTAATGAATTCAATGATAATCGTGGTTTTAGAGTTTATGAGCTTAGTCGTGGTTTCAAAAACCTCTAAAACCACTAAAATCCGACCTTCAATAAATTTAGTTTTTTATTACTTTTAAAGGAACAGTTCTGTGTGAAAATAAAAACTGGGTAAATAGATAGGCTGTGCAAAATAAAAATGTTTCTGAAATAGTTAGTTAGCCAGAAATGTAATGTTAGTGACTTGAAAGAGGGCCACATGGGACATAACTGTTCAGTGAGTTTGCAATTGATCCCCAGCATGCAGCTCAGATTCAAAAGCAAACATGTTATGACTCATGTGCCCCCCCCCCTCAAATCACTTATTGGTTACTGCCTGGTTACCAATCAGTGGAAACCAAGCAGTATTGTTCAGTAGTGTTCTGGCTATTATGTTACATGTCCAGTCAATCCAGCCTTTATACATTACATTTTTGGCTAACTAACCATATTAGAAACATTTTTAATTTTGCACAGCCTATCTATTTACCCAGTTTTTATTTTTACACTGAAAACTTCCTTTAAGGATAAGAACCTGAATTTGAATATCAATTTACAAATTAGGAAAAATTGTTCCTTCTGTTTGTTCAATGAAATTCCCCAGATCTCCCCTTCAGCAGATGCATTCAAATGTTTCACAGACATGTTTTTGGTTTGATGGTCCCAAAGGAATGTTTGAACTGAACTGAAGTCCAGGTGTTTTTGTGATGAGCAGTGGGTAAGTGACAATACAAAACGTGCAAATTGGTTTCCGTTCACTAACAGACCAAATATTGTAGTAAATGTTTAAGACATCTGTAACTCTGAATAATAAAACTCTGAATAATATTTAGAATGCTGATAATATAGACCTTGCCAATGGTGGATTGAGATATTGTAACAGTTCACTAATTAGTACACTTGAGAAAATGAGAGGGGTGCTATAAAAGAAACAGTAACACCAAAGTGTTTTAAAGGAATTACAGTATAATGAAGTGGTGGCCTATATGGATTAAAACTGGCGTGTTTGCTTCAGAATCACTATTATAATGTATATTAACAAGCTGCTTTGTATCCATGGGGGCAGCCATTCAAGCACAGAATACACAGTAGATAACGGATAGGTTCTTAAAGGGGTTGTTCACCTTCCAAACACTTTTTTTCAGTTCAGTTGTTTTCGGATTGTTCACCATAAACAAAGACTTTTTTCAATTGTTTTCCATCTTTTATTTTTTACCGTTCTCCCAAAATGTAAGTTTAAAGTTTAATGTTCGTGTCTCTAGTGTTTCAGTCTGGTAGTTCAGTGATCCAAGAGCATTCGGAAATGTTGCAGTTTGCTACATTTAGTCAATACAATTAGTTGATACATTTCTCAGCAGTATCTGTGGAATATTAGCAACTATTGTATCAATTCTAAAAGCTGTTCAGCAGGGACAAAGAAAGCAAACGTATCAACTAAATCAATCAATTTAAAACAGTTAAAGAGTTGGCAACCCCCCTTACAGAGCTGCTTTAGAAGGTGAAAAATTAAATGTTACACTTCAGTTTAGAAAAACCACAAATCGAAAATAGAAAGTAAATGGAAAAAAGTCTTTATTTTTGGTGAACTATTTAAAATCCCTGAGTTTCATTAAAGGCTGCTGTTAGAATGGATACAATAGTTGCTAATAGTCAACAGATAATGTTGAGAAATGTATCAACTAAATGTAGCAAATTGTAACAGTTCAGAATGCTCCTGGTGTATTGAGCACCAGAGACAGGAACATTAAACTTTAAACTTAAATTCCTTTAAATGTAAGTGACAACCATAGCTAAAGCAATCATAGGAAGAGAAGCAATGACGTATAGACCCATTGCCTAAAATTCACTGAGCCACCTACAGCAGTCCAAACTGTTCACTATGATTGTGGATCTGAAGTGCCCAGCTACATACAAGAAGAAACATGTAAATTCCCACAGTATTGAAAAGGACTAACACAGTGTTCAAGCTTCTCCACTGTAATAAACAGAGCCTACTGTACCCCTGTAAAAATACAAAGTCCAGGGTGTCTCAACTATATAGATACAAAACACTACATTTTCCCAGCAGTACAAATGCAGATACCAGTGCTATCTAATAAGTACAAATACAGATACCCACAGGGCTTTAGTAATACATCAAAGGTGACCCAACATGCTCCATCAGTAGAAACTCAAACTGTTCTTTACAAACATGGGTAGTGAGTCAGTGAAAGAATTTATGCTGTATTTTATATAACTGGACTGAAATTATGGATATAGCTGAAGTGGCTGCAGCTGCAGTAGACCCCATGTGGAAAAAAAGATTTGTCATTTAACCACAGAGTAAGAAAATCTGTAGAGAGAAGGGACCTTTTCATAATGCAGCATGCAGGCAAAGATATATATGGGTGGTTAAACTCAGTGGGATTTATAAACTATATAATACACAAGAGCCATGAATATCCTGTAAATTGTATCCTTATAAAGGATGAGTTCTGATGTCATCAGTTTTAAACTGTGAGTTCTGATGTCATTTCTGTCACATGACTCAGAAACTTGCGTATTATAATAAATAAAGTACCCCCTGTAGCAAAATATGAAGATATTAGAAGTTACCTCGGCGTTCCATGACCTGTATAAAAACATTCGGCCTTCAGCCTCGTGTTTTTATATGGTCATGAAACTCCTCGGTAACTTATATTTTACAAGAGGGGGTACTTTATTCACTATATATTTTATATTAGGGCAAGTACACCCTTCTTGGTGTGTTTTGCAGAGGGAAGGAATATTTACAGTGGAAGAACTTAAATTCGATATTTTTATATTTGGGTATGGACAATGGGTGACCAATTTAAAGTGTGAAGTGTGCGGTGACTACAAAGTGACTTTTACAAAAAGGATGCAACAGAAGATAAGCTCTCTATTTTACAGAACGTAACAAAACAGAAGAGGTGGCAAGTTGTGTCACGGGGAAAACAGTGTGATCCAATTGTTGTGTTTGCTTTAAATCATAAACAGCAGATGTTTTTGTTTGGGGAACTATGGAATAAAGGGTGAAAAATGAAGCCATGCCTACCATTAAAAGCCACACCCACTTTTAATGCCCCATACAGGGCTGGATTTGTGGAGAGGCCACCAAGGCTAATGAAGGTGAATTGCCCTTTAAGTTGTGAGTCTAACTTTTCCCAAGAGACCTGTTATCTTATATTGTTCAAGTTACATATTTGCTTATCTCAAAATTGTTACAAAAGTATCTTATCTGCAGCTGTTCTGAGCTCTCTGCCAAAAGCCTATTAAGTTAGAAACATTGTTTCTTTTTCTGGCTGTTCGTGCAGAGAAAATCGGGACATTCCAGTACAAACAAGGGACTTCGGGTTGAGCTGTCGAAAGAGGGACTGTCCCTTTGACTTTTTTTTTCTTCCTTCCTTTCTCTCTTCTTTCACACACCTCTGCTCTGTTTCTTTCTTGCCATCATCCCCCAATAACCTTTATTTCTGCTTTTCCATCTACTCTTCCATTCATTTCCTCTTCCATTATATTTTTCCAGCTGGTCTCTTTCACTGACAAGACCACAAAGTAGGAAGAAGCTAAAAGCAAGAACAGTGTCGGACTGGGAAGGCGGAACACCGGGAAAACACCCGGTGGGCCCCGCCAGCCCAGATCCACTACTTGGGCGGCGCGACCCCACTGTGTCGGGGGTTGCGATAGAATAAAAGATCTGCGCATGTGCACAAAGGTAGCGCTGCGCACGTGCGCACAAACACGACACCCACTGAAGCACAATGAAGCACGCCGGAGCGGCTGCGGGGGCCGGAGCAGGGCCCTGGGGCAGTAGCCTCCGTGGGCCCCAAGCCCCCCAGTCCGACCCTGAGCAAGAGGGGGAACAGTGCAGTCAGGCCCAGACCGGCAATCTGTGGATTCTAGCAAATGCCAGACGCACCACTGCCATCATTGTTTATGTAATAAAGCTTTTTAAAAATAAAAGTTTGCTTTGGGGTAAAAATTTAGGAGGGGTTCAGTTCAGTTCTGATGCCTATGTATGGATAAAATCTTATTATGGGAAACTGAGCGCATGCCCTTGCAGTAACAATAAAAGTAGGTATAAAATTATAGGGGGGTAGGGGTGCCACCCGGCTGGTATTTTACCAAAATGATGGTTGATTCCAGTGTTAGTAATAGGTTATAAAAGATAAATATATAGGAAGGCCGGTATTCCTTTCCAGAAAAGGTGGCACTGGCAACCCTATAGGGTTTTAATAATATTGAAAAAAACCGCAAAAATGTATTTTGACAAAAATGTACTTCTATAATTAAGACTTTTTTTAGGACAACTTTTTCTTTAAAATCTGTTTGTGAATCCGCCGCTGGACTTCGAAACGGCTGGAGCTTTAGTGAATGAGCTTGCGTAGGCGTGGCGCAAACAGCGCCCAGCAGGTGCCAGTAATGAGTCTGAACGTGACTTGGGGCTGGAGCCAGTAAAAAAGAAGTCGCTAGGGGAGGAGGGAGGGATTGCAGTCGTAGAGCAAGGCGGATCCTGTAGAAACAGAAAAGCGACTCCAGCTGTTCCTAACTGGTACCAGGAAGCGTCACTATCTTATCCCAAGAACACGCACAAACATATATTTGGCGTTCCCCGGAGCTAGGCGCAAGCACTCAGCGTATAAACTGTGTTGTGTGCATTGAGGCGACATTAAAGCAGTGTCATTAGCAGCTTTGCTTCCTGTGGTGCCTGGAAGAGCGAACAAGCCGCACGCAGCAATGGGCAATGGAATGAACAAGGTAACCCGCGTGCTTATATAGACTTCTCTGACTTTACTATTGCTCGAACTAAAATCCATACACTGAACCGCACTACACCTACATAAACGATGCTTCCGCCTGGTTCGCAGATTCCAGTGCGTCTGTGTGGAGGTTTATCTTTGCCACTCCGTGCTGCCCCTGCTTTGCATATTCTCTCATGCAGCGAGTGACACCCTTGTCTGGACAAAGCAGCAACTCTTCAAAGTAACCAGCAACTCCCAGTAGCCACTCAGAGTTGCCCAATAAAGGAAATGATCCAGAGCAGCCATAATTTGCTTTGGTCAGGGTTGTCGGCTCTAATTTTCAAAACCAGCCCAAAACTAGCCCAGAGGCACTTCAAAAGTAGCCTAAAAAATCACAATATGAGCAGAGAAAAAAGTCTAAAAAATAAATGAATATATATATATATATATATATATATATATATATATATATATATATATATATATATATATATATATATTTTTACATTTTTCAGTTTCACAAATTTTTACATGAAGCAAAATGGGACAGATCCACCTGTCACCAGGGGCTTAACTGCAGAGGGGGCCCAGGAGGTATAGGGCCCCATAAGGCCCTAATTCATAAGGCCCATAATTTGTTATGCCAGAAGTTATTTAACCTGCACAAAGTAAACAATCTTTCTGCCTTTTTATCAATTTTTTGTACTTGTTATGTGTTTGGTCCCTGATGAAGACCACTATTGTGGTCAAAAGACGTTGGACGATGTGCCAATATGTAAGTGTTTGATATAATAAATGTTGGCTTTTTATCTAGACTAGGTGTGCAATCCTTTTATTCTCTTTGTACTAAATTTTTAAGAGGCTCTATTTGGGCGACCTCCATAGGATGGGCACCTCAGCATTCATTCTTTTGGGTGGGCGCCTTCCAAATTATAGTTTGTTGCCCCAAAATTGTTAGAAATCGAGGAAAGTCACTGGAAAATGTGAAAATGCCTCAGAGGGATGGGAGACTGGGGTAGGGAGCCCAAAATCTGGTAACTCCCGTCTTCTACACAAGGCAGTCCAATTGCATGCTGGGTATTGTAGTCTTACATTAAACTTGGCAGTTGGCAAATTGTTAAACTACATTACCCAACATGCATTGGGAGATGCAGGCTTGGCACATTAGGGCAAGAAAAAACTTTGGCTGGTTTCCAAAGTAGAAATCAGCCAAAGGCCCAAAAAGTAACCCAAATACATTCCATGTAGTAGTTTGTACTTTCAAACAAATTAGTAGCCCAATTTGGCTGGAAACCCGCCAACCTGGCAACCCTGGCTTTGGTACTTATGAAGAGATGAGATAGCAGCATCGTATTTAACACAACCGGTCATGTTTCTATACAGTCACTATGGCAGGGGTGTGATAGAGGAAGTACCAGGGATACTAACTTCCAACCTTAACCCACAATGAACAAGATTTTTTTTTTAAATTAAGTTTTGTTTACAATTTTTCACATGGGAAAATTTTCTTTCATTTATATTATATAGTGGGCAGACATTTATAGTGCCACATATAATTCACTCCAATAATATATATGTGTGCCAGCAAAAACAAAGGACTTTGCTGGAAGATTTCTATGTATTCCGTGGAACATCAGCAGTTAGATTTTACTGCTCAAGCACAGTATGGTTAATGAAAGCAAATACAGTCAGGTCCATAAATATTTGGACAGAGACAACTTTTTTTCTAATTTTGGTTCTGTACATTACCACAATGAATTTTAAATGAAACAACTCCGATGCAGTTGAACTGCAGACTTTCAGCTTTAATTCAGTGGGTTGAACAGACCACCGATTGTGTTAAAAAAGGCTTTAGTTTCTCACATTTTTATGTAATCACTTCATTTCAGGGGCTCAAAAGAAATTGACTCAAAGGCTATTTCATGGGCAGGTGTGGGCAATACCTTCGTTATGTCATTATCAATTAAGCGAAAAAAAAAGCCCTGGAGTTGATTTGAGGGGGGTGCTTGTATGTGCAAGATTTTGCTGTGAATAGACAACATGCGGTCAAAGGAGCTCTCCATGCAGGTGAAACAAGCCATCCTCAAGCTACAAAAACAGAAAAAACCCATCTGAGAAATTGCTAAAAAATATATGCAAAATCTACAGTTTGGTATATCCTGAGAAATAAAAAAAAGAAAGCACTGGTGAACTCAGCAACACAAAAAGACCTGGACATTCACGGAAGACAACAGTGGTATATGATCACAGAATCATTTCCATGTTGAAGAGAAACCCCTTCACAACAGTCAGACAAGTGAACAACACTATCCAGGGGGTAGACGTATCAATATCCAAGTCTACCAAGACTGCATGAAAGTAAATACAGTGGGTCCACTGCAAGGTGCAAGCCACTCATAAGCATCAAGAATAGAAAGGCTAGATTGGACTTTGCTAAAAAAAAACATCTAAAAAAGCCAGCACAGTTCTGGATCAACCTCTACCAGAATATTGGTAAGAAAAAAGTATGGAGAAGGCATGGAACAGCTCATGATCCAAAGCATACCACATCATCTATAAAACATGGCGGTGGCAGTGTGATGGCTTGGGCGTGCATGATTGCCAGTGGCATTAGAGTTTATCGATGATGTGACACAGGACAGAAGCAGCCAAATGAATTCTGAGGTGTTCAGAGACATACTGTCTGCACATTTTTTTTCAGGCCCCCAAAATGTCTAGAGATTGACCTGTTTTACCAATATTTATTGAAATTGTATATGAATTAGAGCATCAAGGGGCCCCTATACTTTCCTTTTCCCCCTGCAGGGCCTGCTTCCTCTGTAGTTACACCACTGGTCACGAGTTACATAGCTTGAACCAATCATTGCCATATGAGTATCCACATGCACCAGATTAGAATGTATGACTCTTACCTCCATGGCAACTTTACCATCTTCTCTCACTGTTGATCATGCAAACCCTTCTCTATTACTATGGTCTCTTCTTTTCAAAAGAAAATCCAAAGTATTAGGTAGCTGGCCTTGTCTGGAATTATCCTAAAGGTATCAGAAAGGCTGAACTCAGGCGTGGAAGACATGGAAGGTAGGCACATTGCCTGTTACTCATGGGATGACATAATCTTCCCACGTCAGTGGGCATCAACTGAATGGATCCACTATTGGGACGTTGCATGAGGCCCATTGGTGCAGTTCTCTTTTTTTTTTTTTTTTTCTTTTTTTTTTGCAAGGAAATTTGGGATTTCTGTAAGCTTTCTGTGTTTAAAGGACCAGTAACATGAAAAAATGAAATTGTTTTAAAGTAAAAAAAAATATAGTGCAGTGTTGTCCTGCACTAGTAAAACTGCTGTATTTGCTTCAGTAACGCTACTACTGTTGATATAAATAAGCTGCTGTGCAGCAATGGGGGCAACCATTCAGGTTACACAGCAGATAGCAGTGTAACAGTGTCTGTGGTTAAATACTTCTAATATATACAAGTTTCCTGCATCTCTCTGAAGTAATTTTCAAATAAATATAATTACTTTATATAGTAAATGTTTCTCTATTGTCTCGACAGTAAATATGAATGAAGTTGGTTATGTAATATGAAAAGAATGCTGGTGCTTTTAGGAGCACACTTAGGGCATATAAAGTTCTGTGAAAAATAAAAATTGTTAAAAATATACCACCCATCTTATCTAATCACTGTGTAAAAACGAGCACTTATAAAGGTGTGTGTTAATTTTAGGTGTACACAAAGGCCAATGTAAAATTTGGACAGAAAAAGGCACGGTTGCATGAAAAATGCAACCTCACTTCACTTGGGTTATGCCAAATGCATATATTTTAATAATACAGTTAATTATGTCATATAAACTGTTTATAAATTCTTAATAAATAATTACACATATAAGATCCCTTATACAGAAAGCATTGATTTGAGAAGGCCATCTCCAATGTCAATTTTAATAAAATAATTCCAATATTTATAATTTATTTGCTTTTTCGTGTAATGATAAAATATTTATATGTACTTTATGTGTGCCACTGGCCAGTATTTCTACAATTGAAAAGGTGGCAACCCTAATGGTAACTAAGCTGCATACATCCATTTCTGTGGTAAAATATTCCTATTGTGTTTATTTCAACGTTTAATTGATTTTTTGGCAGAAAGGTATGATAATCTAAATTACGGAACAATGCCTTATCTGCACCAAAAGCATTCTAGATAATAGGGCCAATACCCATACCTACTAATTTTTTTTAATGGATGGTAACATGTCCATGTCCATTTTACAACATTTGGCAAGTGATGAAAGTTTGAACACATTTCTGTGTTATTACTGTTTGAATGTGAAATGCCTTTTAAGCTATGAGTCTTGGTTCTTATCTTATCTGGGCTCTCTGCCAAGAGCCTACTAAGTTAGAAACTTTGTATCTTTTTCTGGCTGTTCAGTGCAGGAGATGAAAGAGAAACTGGTGACATATCCATACAAATCCGGGGGAGGTATGTATTAGGATGACTTAACTTGACTTAGTAAGTGTCCACAAAATGACGCCTGTCTTCTTGCTGTGACTGTGTACTTCTAAGTCTGAAGGAAACAAGATTTAAATAATTTATATTGTGTAAAAAAAAAAAAAAAAATTTGTTTTGCTCAACATCATAAAAAGGATTTGGAACTATTTCTTAGGATGAAAGGTCCCCTTTAAGTATAGAAGTTTTTGTAAGAAAATACCAACTCCAAAGACATAAAGAGACAAAAAACATAACTGCCTTTCTGTCTGACATTGCCAGCTGTGGTTAAGGCTTGAATTAGAAAAGAGTGTCTCCAAAATTGCCTGTGTGCCACTCCCTCTATCTGCAGACCTTTTGTACCAGAGAGCTCTGAAGTGTACTTTTTATAATTTTATTACTGTGTTTAACTCCAAATAATTCAATTGACTAGCTCTGATCTTAAAATATTCCTTTAATCTATGGGCCTATTTACAAACATTCAAAGTTATTTTTTTCTTTAAAAACCTCTAAAAATTTGTTTTTTTTTCTATATTTCTTTAAAACTCAAATTTGAGATTTACTAAGTGTAAAAACAACAAAAACTCTAATACAGCAATTCACTAGATTGTTGATGTCCTGTAAAAGTCAGTGTGCCGCGTTGATCCTATTGGACCATCTTTAATCAATTCAGACATTTAGAGGTTTTCAGATTTTTTGGTTATAATGGAGTCAATGGGAGATAGCCTTTCTGCAATTCAGATCTTTCTGGATAACAGGTTTCTGGATAATGGATCTCATACCTGTACTAAGGTTTTGCAGCATTCTGGTTCATTGCAGTATTCTTGGGTTGAATTCTGACAAGTATTCAGTGTGTGGCGCTTGCGTCTTCAGCCAGCGTTTCTGTTGATTTCCCGGTTCCCGAGCATCAATGCTTGCCACTGGTTACTAGGGACATGTATCTTTTAATTTTTTTTAATGTTTACATGATTTTCTCATAAAATAAGGTATGTAAATCCAAATTACGGAAAGATCCCTTATCCGGAAACCCCCCAGGTCCTCAGCATTCTGGATATTGGGTCCCATGCCTGTAGACCGTTCTAGCTTTACTGATGGTTACTTCTTATTACTCTTACAAACAGCAATTTTTCCCAGGCAGCTCTCTGACTGTGAAATGTCCATTG
The DNA here is from genome assembly GCF_017654675.1 of Xenopus laevis. Lineage (NCBI taxonomy): Eukaryota > Metazoa > Chordata > Amphibia > Anura > Pipidae > Xenopus > Xenopus laevis. The sequence continues at coordinate 73,581,731 of NC_054382.1, read as the reverse complement.
GGACAATATCCTGTAGATTTGTGTTTCAAAGATAAGTAAACCTTAAAAATAAATGTAAAATTGATGAGGGTACTATTCTAAGCACTTTTGCATTGTACATTCATTATTCAGTTGCCGTCTTTAAAACACGTGTTCTGTTGTGTGTTTGTAATGAACTGTGGACTTCGTTATAGTTTGTCTGTTTCATCTTTCTTCTTGGTTGAGAAAGGTTCCAGTAATGTATCAACTATGGAGTTCATCATCATTTATTTCTACAACACTAGTAAGTTCCTCAGAATGATTACTTACAAACGGGAACCTTACAATAATTAAACAAACAAGGGTTAAAGGATAAAAACCAGACTGGAGAGTCTCGTCGCAAGAACAATTTTTTAAAAGTGTCTCTTTTTAAATGATCAGCTGGCATTTTTGATACGGATTTTTGATTTCATGCAGCAAGATTACCATTGTTGGGGTTCAGAATGCATTGAGAATCTAATTTATTAAACAGACATATTTCAACTGAACTGACAAATAGCAGGGGACCTTTTTACCCATAAAGTGGATCACCGTACCAGAGGCCACCCCTTCAGACTAGAAGAAAAGAACTTTCATTTGAAGCAATGTAGGGGGTTCTTCACAGTCAGGACAGTGAGGTTGTGGAATGCACTGCCAGGTGATGTGATGGCTGATTCAGTTAATGCCTTTAAGAATGGCTTGGATGATTTTTTGGACAGACATAATATCAAAGGCTGTTGTGATACTAAACTCTATAGTTAATATAGGTATGGGTATATAGAATTTGTGTGAAAGTAGGGAGGGGTGTGTGTATGGATGCTGGGTTTTCATTTGGAGGGGTTGAACTTGATGGACTTTGTCTTTTTTCAACCCAATTTAACTATGTAACTATGTAAATGTAACAAGGATGCTGATATAAATATTTTGTTTCTGCTGTGATAAATTGGTAAATATTTCATAAGGAGTATTTAGTCCATTAGCCTTTCAGCAGATAAGTTTGAATACCATTTATGGTTTTCGTTCTCCTACTCCTAGAAACATATTATAGAGATATAAACAGCACTGAAACATTAGTATTTGTAAAATGTGGCATATTCATTGCAGCTGCACAACCCCATGTATACATTTAAAGGGCAAAGAAAGTGTTAAAGGGGTTTACTTTTAGTATGATGTAGAGAGTGAGAGTATTCCGAGACAATTTGCAATTTGTTTTAATTTTCTATTATTGAAGGTTTTTTGAGTTATTTAGCTTTATATTTAGCAACTCTTCAATTTGCATCTTAAGCAATCTAGTAACTAGGGTCCAAATTACCCTAGCAACCATACATTTGAGTTGAGACTGGAATATGAATAGGAGAGCGCCTGAATAGAAGGATCAGCAATAACAGTACATTTGTAGACTTACAGAGCATTTGCCTTTTAGAAGTGGTCAGTGACGCCCATTTGAAAGCTGCAAAGAGTCAGAAGAAAAAGGCAAATAACTGTAAAGCTATAAAAAAGAAATAATGAAACCCAATTGAAATGTTGCTTAGAATTGGCCATTCCATAAGTAAAAGTTACCTTAAAGGTGAACCACCTCTTTAATCACTGGGAGCTGCCAATTCATTACACACCCTCCCCCGCTTATTATAAGTGCTAACATCAAATGCACTGGCCTGCAGTATTTTGTTAGTAAGCACCAATACATAATTTTTACTTCCCACGGTGGGTGTACAGGTGCAGTAAAGAAAATTTGTCATCCAATATTATCCTAGTCTACTTGACTTGTTTAAAGTCAACCCTTTCCTTCTCCTTTAACTAAAAAGTCATCCAAATCTGCATAGAAGCTTGCATAGTTAGTGTAAAAGTTTAAATGACTATGCTTGTTTCTACCTGTGCTGATGTTTTTTTCAAATGCTATCTTTTGAAGTATACAATTTTGGCATAAATTCCAAGGCTACTGAATCTATATAAAAGGGAAAGCTGTGCCTGATTGTATGCATACCCATGTTCAGCTGACATTGCCCTGGATTGTTTTTAGTGGGTTTGTGAAAATAGGGGGTGAGGATGACAAAAGGAAACAACACAAAGGCTTTAACTAATGGCTTCCTAGTAATCCTGCCAGTCAGGTGGTTTTTGAAAACAGAAACCCATCTCTTTCATGTCATGGAGCACCAAACCAGTACAAATGACACACATTTCCCATTCAGGTAAAATGGGAAGTGGCTGTTCACACAGAAAGCCATTGCCCTAAGTTTCTTGCGTTAAAAATTGGAGATAAAGTCAGTTTGATTAAATTGATTATGAAGAGCCTCTGGAGTCTTCATTGTGAATAGAGCCTGCTGCCTTTTTGAATCTGAAACCAGCACCTACTTAAAATAGATCTGTTGGTGAGATAAATTTGACATGATTGTATTAGACATCAGATTCATTTTAAATGAAGCATTTTTAGTGATACTGATATATTCCTAGAACTTATATGAATTGTACCAGTTACACTCATAAATGCCAACTGCAGTGTTTATTTTTTAAAAATAGGCTCAATCACCACCCCACAGTCCAGAGAAGCATCTCCTGACACTCCCACACATTTTGCATAAAGGATAAGTAAAACTTTAAAATAAGTAAATGTAAAATTGATGAGAGTGCTGTTCTAAGAACTTTTGTAATTTACATTCATTATTTATTTTGTTTTAACTTATTTTCTTTACTTATCCTTTAAGCATTGGATCTCATGGTCATGCTGGGCTTGGAGTGATGTGATCTCCTTATTATAGGATGGAGTACTCTTTATATTTGTACTTCATCATGTAGAACAGTGGTACAACATTTGGACCTGGCGCCCCTTGTGGTACTTGGATCAGTGGCTCCGCTTTAATGTCTCCTAGACACACAGTGTGGTGTAAGGTAAAAGTACATTCTGTCATAGATATTCTTGGAAGAAACTATGGATAAATTACATTGATATTTTCTGATAACATTTTAAGTGCTTCAAACGTTCATTTATACCGTCTACCTTCCAACAGCAGCTCAGCAAGTTAGGTGGCCGATTATGAAATTGTTATATGAATTGCCTGCATTATGATCCTATCATAGTGCCCTTGGGCCCCACCTCAATGTGGGCATATTGGGGAGAGATCCATTCATTTGGTGAAATCGCCAAAAGAGCGGATCTCTACATGTATGGCCTCCTTAACTGAACAGTTATATCCAATGTGGCCCCTTTCAAGTTGCTGACTAACTAAGAGTTTGAGAGCTGTTAGACCTCCATTTACCAACTTTTATAGATTACATTTTTGACTAACTAACTATATTGGAAACATTTTTTATTTTGCACAGCTTATCTGTTTACACAGTTTTTATCTTTACTCTGAACTGACACTTCTTCCTGGCTATTCCTCCAGCCTTTGTGGTTTCATGATCCCACCTGCCACCACATTTCCATATAACTCCAGTAATTCTTTTAACTTTACAGATTCACTGCCTCCCCTTACTTGGCAAACTGTAGTTATTACTCCATTTTGCTCCTATTAAGGGAAGGCAGCACATTTGTAATTTAATGAGTTAGTGGTTTTTCATTTTGCAGAAAGGCACACACAAGCTCAAACTGCTATTCACGATGGTGGTAGATAATAACATAACTATAACAAGCATAACACTATCTAAATTGAACCTGTTATTCAGAATGCTCAGGACCTGGGGTTTTCCGGATAATGGATCTTTCTGTAATTTGTATCTTCATACCTTAAGTCTACTAGAAAATGATGTAAACAATAATCCCAATAGGCTGGCTTGCTTCCAGTAAAGATTAGATCTTAGTTTGGATAATGTACAAGTTACTGTTTTATTATTACATAGAAAAAGGAAATAATTTTTATAAATTTGGATTATTTGGATAAAATGGAGTTGATGGGAGGTGGCCTTTCTGTAATTCAGCACTTTCTGGATAACGGGTTTCCTGAATAAAGGATACAAAAACCGAGGAAATTAAGAAAAGTAGTAAAATGTGTGTTATGAATATTGGAACTTGGTTTACAGTTTTAAACAAAATATCTATAAATAGGAGAACTTGAAATATGAAAGCTATAACTCTTAAGCAGCAAACACGGAGGAATGTTTGGATTTAGATTGTGGGGGGGGGGGTAATGTCCATTTAATAATGATGCATGCTATGTGTGGTAACGGTTTACTAAAATATTATTTTCCCATACCCATATGTGAAACAGTTGCTTCAAATAATTCTTTCTAGGATAAATACAGTGGTGTGAAAAACTATTTGCCCCCTTCCTGATTTCTTATTCTTTTGCATGTTTGTCACACAAAATGTTTCTGATCATCAAACACATTTAACTATTAGTCAAAGATAACACAAGTAAACACAAAATGCAGTTTTTAAATGAGGGTTTTTATTATTTAGGGAGAAAAGAAATCCAAACCTGTGTGAAAAAGTAATTGCCCCCTGAACCTAATAACTGGTTGGGCCACCCTTAGCAGCAATAACTGCAATCAAGCGTTTGCGATAACTTGCAACGAGTCTTTTACAGCACTCTGGAGGAATTTTGGCCCACTCATCTTTGCAGAATTGTTGTAATTCAGCTTTATTTGAGGGTTTTCTAGCATGAACTGCCTTTTTAAGGTCATGCCACAACATCTCAATAGGATTCAGGTCAGGACTTTGACTAGGCCACTCCAAAGTCTTCATTTTGTTTTTCTTCAGCCATTCAGAGGTGGATTTGCTGGTGTGTTTTGGGTCATTGTCCTGCTGCAGCACCCAAGATCGCTTCAGCTTGAGTTGACGAACAGATGGCCGGACATTCTCCTTCAGGATTTTTTGGTAGACAGTAGAATTCATGGTTCCATCTATCACAGCAAGTCTTCCAGGTCCTGAAGCAGCAAAATAACCCCAGACCATCACACTACCACCACCATATTTTACTGTTGGTATGATGTTCTTTTTCTGAAATGCTGTGTTACTTTTACGCCAGATGTAACGGGACGCACACCTTCCAAAAAGTTCAACTTTTGTCTCGTCGGTCCACAACGTATTTTCCCAAAAGTCTTGGCAATCATTGAGATGTTTTTTAGCAAAATTGAGTCGAGCCTTAATGTTCTTTTTGCTTAAAAGTGGTTTGCGCCTTGGAAATCTGCCATGCAGGCCGTTTTTGCCCAGTATCTTTCTTATGGTGGAGTCGTGAACACTGACCTTAATTGAGGCAAGTGAGGCCTGCAGTTCTTTAGATGTTGTCCTGGGGTCTTTTGTGGCCTCTCGGATGAGTTGTCTCTGCGCTCTTGGGGTAATTTTGGTCGGCCGGCCACTCCTGGGAAGGTTCACCACTGTTCCATGTTTTTGCCATTTGTGGATAATGGCTCTCACTGTGGTTCGCTGGAGTCCCAAAGCTTTAGAAATGGCTTTATAACCTTTGAAATTGAACTCAGGTGTGATAAACCACAGTTAAGTTATTTTTTAACAAGGGGGGCAAGCACTTTTTCACACAGGCCCATGTAGATTTGGAGTTTTTTTCTCCCTTAATAACATAAACCTTCATTTAAAAACTGCATTTTGTGTTCAATTATATTATCTTTGACTAATAGTTAACGGTTTTTGATGAGCAGAAACATTTAAGTGTGACAAACATGCAAAAGAATAAGAAATCAGGAAGGGGGCAAATAGTTTTTCACACCACTGTATCTTTGTGACCTATTAAAAAGAATGCTTGATTCCCCAGGCACTAAGAGGATTTAGGTTTGTTCTAGTTTATGTACCCTTTGTTTTTACATTCAGAACTCTCATCTGTGTGTTCATTACTTGATGAAGTTCCCAGAATAGCATTCTCAGTGTCACCCAGCAGTTAATCATGTACATACAGTTACTGATTTAAAAACATTCCTCCGGCTGATTGTTGATCTGGTTACAAGAATATTTAGATGTTGCTATGGCTAGAGGAAGTTTGTCTAGCCTTGTCACACAGACTGATGAGTACAGTTTATTTATATTCTCTTTACTCAATTTGGTATTCTGAAAAATTTGAAAGTTTTCTGTCTCTCCTTATTTTTTATTTTATTCCATGTATAATATTTGTCTTTAATGCACAAAACTGGCAAGCTCCCAAAGTTTTTTTTTTTTAATTCTTTGTTAACCACGCTCTGTGCCTTTTGGGTTCCCGTTTACACTATTTTAAAAACATATAAGTAGAAGTATATGTGCTAGATGAGTTGCTTGTTAGCAGCACTGTGTGCACATCATAAGTGCTCCTGACCTAGAACAAGAAGAAAGTCTGGCAATGCCAGTATCTCTTTGCCAAGAACATTATCTGCTATTCCTTGATGTCCTTAAAACTTCTTCTCCATAGTGGCACAACTGTAACTAGGCCTGATAAGAGGTGCTTATCTGCTAGTCTATAAGCTTATTGCACTGATGTAGTAAAGTACACCAGAAGCTCTTTTTTCCTACTTATGAAGAAGATTTCCCAGTAAAATTCCAATGCAGTTTTGGATGACAGTTGTGGCACAAACTTTTATGCCAGATGGTGCAGGTGTCGCATTTTGTAACCTTTAGTGAAGGTACAAGTACAAGATGTAATCAGCATATTGTAAATGTAAATGCACATTCTATGTATGGTGTCTTTATCAGTGCAATTTTGTATGAATTTTCTTCCTTATTCTTTTGAAAAGAAACTTCACTTCTTTGGCAAAAATGTACAGAAGTATACACGGTGGGGAAGGGGTTTGAACTGCACCAACACCAAACTGTAAACAACTTCAGGAGCATTGTGGTTTGGGCTGCATTCTTACCTCAGGGTCTGGATTGCTGCTCTCATTGGGGATACAAAGAATTCAAAATTGTACCACAAAATTGGACATTAGAATGTCATGGTACTGGTCTATAACTTAAAGCTTAATAGAAATTGCGTAATTTAATAAACATGGTAGTAAAACAATTCTAGAATGACTGAAAAGTCTAGATGCCATGCCATGACTTGAAGAGAGCTATTCATAAAAGGATTCCCAGAAATATCAAAAAAATTTATAAACTGTTCTATAAGGAGGAATGGTCTGAAATTCCTCCAGGCTCTGATCAGCAGTTACAGGAAGTGTGTAGTGGAGTTAATGATGCTAAAAGAGGTTGTACTAATTGCTAAATACAATAATTTATACATATACTTTCCATTGAGTGTGAATGCTTAAACCATGTGTTCAGTATTAACAAAAAGAAGTGCAGTTGTTTATGTATTTAAGCAGATTGTGTTGGCCTGTTGTCACTTAATTGTAAAATAGACCACATAGTTTAGTAATTAAGGGCAACAATCTAGATAATACCAAAGGGTTTTTAAATATTCTCCTTTAGATATATAAACATTGATGCATAACGATGTATCATCATGATGGATCCCCTTTAAATAACACTGAATTTGTAAACTGTGGTAGTTACCACTCCATAGAAGAGCAACAAAACAGTAGGAAAATAGTTATAGTTATAGTTATTACCTACAAATAGTTATAGTTATAGTTATTACCTACATTTTATCACAAAGTAAAATGCATTGTATAATATAGTGGCACCTGTGTCAGCAATTATGGATATTGGTTAAATAGCCAATCCCAATAATTAAAAGAGGTATTCAAATACTTTTGGACATATAGGGGCCAATGTAAGAATTCTTGTGCTAAATGGAATCCCTGCATGAGTTTACTAATCATGCGGGGTTTGTGCAGAAAAAAAACCCATTGGCAGTCTTCACTGTATTACCAGAACAGGATTTTGAAACAAAGAAAAAATTTGTAAGCTTTTTTAGAAGTTTGCCAAGGTTATTTTGGCACGAACCACCGCATGATTAGAAAACTCAGTTTCCTTAAAGATCGCTCATGCTAAAAGGCACACGCAATCTCAAATTGGCTTCTGTATGTAAAAGTACCTGACTCCTAGACTTGTGAAAAACAAATAGGAGGAAATGTGACAAGTGTTGAAGTCTGTCTTATGGAATAAAGAAATAGTTTTGTTTTTCTTTAAATTAAACCAATGGCAGGCAACACTATACGTGTACATTGTAAGCAACACTAATTTATAATATATTTTTTCACCACATGTAAGTTCTTACTATTACTGATACATTTCATCTTCTGAATATACAGTATTTACATACATATCTACCTGTCATTACTTGGCTGTTCCTAGAGTGTTGATTAACCATTAGTAACTTACAGTTTAGTGTGGGAAACATTAACTGTATTGTCTTTGTTTTCAACAGATCCTCACTGGTTTGTTTCTTGGGAACTTTAAAGGTATGTTGAGGTTATTTTTGTGGTTTTGGATAGAATGCATTATACTGTATTTAACTAATTCAGGCTGCATAAAAATAAAGTTTTTAACACCATTTAACATTTTAAGCTTTAAACATTAAAATCTTTAACATTTAAGTTTGAAACCGCTACATAATGCCCCTTTACCCAAGAGCAAACTATTCCAAACACTGCAGAACCTTTGGCCTCACAGACCTGCAAAGAATCATAACTATAGACCTGCATCAGAATCATAACTATAGGTAGCTAATATTGCAGCTGTATGTGCATGATGATAGATTAGAAAGATTTGCACACCATTTAGTTATGATGGCTGGCAAAAAGGCTTAATTTAATTATAAATTTAAGGAGGGCTAGGTCCAGCTGCAAACGCATGCCTTACAAATACGTTATGTCATGTCAAGTTATGAACATGTATTTTCGGGTATACCTTTGTATGATGTAGAAAGTCATTCAAAGCTTTCTGAAGCCTCACATATTGCATAAATTCATATTCTTTAATATTTACTGACTTCTTTGCTCCTGTTGAGAATTTAGCTCTTTAATGCAACAATTTCAATCAGCTGACAAGTAAATGCTACATTATGACTGGTTGCTGTGGACCTGTAACACATTTTACATACAGTATTTTATTATCCTTATCCACTTAAAGGAGAAGGAAACCCTGTAGAAAAAAACCTGTACCCCCCACCCCATGTAGACCCCTCTCCTCGGTAAGCTGACTGGGAGGTATATTGGCGCATGCACAGTTGGAGCAATTTGCCGGTTTTCGACAACTCCGCATGTGCCGAAATTGACGGAGATTTTTGATCTCACAGTCAGTTTACAGAGGACCCAGAAGATGGATGTTGTGAGGTCCACTGCCAGAATCTGCGAGGAGGGCTAAGTATAAAGTATGGGGCATTTCCCCTGGGGGCAGTAAGACTGGAGGGAGGGGGTCTACATGGGGTGGGGAGTATGGGTTTTTTTTCTACATGGTTTCCTTCTCCTTTAATGTTTTGACAAAACTGTCCTTTAGTTGTTGGGTCATGAATAAAACACTGGCAAAACACTGCAATATTTCTAAATCTGGAGAAGCAACTGATTAAACTCTGGTATTGAAATCTCAGCCCTTAAAAATAGGGCCTGGCATGTAATTTCCAAAATAGCTGTGTTGCTTTTAGGCAACTAACTTTGCTGGTAAATGACTGATTCCACGGGTTGAAAGTTCAGTTGATGTTGACTGGCTTTGACTCATACTCCTTTCTGGTTTTAAAAATTGACTCTGTAGCCAGGAACTGCTCTTATCAAATCTGGTCCCAGTCAATATTTTCCAGTATGGAACTTTAACAGATTTCCTCTGTCTGTGTGCAAAATCATTGTTAATGACAAAAGTTCTCTGAATCTGCCCCTTGAAATAACATTTTGTCCATCTGTCGTGCAGCTCTGTTAAATATATATTAGATTCTAAAATATACAGCGCTGCCTGAAATGTGACATTTATGTGTTGTTTTATAGCTGAGATATTGTTAGTTTAAGATTATTCTTCCAAAAACCAAGGTGTAGTTATAAGCATATACCACCACATAGAGTTTCTAGATGCAAGATGAAATCCTATTTCCTCGGACCTTGCGTTTTCAGTTAATGAAATCTACTCATTTGGCATATATATTTATATTTTTGAAGCTGTGCACCCATTTTTTTAGATTTATTTTCCATTTGAATTTTGTTATTAAATAGATACAGTATAATATAAAAACATGCTTGCACCTACATTATACTCTACCTGTCTTAAATGTTATACATAATGTGTTTTGGTTGTATCACTGTTCCCATTCCTTCTATTTTAATTGTGCAATACTCGTACTTAGATTTTAATATGTAGCTGAAAACAGCAAAAGACTGGTTATCCAAATTGTTGAGACTTTTTAAAATCTGCATATTAATATCAGTGCATTTATACTTTTACTACTATTATTACTGCGGCATGTTTGCAAAATGTACATGGTACTGGTTAACCATACCATGAATATGTTAAATGTTTAATTAGAACCAATATATATATAATGGAACATGTTTCGTCTTTTAATGTCTATTCAGATTACCTAGTGATTGCTGGTTAATCTCCATCTTTATCTTACTGAATAACTGTCTATAATACCATAACATTTTCTGGTACTTTTTATAGTGTGTTGTTGGTCTGATGATGCATTTTTTTTTTTTTTTTTAAATTAAACGTAAACTCTAGCCAAAATACTCAAAAAGCATTACTTTTGCACACTATATAAGTGAATGAACTTGGTATCAGTACTTTGCTAGAACTAAACACATTTTATGCCATTATTTTATAAGTTAATCCCAATGGTTAAAATGTCTATAAGGAACATTGGTCACTATCAAACAATGGTTTGGAAACCCAGCTGCAATGTAATGGATCAGGTGATGTAAAGCTTATAGTGCATTACGGAACTGTTAACTAACTAAGTGCAAGTCAGCAGCAGATCCACTTCAGTTCTAAGCAGCAGATTTGTAGATTTTCAGTCCTGACTGGTTAGTATTACGAGGCAACAACAGGTTAGCAGAAATGCTTGAATATGTATGTTTTATTCTTTAGAGAAAATATGATATGAACAACTGCCTGTTACAAGAGACATGACTATAGCAGTGCTCACAATTTGTAATATACAGTATGGTATAGTGAACTGATAACAGGCTTTGTAGGACTGCAGTATCTGTGCCAGATTCAGAGAGAGAGAGAGAGAGAGATTCTTTCTTAATGATTTTTCTGCCACTAAAGCAGGAACCTTTTTTCACAGTCTGTCTGTGGCTTGCTGATGGAAAGTGGGCAATTGGTCTTCATGATTTTGTATAGTTTTTTTTTTAATTATTTGCTTTTGTCTTCTATTTCTTCATTGACCCAGCAGACATAAACTACAACTTTGTAACTTTACAATTTCATTGTTATTGTTCCTTTTTATTTCTTATCTTTCTAGTTTACCCCCACTCCTACTCACAGCCTCTCGTTCAAACTCTAGCAACCAGTTAACTTCTGAAATCCCAAACTTAAGAGCTGCTGAGCAAATAACATATGGGATCTGCTATCCAGAAAACCCATTATTCAGAAATGTCTGAATTACAGGAAGGCCATCTCCCATTTTAATAAGATAAAAGACATTTTTAAAAATGATTTCCTTTTTCTCTGTAATCATATAACAAAAACTTGATCCCAACTAAGATGTAAGTAAACATTATAGGAGGCAAAACAACTGGGTTTTTAAATGTTTTTTTCTTTAGCAGACTTAAGGTATGGAGACCAAATTACCGAAAGACACCTTACCCAGAAAACCCCATGTCCCAAAAATTCTAAAATCAAAAGATTGAAAATGAAGACCAATTACAAATTGACTCCGAATATCAAATGTTTTTATCATACTTAAAGTTCATTTAAAAGTTAAAGGAACAGTAACACCAAAAAATAAGTGTTTTGAAGTAATGAAAATATCATGTAGTGTTGCCCCGCACTGGTAAAACTGATATGTTTGCTTCAGAAACAGTACTATAGTTCATATAAACAATCTGCTGAGTAGCAATGGCAGGAATTGAAAAAAGGCTATATGACACAGGTTAAATGGTGGATAACAGATAACATGTTCTACAGAGCTTATCTGCTGTGTAGCTTGAGCCTTTCTCCTTTGAATAGCTGCCCCCATTGCTACACAGCAGCTTATTTATATAAACAATAGTAGTGTTTCTGAAGCAAACACAGCAGTTTTACAGGGGAGGAATAATATAGCATCCTTGTGTAATAACTTTTAACACAATCTTTTTTTCATGCTTTAGTTGACCTTTAATATGAAATTCCACGTGTTAGCAATTAGTTCAGACATTCAACCTGGCTCCTGAAAAGTGTGCTTAAATGCTATTTGTTGCACATCACAACCAATGATAACAATATTCCATACAAATTGTGATAAAAATATTTTTATTTGTCATATGCATTTCTCACTTTTTCTATTTTATCCTATTTTGCTATTTTATTTGGCTGCAGATGCTCGAGACGTTGAACAGCTGCACAAAAATAACATTACTCATATACTCTCAATCCATGATAGTGCAAGGCCTATGCTGGAGGTAAGTGTGGGAATACTCCCAATGGAGTCGTTTTACTTGTCTAAATAAACTTTGTGTGCAAACAAAAAGAGTGCCCCTGAATATGAAGTCCAATATTTCATTAGGCATTTTGTATTCCAGTTTTTCAGTGGCAAACGGCACTGCAAAAAGTAGTGATTTTACTATTTTCAGTGTGTTTTATCACCTATATAAATATCCCCCTCGGTGTGCAAATGACATAACTGCAGATGAAGGTGGTAAATAATAACCCCACTATCCAATTAAGGGTTAAACGCCAAAAGCACTTATGTGGGATTGTGTCTGAACGACAGGACACATCCGTCAAGTGTGATGTCACGTGGGTCAAAATATAATGGGACTGATGCAAAAATCTGATGCATTAACTACATGCAAAATTTCCCATCAGACACAACGACTGTTGGTAGACTTTTAGCTGGTGATGAGTGTCTCAAGACATTTGGAAAAAATACAAAATATTAATAAATCTGGAGTCCAATCTGCCAGTCCATACAGGGCCTCAATAGCTCCAGGATTTTGCCCCAGCTCCCAAGGTTATATGGAATAATACAAAAGAAGGTAGCCTGGAAGCCATTATATATAAAAAGTCAAAAATTTATTAAATACACATAGAAAAAGAATGGTACATACTGACCCTCCAAAAAATCCACTTAGACACTTATGACTAAGTACCGGCGGGTATGAAATGCATAAAGTGGATTTTATGGAGGGTCAGTATGTACCATTTTTTTACTATGTGTATTTAATACATTTTTGACTTTTATGTATAATAGCTTCCAGGATACCTCTTTTTGTATTGTCTCAAGACATTGTCAATAAACATTGACAAAATTACCCTCCTGTTTAATTATTTTTATTATGATATTTATGAAGTTACATAATAAACAGTTGTTAGTTAAACCTAGCAATATACATTTGCTCATAAATCAATACAATATATAATGCTTCCATTGAAACAGAATGCTAACAATGTTTTTATGGAGGTAGATCATAACGGGACAACATCACTTAGGGGCATATTTATCAAAGGTCGAAGTTAAAAAAAAAAACCTTTGAATTCAAAAAGACCAACCGAATGGTGGTCGAAGTTTTTTGGGGTCGAAGTAGCGCTACTTGATTCTAAGTTTTTTTTTTTTTACTTCGACCTTCGATCTCTCAAACTCCTCCAATTGCCTCCATACAGGTTCTAGGAGGTCCCCCATACGCTAAACCAGCACTTCGGCAGCTTTTAAGTGGCGAATGTTCAAAGTCGAAGTTTTAAAGAGACAGTACTTCAAAAAAATTCGACCTTCGAATTTCGAAGTTTTTTTCAAATTCGAATCGAAGTTGGACTATTCCCTAGTCGAATTACCCAAAAATTACTTCAAAATTCGAAGTTTTTACTTCGACCTTTAATAAATCTGTCCCTAATAGTAGACCCCCTCATTAGTAAAGCATGGGCACTCCTGCCTTATAGGAGAATTCAACCCGTAGTTTAAAAAAATCTGTCCTCCCCCCAGCCTACCTGCCCCCCCCCTGGTCAATTGCCCTTAATTTTTTACTCACCCCTCCACGCAGATTGTGGCCTCAGAGTTCACGGCAGCCGTCTTCTTTTTCTCTGGTAATCTTTGTACATTGACGGGATATTCGGCGTATGCACAGTTGGAGTAACTTTCAGGTCCCAAACCACTGCGCATGCGCCTAGATTCACTAAATTTTCAAAGTAGTTGTTCGGGACCAGAAATTATCTCCAACTGGGCACGCAACAAAAATGCCGTCAATACACGAAGATTACCAGAGAAGAAGAAGATGGCTGCCGTGAACTCGGAGGCCAGAATTTACACGTAGGGGTGAGTAAAAAATTAGGGGCATTTGCCTGGGGGGGGGGCAGGTAGGCTGGGGGGTCTACCCAGGGTGGGGGAGGGTTTTTTTAAACTACGGGTTGAATTCTCAAGTGGACCTGTCACCTACACATAAAAAAAGTGAAAGTCCTTAGCAAATTAAACGTGAAACACAAATTATTTTGCCTGAGGCAAGAGGTGAGGCAGTCAATTACTTTCACTTTCCATTCAGAATTTCCTACATGTAACTGCTCTCCTCCCATTTTCCTTTCCCTCCTAAGGCTCTATAATTATGTAGGGAACTGTGCATGGGCATTAGGTTCCCCATTCTGATGATACGTAAGATTTTTGGGTGATAAACAATTGGTCTTAATATCAGTGTCAACAAAATGGCTCCTGTCTGCTTACTGTGATTGTGTAATTCCAAGATTGAAGGAAACAAAAAATATAAAATATTGTGTAAGTAAAGATTCTTTTGCTCAACTAACACGATAGAAAAGAAATTGGGATTATTTCTTAGGGTGTCAGGTCCCCTTTAATGGTATAAATTCTATTACTGAATTTTTCCATCTTTTGTGTCTCATAAATCCACAAGGAACATGATAAAATACATAGTTTGACATGAAACATAGTAACCATTTTGTGTATCACCACTTCTTAATCCAAACCCAGATAGATTTTTTTTATCCACTCTAGAGAACAAATGTATTTGGAAAGCAAATTACAGCAAAGCAATACCATGTTAGATGAATGTAAATGTGATTGTTCAATGGATAGTTCTGTGATAACATGTCTACTTCCTTCCATTTTCCTGACTGTCTGGATAATTTTTAGGTAAAGTTTTTTTTTTTTTTTTAATAAAATTTATCAAAGTCTTACAGGGGCATGTAATATGTTTTGTTATGCAAAAAACGTTTGTAAACACCTTTGCAAATGTTAGCGACCATGTTTGCACCATTTTTTAAAGATTAAAGACCTAAGCGACTTCGTTGCAAAGTTTTTGACCAAATTGCTTTTGCAAACATTTGCAGTGTATGTAATAAAATTTTACAATTGAAAAAAAATTTTGCGACAAAATATTTAATGAAACTCCAGAGCAGGTGTAAAGGTGCGATGCGCAATTAAGATTCACAAGGCAATAAAAGCCTAGCAAAGAATATTACATTGAGACAGGCAAATTTTTATTCGCAAAGTTTTGCTCTTTTATTATATTTACCCCATAATGTGGCAAGTTTTCATTGATTTATCTACTTTTCAATGATATTCTATGAGTGTAGAAGTTCTAAACTGTTAACACCTAACGAATCCAAAGAAAATGCTTAAAAATCAGTAGTACTGTTTCATGAATGAAAGCAGTAACACGTCAGCACCTTAGTCTTTAAGGAGAATTCAACCTGTTCTGAAAAAAAACTTGTAGACCCTCCTGACTGAGAGATTGTCAATTTCCTGTGTAAATACCGATCTCTAAGTCAGCTTACAGAGGATGCAGAAAATGGATGTGTGTAACTCCGTTGGAAGAATCTGCAGTTAGTTAGCCAAAAATGTAATGTATAAAGGCTGGAGTTTGTGGATGTCTATCAGTGGAAACAAAAAGAGCTGAAAAGCTGGAAGTAGTGTTCTGGCATATGGGTCATAAATGTTAGGCATCCAGTCACCCCAGCCTTTTTAGCTTACATTTTTTGCTAACTAACTATTTACACAGTTTTTATTTTTACACTGAACAATTCCTTTAATATGATTACAATTCTATTTCTGAATGAAGTTGCTTAATCTCATAGCATAATGCATTTACTGGCTGTCTTCCAGAACAATGTACATTTCATTACAGAGATAAACCGCTACATTGTATGTGGGGTTATTGGGATGTCTTAAGTATGAAGTGTTCTTAACAGATTTTTGTTCTAGTTTTAAGGAGTGAGGATTAAAGTTATTAAATGCATGAGATAGCATACGCATATAACATATAGGGGAAGTTAAAAATTTATACTTGTAGAAAATCTAAGTATCTTAAAGGAGAAACAAACCCTTAATAAACAAAACCCCTACCCTACATAGACCCTCCTCCTTCATCCCCCAGCCTAGCTGCTACCTAGGCAAATGCCCCTAACTCTTTACTTACCCCTCCGTGCAGATTGTGTCCAGCGGAATTCATGGCAGCCATCTTCTTCCCTTCAGTAATCTTCGGAATGAGACCAGCTTATCGGTGCATGCGCAGTTGGAGCAATTTTCTGTCTTACGACAACTGCGCATGCGACAAAACTCACGAAAATTGCAGAGGCACCAGTATCATTCCGAAGATTACCGAAGCGGCTGTAAAATGTTGCCCGTGAACTCTGCTCGACAGAATCTGCATGAAGGGGTAAGTAAAGAGTTAAGGGCTTTTCCCGGGGTAGCAGCTGGGGGGGGAGGGAGGGGGGTCTATGTAGGGTAGGGTTTTTTTTTATTATTAAGGTTTTGTTTCTTCTTTAAGTGATAAGGCACTGGCAAATCACAGTAGACTGTACAACAAGAAACCAAGAAATAATGCTAAATCATTTATTTTTTGTTATCAAAATTGTACCTAGATACAAAAAGTGTGAAAACACAGAGATGATGCAAGTTAGAGGAGCAGAGCCAGAACTCTGCTTGCAGGCTTAGGAAATGTACACATACTCAATACCACTTCCTCCAGGTGTTCAAGGTAACTGAAACATATACCACACTAACTAGTAATATATGTAGTCGAAGTATTTAAAAACAAGGACTATGAATATAATCAAGCCATTATTGGGGACCCTAGGTGATTTTAAACATCCTTATCAAGCAGCTTACATCTGATTTAATTTGAGCTTCAAAATTCTGTATACACCTTTCACCCTTTTCGTAATTCTTATCTTCTTGCCTTGATCTTGTCATGTGTTGCCCGTGAACGTGTGGCATGGCATAGGATAAAGTGAAACCCAGAACTCTAATACTTTTTACTACTAATACTGTACTGAATCTACAATGTCGGCATAACGTACTTTTATGCCATACATTCTATGGTGGAAGCAGTAGGAAGCTTAATAATTATAATGCTTTTATTGGAGATCCTCTCTCTGGTCACTGTCTGTTAAGTGGTCGACATGTCCTAACTGTCATTCCCAGAAGCACAGTAGAATGTGGGTAGTCGAGCACAATACATGCCAAGACACAGTACATATTAAATATATTATATTACGTTTATTCCATAGCTCCCTTACAGACTAGCTGAGCCACTGATTACTCAACCACAAAGTAGGATTGGCAGGTATCATATAATGCAACATGCTTAGTGTCATTGGCTTTCCTGAACAGACTAGGAAAGCAGCATGAGTAGGTGGAAGAGATTGATAGTACAGTATGTTTTGGGTTATTGAAACAGCAGCAACTTAAAATAAATGAAAGCAGAGGTATATCACTGGAATTCTGTTATGTTTTGACAATGCTTCTACAAACAGGTAATAGAACGTGGCTTTACTTTCACTTTCAGATTTCATAATTAATATTAAAATAGTAGACAAAAAGTATGTTCAGCACAGGACCTATTCATTGAACTAATGTTGAAAAAGGGTATACTACATTTTTAAAGGAGACATTAATGCAGTGTTAATTTATATTGTCAGCATGAATGACTTAAATTATAAAGAATGCTTTTTTCTTTTAAAAACATATTATAAAGCCGCCTTTTCTCTTACATGCCTAATTGTGTCCTGAAATGACAAGAAATTTCCAGAATCCACTGCCTTACCTTAACTGAATAAATCATAGCCTTTGTTGCTGTCCACCTACCCACTCTTAGGACTTAACAGTAAAGTGTCAAACGCAGTCAAACTGTCAGGAGCACTCCTTGTAGTGCCAAAGAATTCAAGATGGTGGTGCCTATTGAAACGATATCGCAATGCGCGTGACATCAGCTCATTGCGATTTGGCTTGAATATTTGAAAATAAAGAGACGCCAGTGACTTTGGTTCATTGCTCAAATATAATTTCTGTCTGGGTTTTCTGGCTCTTGACTCTTCCTTCCTGCTTAGACTCCTGATTAGGATTGACCACAGTCTGCCCTGATCTTTTGCCTGAATACGACCACAAAGTTGCTTAAAGGACCAGTAACATTTTTTTTAAAAAAATCCCGTGGTATATATTGAAAAAATGGTATACTAACATTTTTTGTAAATTATTTTTTGATGTTACTGGTCCTTAAACCCCTTGGATACTGCAATTTTTTTCTTGTTATGCCTATACACCAGCTTCCTCCTTGGTCCCAACTCCAATTATTAAGCTGCAAGGCCCTGATACAAACATAATCATGATTCATTATTTCACGGACTACAAATCTGTATATAGTAAAAGACAGTTTAAAAATTAAAGAAAAGTAGCTTCAAATAAATATTATACTTTTTAGAAATGTTGTCCAGTTTGTGATAGTGTAGACCTAGAGATCGTTTTGTTTATACAAAAGTGCTTGTTATAATTATATATAATCCAGTGCCCTCAATTCTGCTTCTATTCCTCGTGACCAAATTAATTATGACTTATTTAATAAGAGGTGCAAAGTCTACAGGTCTAAAGTGAGTTATGTGACAAATTATTTCTTTCAGAACTGTTTATAAGAATATGTGTACAGATTATTTATGGCTGTGTATTGTGAAAGAATTGTAACTGCAGTTACAATGATTCTCCACTATATTACATTCCTGGCTATTGTTATCCCTGGGCATCGCTACACATTTTTCAGATATCAGTAAGTTAGAATGGGAAAGTGGTTCTGATACTGTGTGTTTTATATTAACCATTTCTGTCTCAAGCCCCACAGCTACTGCTAGGGCTAATCCTAGATAGAAAAAAAAATAATCTAATTAAATTAATAATTTGTCTGGAATTATTAGGGCATAGATATTTGCAGGTAACATAGATACTTTATAATTACAGAGGGACATTACTCAGACATTTCAGATGCGATTTAAATATAGCTTTCATATTTCCTTCTAATCTGCACTTCCTTCACTTCTTGTTCTTTTTAAGCTCAGTCAGCAGCTGCTAATGGATAAAGGACAGACAAATCAGTCAGTAACCATATTGTTCAGATGATTCTAAATACATTGTAGGTTAAAATGTTGGAATTTAAAACACCAGCAAAATTTAAAGACATATAACTTTTAATTTTAAAGGTATAATTTCCCTTTTATTTTCCTTTCTTTAAAAAAAAATACAGAATTGTGCATTTTTTGGTGAAGGTGACATTTCTTGGCCGAGCTCAATAAATGTCTGTAGGTATATATACAGTAATTGACAGACACTTTTGTTATAATTAGTTTACAATGCTGCTGAATTTTGCTTTTTTTTTTGCTTCTTGTTCCGGGAAAAAAAAATTCTGAGCAGTGGGAAAGTACAGAAAGACCTTGGAACTCCTATAACCTGATATAACCCAAATGATTAATTTTGATGAGGTGGGGAATGCTGAGATAAATATGGTTAGAAAGAGAATGGTTTGAAATTGCTTTAAATTGGGAGGAAAGATGTGGTTAAAAGAACGGCAAAATCCCTTGATCAACATGAACTCAATGTATACGTTTGAGCTAAACATACTTCTTGCCTGTTGTTTTAATTACAAACAGGGCAAACGGGGGAATGGAAGCTACACCATTACTTGTAAGGTAGATAATTGAAATGGCAGTTCACAAATAATTCACCTTACATAATGGGTCCCTCTACATACTTAGAGTTAAGGTACATTATATAGCTAGATTACCAGTGCAAAGCAGAAGTTCAGTATGTAGAGGGGCTATCTGAGCTTTAACAATCAGAAGCCCTTTACTGGACCAGACATTCCATTGACTGTTATATGAGATCTGATTGCCAACTGCTTGCCATGAAGTTAGTAAGGCAGATTCATAAAGATAATTCTGACAGCGATTTCATACTAGTCTCAAATATACTGGCATATTGCATTACATGTATGTATAATTAGGGAGCAGGTTAGAGTAAATTGAAACATGCATCTCATCTAGCTTACACCAAGTTTAACACTGTTTTATGTTTTTTAAACTGTTTTTAAATTTAAACTGTTATATATTGTGTTATCTTGTTTTAAAACCCTTGCCAAAAGTCAATTGTTAAATTTGGCAGAAATGACTGTGACTTAATCACTCCCTGTTAGTTATTTGAGTTCACCCAGAGATTTTGTTTAGTTGTTTGTCTTTTTGCAGGATGGCATAAAAATACTTTTCCTGATTTACACATGGAGTTCTTTCAGGGCAGTCTTTAGGCATTCTATACAACTGTTTTGACATTGCAAACACACATGCACTTTAAAATAAAATGTTCTTTTAGAAAATCTATTTAAGTCTTCCTGTTGTCAAATAAGTCTTGACAAACCTGAAAAATCCAGCCAGGTGTTGGTAAAAGGCATAACTATTTGCATATGTCAAAACAGATTAAATTTTGAGGTTAACCTTACAGTAAAAATATATTAAAATGCAAGGTTTTCCTAGATAAATTGTATGCTACACATTTAAAGTGAAACAACTTTACACTTAATTGGTGAAAAACAAATATATACATAAATATATACATAGTTTAATGTGTCACCAAATCATATTTATACACAGTTCGAAAAATCTCTGTATATATATATATATATATATATATATATATATATATATATATATATATATATTTATATATATTTATATATATATATATCTGATACTGTATATATACATGCCTGTTGGCTGTTTTTGCTTCTTTTAGGGGCAGATTTATCAAAATGTGAGATTAGACCAGAAAAACCCACCTAAATAATGAACTCCATTGATAACTAAGTTTCTAAAAATCCCATAGGAATGAATAGAAAGTGGGTGAGTTTTTCTGTGGTGAGCTCTAATCTCAAATTTTGATAAATCTGTATACATTTATTTTTGATGATGCGCTGGTATATTACCCCAGCTAGAAAACATAAATATGATCCTACTACTTCTAATTCCTGTTTTCAGGGGATGTACTGAGATTGGAGATTATAAACACATTTGGTGGACATGTCCCATAGCAGTTATGTTTTGGAAAGAAATCTTTCAAACAATTGGAACTGTATTTAATAAACCTATTACTCCTGAAGCCACTTTAGCGCTTCTAGCTCGGCCAAACAAAGAACTTACAAAAACTCAGAACACTTTAATGGGGCAAATTTTAGCGGTAGCAGGAATCAATTTAACAAAGCATTGGCTCCAAAAGACTATAGATACTCAAGGTATAGTAGAAAGAATTAACCAGACACAGAATATGTTGTATTTAACAGCTTTATTGGCAGACATAGTAGAGAAACATATGCAAATCTGGGCTCCATGGAACATGTTTATGCAATCGTGAGAAATCGACAATAGTAAGAAATATAGTACCAAATTAAATAGATTAGTACTGGAAAGAACAATTCAATGTCGTTGATATCCTATACTAAAATTCCCTCTCCCGTAATAATGACTATATTGGAAATAATGAATGCTTTATCATTTATCGCATATGTTATTGGAAACATAAAAGAGATTAAAAAAAATAGTTATAGGTCTTGATAGAGTAATTGTAAGTATAGGGACATTACCATAAATACTACTGGGGTTTCACAGCCTTGTATAGGAATAGTTACAAAATTGATTTTGCATAATTTTTTATGTAGTAGCTTATTAATACAGTGCTTCGTGTCTTATATCTCAATGTTGTAAATGCATTTATTATATAATTTAAACAGTGTGTAATTTATTATCCTATACAGCAGGGAAAATAAGTATTGAACACGTCAACGTTTTTCTCACTTGACACCACCAAGCAATCCACACCTACAAAGAACAGCCATGAAAAACCTGTCGGTATTTAGAAAGCAATCCTGCCCCATCAGTGCAAATTAATATAAGCTGATTTAGTCCTAATTGATGGCCTATAAAAAGGGTTCTCATTACCAAGGTATCACACAAGAAGCATCTCATGATGGGTAATAGCAAAGAACTCTCTCAATACTGATGGCATTGGTTACAGACCTATTTCTAAGCTTCTGAATGTTCCAGGGAGCACCATTGGGGCAATAATCTGGAAGTGGAAAGCACATTATTTCACCCTAAACCAGCCATGACCAGGTGCTCCTCACAAGATTTCTGACAGAGGAGTCAAAAGAATAATCAGAGTTGTCCAAGAGCCACTAGTGGAGAGCGAGTCCTTGACTTATCAAGTACAGTTAGTTTCAAAGAAAAACAATATGTAATGTACTCTTCACTGATGAAGAAAAAGCACACTGAAGCTTGTTTAAAGTTTGCTGCACAACATTTGGACAAGCAATTAGACCAGATATATTTCCTGAAAATTTTTTGGTGTTTAATGCATTTCATCCCTGCTGTATTTAAAGGATATTTAGATTTCTGTTTAATAGAATGTAATCATTATGAGAATTGCTACATTGTTATTGTATACACTCTTTACAAGAAATCTTCACATGGTTCACAAGGGATTTAAAGGAGAAGTAAATGTAAAACAACATCAGAATACCAACCATCTCTGTGTTCTGTGTGCATTATGATCGGCACATTTACTTTAATGAACTGGGAAGTTAGAGCTGAAGGTGACATTCTTAAAATTACTGCTACACTCAGGAGGTCAGAAAGAGTAAAGGGTAGGGGAAATGTTTGTTTTTTTATGATTGAATTGAGTTTTTTACATTTGGGTTTTTTCATAAATAAGCAAACATTCTGTTTTTATTAAACATTCTATTTGACTCTGTAGTTAGTGGCAGGGGCTGTAGTATGGCCATGCCCTGATAAATGCTTAGAGCATGAAGGCCTTACTTGCTACAACCGAGCTTGTACAATGATAAGTTTTAATGTTTTGATGAAGTCTACAAATTAAAAAAAATAAAAAATTGTAATGTATCACTGTCTCTGATATATACAATCCTGAAAAAGTATAAGATTTGTTTTAATTTAATTGTTAACCACCAAAACTAGATTTTGTGTTGCCGCTCCTGAAACTAAAATCAGTTAAACCGATACAGTGAGAGCTAACAAAACTAGAATAAGTTATATAGGATTTCACGATTGGCAAGAGCTGAAACAAGCGAGAGTTTAGTAAAATTACTGAAAAAGAAATAGCTGTCTGTGAAACATGCAGAAGTTCAGGCCTCAAAATTAGCACGAGCTGCTGTCAAGTATACAGTTACAGTCAGGTCAGGTTTACCATTCCTAGAAATGTTAGCAAAATTATATGTGTGTATATATATATATATATATATATATATATCTATATATATATATGCTGTTATGAATTGATGCAATTGACCTGCATCTAAAAATGTAGCATACTTGCACATAAAGAATTTGGATAACATTTTTTTTTCTCAGCAGAACAGTTGTATATCGGCTTGCGCTTGTAAATTACCCCTCTTGTTTCTTAATTAAAGCTAGCATTACAGTAAAAGATCCACTCATTCACCACTTGTTTTCAGCATTCTATTTAACTATACATGCCATGTGCAAATACAATAAATAGTTTATAGTATAGGAACTGTGTTATAAGACAAATGTGAACATTATGGGGCAAAGTATGAATATAGAAGTCCCCACAATAAAACTCACTCACTTTCTATTCACTCCTATAGGGTTTTTAAAGCATAGTTATCAAATGATGAACTCCATTGATAAATACCTTTCTAAAAATCGAATAGGAATGAATAGAGCATGGGTGAATTTTTCTGTGGTTAGTTCTAATGTCACATTTTGAAAAATCTGTCCCTATGTGTGTGTGTGTGTGCATTTAGATATTTAATTGTGAGGATCCATGTAGTTCCAGTAAAAAAATGTATCTTCCCATTTATAGCACAGTTTGAAATAAGCACAGTTCTTAAATCTATCTTTATGGTTTTCAAAGAGTAGAACATACCTTTCTACTGTAGAAACAGTAGATACACCCAATTTAGTTGCAAATTTCACAAGATAAGCAATAGCAGGTGGAAACCCACAAAGCAAGAAATAATCCCAGCTATGACAGAATTTATGGGTGCCTTAGATGCAGGTAGTTTATACCATATTAAGTGGCATGTTAAAGAATCTTACCAAACCGGTATATATATTTTTAAGTAAATATTGCACTTTTACATCATTTTACCTAGCGCCCCCATTTCTTGATGGTATGTATGCTGCCTCAGATCATCTGACCAGAAATTAATACTGCAGTGCTAACTGTAAAAGGAAGACGTATGTAAGCAAAAAGACAGAACTTTGTCCGTTAATTGGATCAAATGACCTAAGATACAGTATATGGTTTGTTTGTGTGCACCGTGAATCGTAGGATCCCAGGAGGTGGCCCATATTTCTTAAAAACAATTAAGGTTACCCGATGGCACATACTACTACATCAAGCAGGGTTTTACATATGTTTTTTTTTATACAATATACTGTATCTTTTTTTTTTTATAGAGATCTGCGTTGTTCGGGGGGAAGGTTTCCTTTATGTCCTATATACTGTTATCGTTATTGAAACAATAGCACCAGAATTCATAGATGAAATACTTATTTAACACTCCAGTTGCAGCAACACTCCATATAGTAGAATGGGGCAAAGCATCAGCAAGGATAATAACATTAGCTGCTGAAGTTTTCCTGCCCTATGTGTATGTACTGTTAGGGGCGTATTTATTAACATTGGAGACAAACATCACTGATGATGTTGTCCATAGCAACCAGCAATTTGATTTGAACAGTCACCTACAAGTTAGAAAACAAAATCCAAGATCTGATTGGTTGCAATGAGCAACATCACCTGCAATGTTTGCCTTCAATGTACTTCTATCAGTACATACATAGGGCCTCCCACTTCAGCAGCAAGTGTTAACAAATATGCTCCTTACTGTATGATTCTATCAAAGGTGAAATAACCTGGACATATTGCTTTTGTTTATCAATTTTTATAACATTAATCATTTGGACGGGGAACCCATTAAAAGGAGTTTTGCAGCAAAAAATTTGCCAGTTTAGCAGACCATGGCAACTAATCACCACACATTTTCCAGTAAAAGCTTCCTGGTTGGTGATTTGGCTCAGTTTTCACATGTGCTGTTACATAAAAATATATAATCCATGAACCATATGCTTTGCTTTTGTATAGTTTTATAAAACCTTGGTTCTAGAAAATTTCAATCATACATAAGAAATATCAAGAGGAACACTGCTTTTTAAATCTATTTATTCTAATATTTTTTTTTGGTTTGTGCAGACTTGGATGTAAATATTGATGTAAATGCTGTGGTTTTTTTGTGGCATTATTTATACCTAAATCTAATGTTGGAAAATGCAAAATATGTGGGCATAGTTATATAGTTCTCATAAAAACGATTGTATTTTTTAATATTGTTTTTTTTTTTTGGGTTTTTTTTTTTGCACCTTTGCATTTTTAACGGTTTTGCTTGTTTCACATGTCCAGATTAGGAAATAATTTATTGATTGCTGTTCCATTAACTCTGTATTTGAAGCCTTTGGTGTGCCATTTGTATCATTCTGAATCTCTCACTAACCAGGATTTCTATGACAGCAGCCTTCACAGCTGCTAAGCAGATCTTCTTCCAGCAACACCTGTTTTCATGTGAAACAAAAGCTCCCGTTATAGCCACAGCATGTTTCACATATGCTACTTTTTCTCTTCTCTCTGCATTTATTTTTCAAGTTTCATATGACACAGCTGCCTGGGCTTTAAAGATATATGCTATTTATAAACGTAAATGCCTTGGCCTAGAGTAGTCTTGTTTTAACATGAACCCCATTTAGCAACATTAAAAAAACCTCCTAAATAATGGATTCTTGAATTAAATGAAACAATAATGTAAGTACTAACTAAATCATTAATTACAGGGGAGGGGTCACAGTTCTTTGCACTTACAGTACTACATACCTGCCAAATCACAGAGTAGTCTTGTTTTAATGTGAACCCCATTTAGCAACATTAAAAAAACCCTCCTAAATAATGGATTCTTGAACTAAATGAAACAATAATGTAAGTACTAACTAAATCATTAATTGCAGGGGAGGGGTCAGAGTTCTTTGCACTTACAGTGCTACAAATCACACTATTCAACAGAGTTCCACACAGTTTGAGACCACCTTATTTACCAATAGAGATGTTGTTATACTTTTACCTGGTGTGGACACTGAATGCAACCTAGAACTGATTTCTTTAAATGTAGGCACTCCATTTTCTTTGTGTGCTTGTATATTGTCAACAGTCTATGGCCACCATAACCTCATTTATTAAAGGACAACTATCCTTTTGAATAATGTGGGTCTCTATATAAATATATTGCATAAGATAGCTCATATGTAAAACTGTGTTTCATCTAAACCATTTCCCTAAAAATATACTTTTTTAATTAGCGTGTGCCACTGGTTAATCCTACATAGAAAATTGCCATTTTAAATTCTAAGGGCCGCCCCCCTGGGACCATAAGATTTACAGTGCACACAAACAAACCAAACAAACCATACATGTTACGTCACATGAGCCAATTAATGGACAAAGTTCTGTCTTTTACTCTCACGCTTATTCCTGTTACAGTTAGAGCTGCATTATTTCTGGTCAGGTGATCTCTGAGATGGCACAGAGAATATCATAAAATGGGGGCTAAAGGAAAAAGATGTAAAAGGGCAATATTTACAGATATCTATATTATAGTTTGGTATGATTCCTTAATAGGCCATTTAATATTATACATTCTATCTGTTGGTTTAGTATTCATTCTAGGGGTATAGTTTTCCTTTAATTGCTGAATTGCTTTTTGGAAAGAGGAACAATTATGCTAGTGTAAAATGTGTGACAGAGGGCTAAACTAAGTCCACTAGGGTAGAGAGGTAGAAAACATGCACTTATGAGGTACAGAGGGTATATACAGAAAGCATTTGTATCTAGCATATACATTTACTTACAGAATTATTTTGAATATTTAGAATTTTTTTTATACTGAGCACAGAATGGCTGAGATTAAGGGCATGTGTAAATGTTTGTTTAGCCTGCAGTGTGTACTTGTGGAGGTTGACATGCCAAATGACAGCTGAACAAAGAGTATTTAACAGTGAAGACTGGTTCTCTTCAGTTTGAACATAGATGCCTCAACTGTGGTTAACTAAAATTTAAGACGATGCATCAGATGTAGCCTATGTTTATTTTTTTGCAACATGGTGTTATATAGTGTTATATCTGTAGGACCTTTATTAAGCTGTGGTCTGAGGTTCATAAAAGCACTCAAAAATATTATGCATAGTTCAACGGGAAGGCTAAAGGCGCAGGGTCAATGGAGGAGTCCCCTTGTCAAGATTTTTGAATAGCGATTCCCCTAATGCTTCTATTTATTTGCATACATAGTCATTTTTGGTTTAAAAGTGCAAAGAGAAGTAGGCTTTTTTAATTAACTTGCCTAGAGTGTCAGAGAGTAGCACATTGTAATTTATGTGCACATGCTATTAAAGAAAGACAAATGTGACCGCAAATATCTTGTATTCCATTTTACCGGTGAATATTTTAAAAGTGAAAATATACTTGGTGAAATCCTCTTCACCTGAAAAACTAGCTATATTATGTACAGTCACTATAATATTGATTTCCTGTCATATTCATGCAACTGCTATAATATTGAAACATGAACATTTTTGGAATTACTGTTATATTTATTACATTAATTACTTTTTTTCATATAAATGTTTGGCTTGCCTGTACAGGGTATGAAATATCTCTGCATTCCAGCCTCAGATTCACCAAGTCAGAACTTGTAAGTCATTTATATAAGTTGCTATGTATGATATTAAGTTGAGGCATGGGTTTTGTACTATTTTAGTAATTAGTTAATTAGATAAAAATATTTGACTTTTAAAACATGAATTGTTTACTTTGACAAATGTGAAGTCTCAAGCCTCGACTTTCATTAACCAATTCATGTAAGTGTTTAGGTATTCTAGTTTTTGTAAGCTGATCTACATCTGCTGATCTACATCTATAACCAATAAATCATAAATAAATTTTTAACATGCCTTCAGTTAGCTCAACATTTATTAATGGCCCTGCACCCCCTTAAATTATAGTCTTTAGTCTCCAATTGACAACTCCATCCTTTTAAAAGTCTGTGGCACAATGTATACACTAGCAGCACTATATAAGGTATACATGCATTCTTACACGCAATCCAAAATAAAATGCTCTTAAGATTCAGAGGCTTCAATAGTGGCTACAACTATCTTAAAATGGGATGTAACCCTTCCATAAACCTATTTGTTTTCTCCTTCTAGCTGTCCAAAATAGGCATTCAACCCTCAATGGCAGATGCATTAAGAATCATCCCTATTTTTGTGTCATTCATGTTGTTTTTATTTAACAAATTATCCTTGCATTTCTTACTTGCCAATATTGTACTTCAGTCAAATTTCAGAAGGGCAGATATAGTGCCCCTTATGTGCTCAGAACTAGAAAAGTTTACTACCTTTGATGATCATCATATGAAACCTAAAAGAGGCAGTTGAGTCTAAACATGACATTCTGGGACTTGAAGGCCGTCTGAAATTTTATCATGCTCCACAGTGAAAAATAAACCTATAGACTCCAATGGGTGAAAAAATTTGTTACGCGTCAAAAAAACTATTGTCCATAAACTGCATTTGGTAAATTTTTTTTGTCTGTTGAATTTTCAGTGAGAAACTAAACAGATCAGATTGTCTTATTACTATTTACGACTCTTTTTTAAATAAGCCCAGCTAATGATTGTGTGTCCAAAAGGTATATATTTTACCTTTGGGCACATATATTATTATCTAAGAGATTTATTTTAAACTATTTTAATAGTTTAATTTGAATTCCCAATAAAAGCAAAGCTGTATCCTTTTTTACACTGATTTAGATTAACTATTAAGTATAGGCTTTTCATTTTAAATATTAATAATCACCCACTGTACATAATTTTGGGGTGGTTCTTGTAAAAGTCTTGCTTAGACATATACAACTTTCTTTAGTCTGACAGTTTTATTATTTGAAATTCTGGGACTCTAGCATACAAGAAATGTAGCAGACAGCACCATCCAGGGATACAATTAAAAAAGCCTTTATTAGTTACTTTTTGGCTTCACAATCTAGACAGATACAACATTTCAAGCCAAACAATGGCCCATTGTATCCCTGGATGGTGCTGTCTGCTACGTTTCTTGGATATTTAAAGTCGGTTGGAGTAGACACTGATTAACGTGCACCTGACTAATTCACAAGAGATTGAAAAACTTGGTGAGTGCTGGCTAATTGCCTTACTGTAGCATATAAATCCATCTGCTTACTTGTTAATTTTTGGTTTCTTTTGATATCACAACAACCCATTTGGGGTTTTAATGGTTTTTAATGCTATTGTCTTTTTTTTTTTTTGTATCCTTAAGGCATGGGGTTCCGTATTCCAGATCCCCAGGTCCAAATAATATGTCATAAACTATAGGATTCAGATCAGCTTTATCCATTACTCCTCTTGGAGTGAAAGCAGGGAATGTTACCATTACTCAGCAAATCCAGACACATCCAGTAACCTGATTCTGGAAATATGTATTTTTGTTTGTAAATATTAAGTCCATGTGCATTGGTGTGTGATGTCAGAGTGCATAACTTCTTGCACTTCAACAATAGTTACACTCATTTTTCCTACTTCTGTAGGATCAGGCAGTTTTGTTAATTTATAAAATCTGTGCACATGAAGAAGAACGCAACTAAAAACAAATAATATTGATACTTTTTAGGTGTACTGTTCATCTAAAAATGATCTTTCTTTCTTTGTGCATTTTTATTTTTATCTGTGGACTAAATGCACACATTTGCAAATACTTAATTAGTATGCACATTTTTATATGTACAATATTGTATATTAAAATCATGGATTCAAAGTTGCAAAACAACTACTCTAAACCAATTGTAACCTGAAAGACTACAGTACGCATTAAGTTTAATACATTTTTTGCCTTACTTTCTAGGATACAGCATTTTAAGGACAGCATAGCATTTATACATGAATGCCGACTGAAGGGGGAAGGCTGCCTTGTTCACTGGTTTGTACCTTTACACACATTAATAGGTTTCTAATAAAAAATGCTTAATATAGTTTGAAATGATTTTAGTTCATACCATAAAAAAAAAAAATACCCAAAGTGCTTAACTGTCTATGCTTCTTGCTCACAGCTCTGCCACTGCTGCTATCCATAGGTCCAGTCACAACTGGAAATCATAAGACGTGTTCCAAAGCTTGATATTATGCCTTCCACATGTCACAGCTTAGCAGTCTTTGTCCTTTCTGAGAAAGATAGTTTATCCAGTAAAACACATAGCATTTTTGTGGACCATTTTCTCATGTTTTTTGGTTCCTACATCATACTAATAGATTGCTTATTTGTGAACTAGAAGATGTGTCTGTAATACTGATGTGCTGGGGGGTGACGGCATAATCATTATATCATGCCAAGCTGCAGGCCCGGACTGGCAATCTGTGGGTTCTGGCAAATGCCAGAGGGGCTGCTATAAGGTCCCATATAAAGTCAGTATTTAGTAGGCTGGTGGGGGCTGTTTGGGCCTCTATGTGGGCTGATTGGGCCTCTGTGTACCTGAAATGCCAGGGCCTATTTTAATTCTCAGTCCAGACCTGCCAAGCTGTACAGGACTCTTGATGTGCAGGACCAAATGCATAGGCTGCTGGCTTCACCAGCTTTAGGGATGGGCGAATTGTTTCCACTTGTTTTGCCGCAGAAATGACGCCCATAGACTTGAATGGCATTGTGTGACAAAAAAAGGCGCGCGTCAAAAAATTTCACCGTGCGTTATACTTTAATGGGCATCGCGACATTTTGCCGGCGGCAAATTTTTGGCGGAACAGGTCAAATTCGCCCATCCCCAACATTGACACTTTGAGTGATAGTGCCAATAACCTGTCAAATAATTTTGTGCTATAAATAACAAACTCAATTAAGATGTAAGAATTAATTACAACAGTTTAAGTGATCACAAAAACAATTTTGAAATCAATTAGCAGACATTGGGGGGGGGGGGTTGAGTGAGGAAAGCTGTTCCATAGAAAAATGTTAGTGTAGTGGACCAGGTATCAAGTATATTGCATGTGTATAAGCTAGTCTGTCATTCTGTGGAACTATAGTATAGGCAGCGACCATAATGGGACCACATCCCGCCCCCAGGCCTGCCCTAGACCATCCGGAACCAATTATAAATCCTATAATTATAAATCCTAATAAGGCAGGAACAGTTCAGTGTTGCAGAGATTTTCCCCAGAATCCCAGCATAATTGTGCCCACTATTCTCACTTTTGCAACTTTAGCTTGATGCTCCTATATGGACACTAATTAGCACCTAATTTGAGAAATCACTCACAAGTTGTGTTGGACTCGTTTTCCATAGTATTTGTATAAGTAAGTGTTCCCGCTAGGCACAAAACGCATTAGGCTTTTCATTTAATTTTTTATGGTTCTGACACTACTGCTGTTTATTGGTCATAACCCTGGAATTATGGCCATTTCCAGGCTGGAGTTTCTTCCTATGTTCCCTATAAGTTCAGTATGTAATTTATGAAAACAGCCTGTGCAGGAAAGTTAGGAGCAAATTATGTCCATGCTCACTCAGATTTGTTTTCATTTAAGACCTTTATCCTTGAGATCATATTAGAGTTTAGAAAACATTGTGGGGTGTTAACTATTCTTCTGGGTCATATATCTCATGTATCATGTTTGCTCATTAGCAACCAACCAAGAGACCAACTTTGAATCCCTGTTTGAATGCAAAGCTTGATTCTGACGTACAGTTTTTATCTATTTTACTTATCAGTTTGGCTGGAGTCTCCAGAAGTGTAACATTAGTAGTAGCCTATGTTATGACAGTCACAGATTTTGGATGGGAAGATTCCTTGTCTGCCGTCAGGGGAGCAAGGACATGCGCCAACCCAAATATGGGCTTCCAGAAGCAGCTTGAGGACTTTGGAAAATGTGAAGTCCACCATGTAAGTGATACTTATACAGTACAGCAGAATCTAATCAATTCTAGAATTGCAGAATCATGGATAGTTAGTATAGATTTCTTGAAGTTTCATACTTGTTAATATTATTAGAAAATAAGCAAATTTGCATGTAACAGCTGGTATTTTTCATCAGAAACAGTTATTTTCAGTCTTTATTACCGCTTGCATTGCTGCACTGCTTGGAATTCATGTTTGAATGCTGACTCATTTTCACTGGTGCAGAAAAATTACTTTAGGCCAGAAATAGTAAAAAAAATATGTTGCTTTCCTGTCTTTGCCACTAGAAAGAACATTTGCTCAGTGGTCTCGTACCATCAATCAGCCAATCAATAGCCCTCATTTTTATTTTGCATATACAAATGCAGAAGCCACACAAATTCAGAAATATGTCATAATACAGTCTAAAAGTGTTACAAGCTCTTATTTGGTTTTTATATTAATAAAGAGAATTTCCATCCTGAACTTTTTGCTATATAAGACTGAAGAGCTTGTGGATGTAATTTAAGTTTCATTGCCCAAATTACTCATTATAATGATTTATAGAGATATCCATATATCAAATATAACAAAATCATGAATTAAGTATGTTGTCTTTGATAATAATAATATTTTAGAGTAATCATTCTTTGCTTCCAGTATTTAACAGGAAGTTTTAATATATGCAGTTAAGCAGTGTAGGAAAGCTGCATATGCTTGTCATTGTCAGAATGTGCTGATTTGGCAACATTGTTTGAGCACTTTTGGGGGAACATTTTTTTGGCCATTAATGTGTATCATAATTATTATTAAAATATTTATAAAGCACCAACATATTCCACCACATCTTACAATAAAAGTTGTATACATCAAATATAACAATTAAATACAAATTCTGAACAGTACTAGAGGTAAATGATTAGTGTTTGTATTCTTTGTATCAATGCAAGAATAACGCTTTTACAGGACTATTCTTGGGCCATTTGGACTGCTTAATATTTGGCAACAAACCATGTTCCATTTATCTTTTATGAGATGTTTTTAATGATACGTATGAAGGAATCACTTTGTACCAGTTTTTTCTTGCTCCCACTCTTGAAAATGCATCCATACTTTAGTAACTTAAGGCACAAAATTTCTAAGTGTCTTAAATATATCGATAATGGGAAGTACAGAGGTATACTCGCATAATATATTTATTCACCTGAGGGGGCCCTCCAAGTGTGTGCCATGTTTGTTTGTGTTTATGGGATAGTGTATTTTAACCTATGTGGATTGTAAATAAAATTCATATTTTATGTTTTTGTTGCAAATTCAATTAGTATGCTGAGACTCTTGGGCAGAGCCGGAACTAGGGGTAGGCAGAGTACTTCCTCTGCTTGCTACCCCTAGTCCGATCCCATCTTTGACTGATGGCCCACTTCTGCGTTGTTTTGCCAAATGCGTGTTGATCGGCGCATGCGCGTGAGCGTTTGTTTGCGCTTGTGAGCATAAGCTTGCCCAGCCAACGCCATGACGGGCCAGGTTGCCTAAAGCGCCTGGCCGGCTTGGCCTGGCTCTGCTCTTGGGACCTGGAATATAGCCTTTATTTAGTGTGGTTGGTATTTTCATATAGCTCCCTCAATAGATCTACCTGCCAGCTCCTGTCATTTTCTATCCAGGTGAATGGAAAGCTGTTGCAGATCGAGAAGAGCAATTTGGCCACCACATTTCATTTGGCTCTGTTGACTAAGTCATCAAACAATTGCCCCATGTAGGGGGGCAAAACAGCAGCCTCTCCAATTGCTGTCTCATATGGGCTTGATCAGATATTGATTGCAAAAAGCTAGAAAATCCCAATACACAAGGGATCAAGGGC
Organism: Xenopus laevis; assembly: GCF_017654675.1. Lineage (NCBI taxonomy): Eukaryota > Metazoa > Chordata > Amphibia > Anura > Pipidae > Xenopus > Xenopus laevis. The sequence goes on along the minus strand of NC_054382.1, from coordinate 73,547,623 downwards.
AAATCAACACCTGTTTGCCCAACTCTAACAATTTCTCAGGTTAGGTAGCATCAAATGCCTGGAAGTTCACTGTACCATTGCTTAGCTTGCACTGAACCATATACAATTACAAAGTTAACTAAAAAATGTATCCCTTTTATGTAATGACACATACATTTGTAAAAATGTTTTACCCTAGTTATTAAGAATATTGTTTTTCTTTGCAGAAATTGTCTTGGGATGTGTGTATATAGTATTTGTTTTTTAATTTTTCTTTTTCCCCCCCAGTTCAGGACGTGGCTGAAAGATACTTATGGGGAGAGTACTTTTCATGATAAAGATGAAGCCAAGCAACTACTTGACAAACATAAACAGCAGGAAGCGGCAGAATCTCAAAATGCCACAAGTTCTGGAAGGCAGTGGAATAGCCACCTTACCTCTCTTTCATCTAGGTCTTATAGCAACTACACAACAGAAACATAATAAGTCTGTATTTAACATTGCAAAATATGTCACTACTCCTAGAACATAAGCAGAGACCTTGCTGGTGGTGGGCATTAGTTGTTATGAAGAGTGTACATTTGCTTTGAAGGATCCAAATTCTGCTCTTAAGATTACAGTATTCTCTTTCTTTGTTGCTGAGTCTTGCAGTGATTTGCAGGATGGTTTAAAAATGTTATGGTAAGGAATGGTTTATTTGAGCTGATTTTATATATTTATTTTGGCACCTTGGCACTTTATTAGAATAATGGAACTATTTTAAAGATGAGCAATGTTGTTCTTTTATCATGTGCTATGCTTCTATCTATAACACATAGTTAAATTTTTTGACCTCAAAATGCCATTGCTTGTATATTTACAGACCGTTAATTCCTACTATTAGTGCCCCTAAAACAAGACAAAGAGGGATCACAGCATTGTTGGACTTCCTCAGGTAGTGTATATACATAGAAAATAATCAAATCAGGTGTTTCTGTAAGCTCTGAGACCAACATCAAATTACCACAGTGCCATAAGACGCTCAGGTAAATTGCATTAGAATGTTTAAAATTGCTTCTTGGCAAGCTGTGTGGAGTATTTAGCATTTGCTATATCTAAAGTTGCTGTTAATTACTATATAACTGAATTAGTGTTCATTGTAAAGTTAGAGAGCGAGAAAGAGAGAGACTATGGGAAATGCCACTTTTTGACCATATTTAAATTTAGTAAAGACTGAGCAAAGTTGTGTTTCGCTATTGTCAATTTGTATACTTTTGTTTTCTTAATCCATTTAAACAAGTATTTATATAAATGTAACGTTAAAGAACATGCTTGAGTAATGGAATATTTATTTATAAAGTACCAGATAGCTTTTTTTTTTTTTTAAGCAATACGCATGATCAGAAAAGTAACTGTTACACTTGGGTCCCTTGTAGTTATCTGCAAGGCCTGTGGAAGTGACATCCTGGCATTTTCTGCCCCTAAATTCCTTTAGACGCCTGCCTCGTTCTGGTTCATCGTGTCCTCCTCCAGCAGCACACATGCAGCTTTTTGTCAGTGTGTGGTGTTAACATTTTTGCCGCATTTCATGCTTTTGGACAGTTACAGTTACCAATATTCCTATACCATTACTACTAGAGAATTTCTATGTATTATACAACTTTGTCTGCTGTACTTTTGTATGCAGTGGCTAAGGTCTTTGTGGGAATACAAAACATTATATATTTTTCCTAACTGAATGGAAAATAACAGCCTGCCAGGTCTATACATTTATTTGAGCATCACTTATGTATTGTGAAAATACTGATATTGTTATGTTATGCACTGTGCTGACCTAGACTCCAGAACTTCAATATAATGTATTTAACTACATCTTTATTTTGCTGTAGTTGGTATTAAAAAATTAAACTATTTACAATATATTTATAAACTACAATACATTTACATACTCCCATACATGCACATTGCCTTGAGTGCCTATGTATTAGTTCATCCTGTTTTGATGTATAGGAGCAGAAAGCAGGAGCAAACTGTGTAAGAGTGAATGTGAATCAATACATTTGAAGTCATATATTATTTTACTTTATTTGAATAGCACAACATGTCATGCAGCAATTTACACAACATTTTCACTGGTCACTACTTGGTTGATTCCTGGAAATTAGACTTTCCAATTAACCTGCCTGTAGGTTTTGTGAGTGTTGCAGAAAACTTATATATACATGGAGAATATACAAGCTCCATGCAGGTAGCCTCCTGGAATCAATCTTGGGACCCCAAAGCAGTGCTAGCCACTGAACTGCCGTGGCTGTCCATCTAAATGTCATTTATTTGAATGTCATTCTTCCCCTTAGAATGTAAAGAGGGCTACAGTCAGAATTGTAGATTTTGGGTGGGGGGACAAAATATGGGTCCCCATTTTAAATGTGTAGTGTATGAGGGCAAATAATCATGGGTGGATTTATATTAGGCTAGGGAAGGCTATGCCTTCCAAAACCAGACTGATAATAAGGAATCAAGAGAAGGGGAAAAAATTTAAGAAAAAGCTTTATTTCCTGTTTTTTCCCCTTCAAAATATAAGTCCCAGTACAGCTTCAAGAGGATTGGCTAGGCTGGAGAAAGAAATTTGAAGCTTCCTGTAGCCTAGCCGATCCCCAGTGGAAGGTCTGGGACTTGCACTTTGAGGGAGAAAAATTTAAGTTCAATTCCTGTCTGTTGGTATGATTAACTGTTCTTGTTCCTGGGTTATATGTGTCAGGGCCAGCACACAGACTCCTAAAAAACCCTTCACTTCTCTCAAAAAAATACATACCATAAAATACAAACATCTAATAATTTTAAAGGGGTGGTTCACCTTTAAACAACTGATTTTTTTTTTCACCTTCTAAAGCAGCTCTGGGAGGAGGATCACCGGCCTTGTAAACTGTTCTAAATTGATACATTTAGTTGATACATTTCTTATCTTTGTCCCTGCTGAGCAGAATCTCTGGGTTTCATTACAGGCAGCTGTTAGAATTGATACAATAGTTGCTAATACTCCAGAGATGCTGCTGAGAAATGTATCAACTAAATGTTGCAAAATTGTAACAGTTTAGAGTCTGCACCTGAATTACTTATCTGCGAGACTCAAACACCAGCAACACGAACATTCAACTTTAAACTTCGATTTTGGAAAAACAGCAAAAAATAAATAATGTAAAGTAATTGAAAAAAGTAGTTATTTCTGGGGAACAATCTGAAAACAACTAAACTGAAAAAAGTGTTTGGAAGGTGAACAACCCCTTTAAGTACTATGGATTTTGTATGTGGCAAAGGATTTCCATGCTAGTAATAAAACTGCTTAATTGAAGGGAAAATAATGTCCCTAGAGACATGTGCCTGCTGTTCATTGTAGAATGTCTGTGCAAACTAAACATTCTGATACCCAGTATATTTTTAGCAGGCTGTGTAATACTCAGAACCCACCAACCCCTCCTTCCCTTTTTGATAAAGGACTGCAAGTTTATTTTGGCTCTCAAGCTTCTGAATTGGACATACATGCATTTCTGGAAATGCCAGTAGGTGGGAAGGGTCATCTATGGAGTAAGTTCCCAAAACCATTCTAGCATATACTGTATGTGTGATACTTGCAGCTGTAAATCTTTTATTCCATTCTATTCAAAATTGTGCAGTGGGATGGCAGGTAAATACATGTAGGTGTGTGCTTAATTGTATGCCTAAAAATATTAAAGCCCAGTGTTGCAGTGCTGATTTTAGGGTAGAACAAATAAATAATAAAATAATTTCTCTTGCACCCCACTATTACTTATGTACACAGGTTTCATATGTATCATTGATATCTGAATATGATATACTCTATTACTGGTAATATTTCAGTCCTGCTTACAGTAGACCATGCTGATTTCCATACCTTTTGAGTTATCCAGGAACATCATTGTTGGATACATCATCGTAGGGCTCTTACTGACGAGCGCAGGTAAAAATGCTCGTCAGTAAGAGCCCTTAACATGCAGGAATTGGAACTGCAGCTGCAGCAGAGGAAAAGCACATTAGATGCTGAGTCACCCAACTTAATGTTCCTGAAAACAAACAGAATATTTTATAGAAATGGTAGAGAACAAAATCTGCAATAAAGTGAAACAAACATAGCTGTTTGTAGGTGCAGTGACTTGGTGGCTAGGTGTAAGCAAGGTTTCAAAAGAAGCACTTGGGTATACAGTAAGTAAATAAATGTATATGTAAATATTTACAGGTCTATAAGCCTCTCAGCTTCTTCCTTCTTGCACTGGGGCACCAACGACCACCTGCTGGGGCCCTAAAACCATTTCTTCTTGCTCTGGTCTCACCATATTTGAGAGATTAGTTGTTCAATTGTAACGGAGTATTGTTACCAAGAAGGCACTGTTCTTTGTCCACTCAATGCCGATTCACTTAAGTCTATGGGAGACATTTTATATATGGAGATATCACAGTAATCAGTTTGGCACCTTCCAAAAAGACACATTCAGGACTAATTCTTTGGCAGCAACTGTGCTCTCTTGTGCGTTACATTTGTTGCATTAATGATAGTATAGGTTGTGTGAGAGCGCATGGCAATGCAATGGATACAAAAAGAATGCCAAGGACAGCACAAACAGACATTGTACAGATAGAGAACTCCCCACCCCAGCCTTTTATAATTAAAGAAGTTGTTTCCTTTTGAGTTGATGATGTAGAGAGTAATACAGCAAGAACATTTGCAATTGGTTTCCATTTTTTGTGGTTTATGAGTTGTTTAGCTTTTTATTCAGCAGCTCTCCAGTTTGCAATTTCATCAGTCTGGTTGCTAGGGTCCAAATTACCCTAGCAACATGCACTTATTTGAATAAGAGCCTGGAATATGAATAGGAGAGTGCCTGAATAGAAATATGAGTAAAAAAAAGTAACAATAAATTTGTAGCCACACAGAGCACTTGAATTTTTTTATGGGAGTCGGTGACCACCATTTGAAGGCTGGAAATAGTCACAAGAAGAAGTTAAGTAATTTAGAAACTGTAAAAAAAAATAATTGTAACCAATTCAAAAGTTATAAAAGAAATGGCCACTCTATAACATACTAAAATTTAACTTGTTAGTTAATTAAAGATGAACCACCCCTTTTTAACAGCTTCTCTGGGTTCTGCTTATTTGTGGCTATACATTTAGGCATTTTGGTCATTTCCCTGACCCCATCACATACTCCTAAACTAATTTTTTCCTATCGGCCTCACTGCTGAGAATAAATGAAACAAAAGCAGAACCTGAAAAAGGTAGATAATGCTCTATGCTTCACAAAGGGCACACTAAGGCCAGGACCCATCAGCCAAAAGTCCGGGTACCCTGGAAGGTAAGTTCAACACTGCACTATGTGTATGGCTTCATTTTTTTTTATAATCTGCCTTAAGAATGACTGTATATCGGATTATTGATTCAATATATGAAAATCTGAACTGCACTGCTCTAAACATAGGTTCTTATTTCTGTCCAC